>NW_020940360.1:24881759-25021695 GCF_900497805.2 Vombatus ursinus
TGTGTGTGTGTGTGTGTGTGTGTGTGTGTGTGTGTGTGTGTGTGTGTATTAGCTGAAAGGAAGGGGGGATATTTAGAAAGAAGGTTTAGTCATCATTAATGTGGAGCAAGTCTGAATGCCTGCATCATATCACTTTGTACATGGAGGTAGATAAGTATATAGAAATGCCATTGTCTGAGAAAAACTTCAGTTTTGTCAGCAAAGGAGATATTTCAAAAAGAGGGAAAGGTAGGGTGGGTGTGATTCACATAAACTCAAAAGTCATTAGGGAAAAAGTAACAAAAGGACAAGGTCTACTCCACATACAGTGATTTTTTTTTCTCTTTTTAATATCTCACTGATCCCTCCTCTAAAAAAAGTGTATAATGTGACTTGCTTTAATTACTGTATAATAACTGAGATAGAGGTGTAACATAAGTTCACTAAGGAATGAAATAAATGTGGCCCTATAGAATAGGCAAAAGTTCCCAAATAGGAGTATATAATCAATAAACCTGCTTAACTTTGGAATTACATGTTCCTTTAGTTCAATGTGGGGAAGAAACATAATAGGACTCCTTTTCCAATGCCTACTCTAATAATAAACAAAGTACAAGCCATAAATACAAACCAAAGTACCTGATCAAAGCAAAATAGCAAAGTAAATAACAAGGGAAATCATATGTCAGGATGATTCTCAACTCAATACACATATACGTACACTTTCCCATAGGGTCACAAGCCAGAGAGCAAAAGGATAAAAATTCCCAGAAAACTCATGCTCCAAACTGAGGAAGGGTTTTGGTTTCAATGTGTGGTTCAGACATTTTTTCCCTATTTAAGTTCTTACAGATCCATCTACCAACAACAGGTGATGCCTTTTGACTGCTGTTTAATGAATGAATCAATGGATGAAAAGAATTTATTTAGTTCTTACTATTTGCCAGACACTGTACTAAGTGCTAGGGATACAAATACCAAAAAAAAAAAAAAGAACAGTTTCTGATGTTAAGAAGCTTACATTATCATAGGGGAGACAACAAACGTAGGGAAGCAATGAATGAAGGAAGGAAGTTTTGGTCTGGGGAATCACAGGGGTGGTGAATTGATCCACAGGGCAAATGATTCACATGTCTGTTCATGAAGCAATGGTAGTATTGATTGGAGATCTGTGCTCAGAGCAGCAGTTGTAAAGTGGAGGGTAGAGGTTATTTGCATAGCAGGAAGATAAATAGTGATGAAGGTGAAGGTAAAGCATAAGAGGGTGACTGGAGCTGGCCAATCAGGTCAGCACAGCCCCAGAGTGGGAGCTATTGGCTCTGACTCTACAGCTACTCAGCATAGCCATTGTCCTCTAAAGGGCCACCTTTTGCTATTGTTATTCAGCTCCAAAGCTGCCTGGTCATTTCTCCCCCACCATGCTGCTGCTTTGGAGAAGCAGCAGCATCCTTTTAGAATGAGATTGTCCTAGCCAACATGACTCAGGGCTAATAAACAGATTCTCATCTCTACTTTGAGTCATTCTCATAGCTCCATCTCAGTGGGAATACGAAAGGACTATGTAAGTAACCGTAAGTTTTCAGAATTGCCCCTTTCAATGGAAGGCCTCCACTCATTGCTTCTGAATGAATTAATGTAACTAAATTTCATTTGTTTCTTCTCCATCCTAGTGTGCAGTCAAGGCACCCATACATATACACCCTGCCATCACCTCCAGCCAAGTCCTTCTGGGGTTAAACACAAGCACCCTCTTCCACTGCCTCATTACAATTCCTATCACCTCCTTTTCCCATTCCAGTAACCTTGCAATGAAAATTTTCTTAAAGCTTCAATAAATTTCAGGAAAGCACCAAAAATATCATATGGGGAGTAACTCAAGCTAATACCCTGTGCTAGAAAAGGCCTTGTATACCTTACACATAATTCATCTTAGGCAAAGTTAAAATGTACTTCTTCATACTATCCTCAGTGGGCTGGCCTCCTTCTTCCCTCCCTTATCCAAGCTAGTTTATCTTCCTCAGGTCTCCCCAGTGCACTTTTCTCTCTGAACTCTTGCCCCATGCTATCCCTGTGTTCCACCCCATATCTGCCTCAGGCAACAGTTCTTTTTACTCTCTATCCACCCTGCCCTACAAAGTATTCACTTTCACTTATCATCTACAAGACCAACCGACAGACAAATTAGATGTTGTTAAAAGACGGGTCTGAACGGTTTTGGTCCTCCATTTACTGCAAACCAACCTCACAATAACAAATTTTAAAAGGATCTTTCTTTTTTCTTTCTTTTTTTTAATCCTTTCATTATTTTTAAGTTTCTCTTTCATTATGAATTTAACAATCATCAACAAACAGAAACTTTTCTACACATAAAGAAAAACAAAAAGGAGGATTGGATATGAAATCATAGATTTCTTACATAGGGTTTGGGTTTTTTACTTATACAGGAGCTCTCAATAGTGCAGTTTTAAGCTCTTAAAGCTTTCAAAGCTTAAACAGTTTCTCCCCACTCTAGTCCATCCTCCACTCAGCTACCAAAATGGCCTTCCTGCTGGCCAAGTCTGATCATATCTTCCCTATTCAATGAACTCCAGCAGCTCCCTACTAGTTCCAGAATCAAATATAAAATTTGAATTTGCTTTTTATAGCCTTTCACAACCTAACTCATTCCTACCTTTCCAGTCTCCTCATACTTTGGTCTCCTCCAGATGTATAATGCCCCAATACTGGTCTTATTGGTGTTCCTCAACACAATGCCTATATCTCTTGAGTCTATACCTTTTCAATAGGTGTCTCTCATGCCTGAAAGACTCTCCCTCCTCACCTCTGCTTTCTGGTTTTCTTTAAGACAGTTCAAGGGGGCAGCTTGTTGGCGCAGTAGATAGTGCTCTGGCCTTGGAATCAGGAGGACTTGAGTTCAAATCAGACCTTAGACACTTGACACTTACTACCTGTGTGACCCTGGGCAAGTCACTTAACCCAAATTGCCTCACCAAAAAAAAAAAAAAAAGGAAAAAAAAAAGAGGAATTAGACTTTGGGGCAGCTAGGTGGAGCAGTAGGTAGAGCACCAGCCCTGAAGTCAGAAGGACCTGAGTTCAAATCCGGCCTCAGACCAAACACTTGTCACTTACTAGCTGTGTGACCCTGGGCAAATCACTTAACCCCAATTGCCTAAAAAAAAAAAAACAGCTCAAATACTATCTTCTACAAGTCTTTCTCTATTTCCCCAACCCCCCCCACTACTATTATTTTCCTTTCTCTCTAAGATTATCTTTCATTTACATATATCTTACATATGTTTTCATGTTGTCTCCCCAATTTGAATGTGAACTCCTTGAGAGCAAGGACCATGTTTTTGTCTTTCTTTGTATCCCTAGTGCTTAACACAATGCCTTGTAAATAGTAAATCCTTACTTATGGGGCATACGGGGTTTTCAAGGAGAACTAGTACCTCTGGTGCAAGAGATTACTGAGCCCTTTTCAGGTGTCACTATGTTAGGACTGTAATCTAATGAGGGAGGTTTAAAGGGCCCAAGTTCATAATAATTCTGTTCTCAGAAGTGTAATTAGGAAACATATGATTTACTTGTGATTATGTCCCCAGAGCGAGAAAACTTTCTAACAATGGTCTGAGAGGTTGGAATCCCACCTCATGTACTTAGAAAGGTAAGTCTCTCTTGGGTAGCAGTGCCTGGCACATAGTAGGGGCTTAATAAATACTGACTGACTTGGTAGCCTCTCATATAAGAAGCCCTGCCACCTCCCTTCTCTCCCTGTTTTCTCTTTTCCCTCTTTTGTGGGTTTTTCTTTCAGTCTTGCCCTAAAAAGGGATAAGCCATAAACTGAAACTATCCCAGATTCAAATATGTGTGTGTGTATAGATGTATATGTATATGTATATAATTATATTATTATGTATGTATACATATCTGCATACACACACGCGTGCACGTATTACCTTGCCTCAGGAGATGAGCAAAAATACCTCTAAGTCCCAGAAATCTATGTAGGGCCACACTATACTTACCCCTCTAGGGAAGGTGTAACACTATTAATCAGCAGGAATAAAGGAGGAGAATAGCAACAAATTGAAAATCCTCTAGCATTCCAACATTGTGTATCACTGGATGACTGAACTGTTATTCAATATCAAACCAGAAAGTAACAGTTTTCATTGGTTGTTATAGAGTGCTAAAGATTATACACACACATACACAGAGGTACCTAGATAAACATATTGATAGATAGATAGATAGAAGTGTTTAACTTGATTGGTCTGATTGACTGGATGAATTCACTAACTGAGAGATCAAGCAGTAACACTGATGGAGAGAGAAATAAGCAATGGTTTTGATTGCCTGTATTTTACGTGTCCCCATGACTATTTCTGCTGACCCATTAGTACAGAATTTCTACATAGGACTCCACTCCAAAAAACTGCTAATAGGAGTTTTTAGTTTAACTAATAAGAGAAATTTCAAATGTCAAGGAGTCAATGGAGAGAGACAGTTTTGGTCAGGAAGGCCTTTTTTCATCTCTCAAATCATGATACCGTAGGGGACCACCTACTCTTCGAGGCATAGGGCCAGCCTGGTACTTCCCTGTTTCACTGTTCATACCTGTCAGTTCTGAAATTGAAAACATTGCACAAATTGTCAAAGTTACTCTCTAGCATGTCTTAATTTGCTTTCACATTAAAAATTCACATCAATGTTGTTGGAAATAAATTTACTATATGCTCTCTCTTCTTTATCTTTCTTTTGGGGTTGCATTTTAAAGAATCTGCATCTAGATAGTAGCTCATGATTTTCTTTAGGCAGGTATTTGTGTTGTTAGACCAGTACAAAGGGCAAGGACATATCCGAATGTTATACCCCAAGTTAAATTAGCAGTCAGAAAAGGCTTCAGGGGAGGTAGAGAAGGTACTATACAAATTTATAGGCTTAATGAAAACATAAAAATCATTTTTAAATATAATTTTCAAGACTTTTGCCTTTTACTCTGTAAATTAAGAACTTATCAATGTGTTTATCTATTTTACTACAATTAATTATAATTCACCTTCCACATTTTAAAAATAATAATATTTAAATTAGGGGAATATCCTATCAGGAAATGACTACACCAAGTATATGAAGGTAATAGAATATTACATTGTCATAAGAAGTAATGAAATGGAAAATTTCAAAGAAAATGCAGTGCCAGACCTTCTCTGTGTTATTGCATTTGGTGACAATACCATGCTTAATGGAGGTACTTCAAGGTCAGAATACCTCTCTCATTCTGGTTCTCATCCTTCACAAGCTGTCTTTCTGTCCCATACTCATCATCACATCCTGAAGTCTGGAGCACCCAACAGTGGAGGGGAAGACAGCCAGAGTAGCATCATCTCCTAGGAAGACAGCTTTGTACATTTAAGAGCTATCATAAACAACAAGGACAGAAATATCATCATCCATGGCAAATGCTGAAGTGACAAGTTTAATCCTTTAAAAGAAAATGTCAATGGGACTGCATCTGGAGGCAAAAGGGAGCAAGTACACACTGAGTGGAAGAGCTCACAGCTACTCCTCTGTTTAGTTTTTAAATCCCTTTATAACTTGGTCCCTCCCTACTTTGCCAGTCTTCTTCCAATTTAATTCCCTCCATGTACTCCAGTCCAGGAATGCTGGCCACCTCTTGACTTGGAGCATTTTCGCTGACTGTTCTCCAGGTCTGGAATTCTCTCCCTCCTCATCTCTGCCTCCTGGTTTCCTTGGCTTCCTCCAAGTCCCAACAAGAAAAAAAAATCCCACCATCTGTAAGAAGCCTTTCCTGATTCCCCCTAATGCTAGTTCCTTCCATCTGTTGATTATCTCCAATTTATCCTGCATATAGCTTATTTGTACATTGTTGCTTGCATGTCATCTCCTCCATTAGACTGTGAATGCCTGGAGAGTGGGGACTGTCTTCATTCCTAGTCCTTAGCACAATGCAAGGAAGACATATAATAGGCTTGTAATACATGTTTGTTGACTTGACTTTTGCTGACAACTCAAGAGTTCTTCCCAAAAATAGTGCTTTTCTAATGAAGTAGACACAAAATATTTACATAATATTCTAATAATGCTTCCTTTTAATCCACTAATTAAAATCAATCAGACAGCATTTTTTAAATGTCTACTATGTGCTATGCATTGTACACATGCTAGGAACACAGATTCATTCATCAGAAAGCCCCTGCCCTAAATGAACTTATATTCTACTAGGGAAATACAATATGTTCCCAGAGAAGTGTGTGTGTGTGTGTGTATCTACATAAACCCATATATGAAGATATCCACGTGCATATATAATGTTCATTTTTATAAGTAAATATACAAAATAAATACTCAGTGATGGTGGGATACTAACAGTTAGGACAGAGGTGGGAAACCTACAGCCTCAAGGCTACATGTGGCCCTCTAGGTCCTTGACAGAGTCCAATTTTTACAGAACAAATCCTTTTATTAAAGGGATTTGTTCTGTGAAGTTTAGATTCAGTCAAAGGGCCACACTTGAGGACTTAGAGGGCCACATGTGGCCTCGAGGCTGCTGGTTCCCCAACCCTGAGCTAGTAGAATTAAGAAAGGATTCTCAGAGTAGGAGCTTGAGCTGAGCCTTAAAGAACAGCTGGGGACTTCCAGAGGAAGAGATGAGAGAGAGAAAAAGCATTCCATACATAGGGCTCAGCCTGTTCCAGGCACAGAGGTAGAAGATGGAAGAGTGTTCACGGGTACAACTAAACAGGTCAGTCTGGCTGGAACATACAGTGAATGGTGAGGAAGAATGGTAATCAAGTCAAGTCAACAAGCATTTATTAAGAGCTTACTATGTGCCGGGCATTATGCTAATAGATTGGGAGGGTTTAGATATACTACAAAGTTATGAAAGGTAGAGAGACTTGACAAGAATTTGACACTCAGAATAAATACCATTTTTCCTGGTAAAATTATAAGTAGTATGATGAATGTTCTGGCTGATTAACCTCTGATTATAATATAGTAATTGGAAAAGTCCTTCAGGTAACAGGACAAGCTGCAGGCCTGCTAGAGAATTATTTTCATTTTATGCAGCCAACAATTATTTATTTTCTGAGTGCTCAGAGATTAGATAACATAAGGGAAAATAGCAAAAATTAGTTAGTTCCTTGCTTAATAAACTTGCATGCTCAGAAAAGAGCTTATAATCTATAGTGTATCTATTTAGGGTTTTTTCTCCTTTTGTATTCTTGTTGTTTTTAAAGTTAAATGTTTAAAAAATAGTTCACTATTTGTATTTTTCAAGTAATAAGTATTTTTAAAATTAATTTGTTCCTCCCTTCCTGTTGAGCAAGTTAGATATTTTAAAATAGCCATATTGTCCAGCAAAATCAATTCCCACATTAGCTAATCTGAAAATGTATGTCTGTTTCTGCATTTTTATTTCATCACCTGTCAGGAGATGAAAAGACTATTTCATCTCATGATTTAACATTGTACTGATCAGAGTTCTAAAGTCTTTCAAAGTTGTTTTTTCTCTGTAACATAGTTATCATCATATAAATTATCCTCGTTCTACTCACTTCCTTCTGCATCAATTCCTAAAAGCTTTTCTAGTTTCCTCTGAAATTTTCCATTTCATTATTTCTTAAGATATAATAATATTATATTGCCTTCATATATCACAATTTGTTTAACCATTCCCTGGCAGGATACTCCCTTAAATTAAATATTATTATTTTTCAAATGTGAAGTATAAATGATCTCTCTTTGATACTCTCTTCTCTCCAGGTTTTTATGAGCTGATTCTCTTCTGCTTCTCCTGTCAGGATACTGACAACTCCTCAGTATCCTTTGCTAAACCTTCATTTAGGCCATGCTTGCTAACCAAGGGTTTGGAAGGGTAGGAAGGTAATGACTTCTGTTTTGATCATGTTAAGTTTAAAATATCTATGGGACATCAAGTTCATGATGACCCAATAGGCAGTTAGAGATGCAAATCTGGAGGTTTAGGAGAGAAGTTAGGGCTGGATAAGTAGATCTGAAAATCCTCTGAATACATATGATAATTGAATCCATGGGAGCTGTTGAGATCACTGAGACTAATAGTGTAAAAGGAAAAGGGAAGAAGACCCACAATAGAACCTTTGCCTACATCCATGGTTAGCAGATATGACCTGGATGAAGATCCAGGAGAGAGTTATCTCACAAAAATATGGAGAGACCAGAATATCAAACAGAAGAGAAAAGAGAAAGATTTGGAAATTAAGAAATTATTGGTAACATTGGAGAGAGTTGCTTGACTGATGAATTGGAAGCCAGACTACAAAGTTAAAAAGATAGTAAAAGGAAAAATACACCAATTATAGATAGCCTTCACAAGGAATTTAGCCACAAAAGGGAGGAGAAATATAGGACAATAGCTAGCAAGAATGGATAGATCACATGAGAGTTTTTTGAGGATGGGGAGACATGGACATGTTTGTAGGCAGTAGGGAATCAACCAGCAGACAAAGAGAGATTGAAGAATAGTGAAAGGGTAGGGATGAAAAAGGGTGCAATCTGCTGGAGAATATGGAATCACTTGTGCATATAGAGGGGTTAGCAAGGGAAAAGACCACTTCATGTGAGAGAAGGATGAAGGTAGGGAGAGTGGATAAAAGCATCTGAGTGTTGTAAGATGAAAGGGGGAGAAGAGGGAGCTCTCAGTGAATGGCCTCAATTTTTTCTATGATGCATAAAACAAGATTCTCAGCTGAGATGTGGGGGGAGGTGGGGAGAGGAAGCTCTGGAAATTTTGAGGAAGGATGAAAAGGTTTAGAAAAGCCACTATGTTGAATAAGATGGTGAATAGATTAGGGAGGTATAAATGGATTGCCTTGTAGGCATGAGGGCCCAGTTCAGATTATATGACATAAATTTGTAATAGACCCAGTCAACAAAGATTTTCTCCAGCTTCTTTCAGCAGCATATGACTAGGAGCAAAGGTAACAAAGCCAAGGCTTGAGCTTGTCAGGACAAAAATCTTTGACAGGATAAAGTGGCAAGGGACTTAAAAGAAGAGGACAGTACAGAGTTCAACTGGTTTACCAAGGGGTCAAGGTGGGAAAAGGAAGTCAAGGTAGCCAGTGCTGGATAATAGTGTGATAAAGAATGGAGGAGTCAAAGGATCAGAGGTCACGGTGAAGATGAAGGACAGGGTTTGCAATTGCACAGCCTTGGGACAGGTAGATTGACAACAGATTATGGTTGGATAAAGGAATTTCAGAGTTCATGAACATGAATGTGGAGATGGCAAGATCAAATCTATGACCATCTCTGCATATACCAGAGATGAGATATAGATAATGGGAGAATGGGAGAAATAGTTATGGGAAATGACTAAGCTGAAGCAGGTTAGAGCATTTATATGTATCTTAATATGTATATTGAAGTCCCCTAATATGAGGGCAGGAGTTGGGGAAGAAAGACTATGAGCTAGGCACTGAAGTCATTGAGGAAGGAAGAGAGTGGTCTCTAAATAACATCTATAAGAATCTTGATTGGATGATAGATGTATTGAATAAACCTCAAAGGAGGTTACTGAGTGATAATGGTAGAGGAAGAGGCTGGAAGTAGCCACAGGGAGCAAGGAATATTCCACAAACCCTCACTGATCAGGAAGGGGGAAAGAAAGGAAAGAGAATATGCATTTCTATAGCACTTACTATATGTCAGGCACTGTATTAAATACTTTTATAAATATTACCTCATTTGCTACAATGCAACGATTATGTGATGAAAGGTTATAAACCAATTTTGGGGCTGAAAAAACAAGGTGCAATGATTATGTGGTGGAAACCATTATTCGGTGAAAACCAGTAATTCCTTTTTCATAGATGTCAGTTCAATAGCTTTAAGCTGTAGGTGTACAGAGAGGGTGCCTAGTGCATGATGGTTCATCAGACTGGCTTCTTCTGGGCCAAATGGATAAATCCATCCCATTCTTCACTCACTAGGATTTTGTATTATCCACTCAAATGTCTCATACAGCCTATCCAGGGCCATCTCCAGTCATCCTGATCTATATCTCGCCACTGGACGCAGATGGCTCTGGAGGACAGCATGAGGCTGGTGACTTTGCACAGCCCTGCCTCACTTAAATCCAATTCACTTGCATGTCATGGCATCACCTCCCCGATGTCATGGTCCTCTTTGAGAACAAAGGACAAACAACAACAACAATCTCATACAGCCAATCCAACAGCAAATCAAAGCCTCTTTTCCCTGTCTACTTTTCTTTCTCAAATCAGAGAAGACAGCAGAACACAAAAGGTGCCTCTGAGAGAATTCATCTCTCAAATTTCACATGGTAGCACAGGGTAATATCTGTCTTCCAATGAACTTCAGCCTATGTTCAGTCATTCAGGACCTGGCAGCTGAAGCCTACTTATAAGCTGACACTCTCCTGCTGCTGGTTTCTACATTCAACACATGACTCCATCTTTTCTACCGCCATCTGAGTTCTGTCTTCTGCTCAGTTCTTCACACCAGGCCAGTTCTTCATCACTCTAGCTAAGTTTCTCACTTCTTCTAATGGCTAAAATCAGCACCTCCTGGTGCACATCTTTCCCTGAACATTCAAAAATTCACAAACTCCCCTTTTATATCAGTTATAAAAACCAAAAACCCTTATTTAATCCCATAGCCTGCAAACCATTATTTGATTCATTATTTCTGAATTTTTACCTTTTAAGCCTAAGAAATGTAAATACAAATGAACTAAGGGGCCAAATGGCTCTGGCCATTTCTCACTCCTCAAACTGTTATTCTCAATATTCTGTTTCTTTACACTTGAATTTTGTTTTAGTATATAAAATTTCTTTTTCTAGCACATTCATCCATCAAACTGTTCACAGTTGTAAGGAGCATTACCTTTAACCTTTATAAGATGATTTAAGCTTTTTTATTTATGCAAAAGTTTACTTTGTACTCATTTTGAAATCAAACTGCTCACATCTCATTTGAAAACTGTGTTTCTTTACATGTGGATTTAACCATTTTTATTAAATAAGTTATTTTTCTGCCTATTTCAGCCACCAAGCTGTTCTCATCTATGAAAGAGGAATTACCTTACATTCTTCTGAAGTTGATTTATTTCTTTTTCTTTGTATTAAAGTACTTTTCTGACCACTTTCAGCTACCAAATTACTTACACATTAAAGGGCAACACTATACTCTGATCCTAGGCAAACAATTATATAGATAGAAAATTGAGCAGGTTAAGAACTTGCAAAGTTTAAAAGACCAGGAGAGTTATCAGAGTACTAAATAATAACGAGTTAATAGCAGAGTTCAGTGGAAATGGTAGCAGTGGCCAACAGCAGAAGACAAGCAAATAGATGTGGAAAGATAGTTAAGCAAGGACAGCTACAGATCGTGGTAGAAAAAACAATGGCCATGGATTCTCACAATGCAACAATCCTCAAAGATCTGTAGAGACCAACACCTAAGGGGAACTGCATGAGGTCTCTATAAAGACATAAAAAGACTCAAAGGTCAAGAGTTTAGAGGTTCCTCTTAATTTTACGTGTCCTCTACATATGTGCCTATTTATGACCACTCTCCCCAGGAACCTTTTGTGTGCAAAGGGATAACATAACTGCACTTTGGGGAGATTACCTTGTAGCTATAGTTCTTGCTATACCTTCTTAGTAAATACCCTTATCTAGAAGCTAACAGAATTCTGCTGGATGATTGAAATGGGAAGGGAGTCACACAATAAAGGGACTCAGTAACAACAGTGCTAAAAGCTATAATCCTTCACAGTAACACCTAGAATTCTTCACAGAGCAATAGTCAGCTGCTCGCTAGGAATCCAACCTGTGAGAATAAATAGGAGTCAGGGTTATGGCACAGAAGGATGTATACAATCCAATGATCCTAGAATTTTTGCAAACTTGTAGATTTTTAAAGCTAAGTGTAATAGTGGCTTCATTGTTTCTGGAGAATGGAATGATCCTATTTCACTCTAGAAAATTAATATATTTAAAATATTTAAGGCATTTCATATTAAATTCTACATTTGTAGCATCCAAAATATTTAAATTGTTGTGTAATGCATTTTTCTATACTTAAAGGAAATACTGAAAATGTTTCAAAGATCTACAATTGAAAAGAAAGTTTATATATAGAAGCCCTCCATTCTATGGAATAAAAATCAGTTTTAGTTATTGAAATATAAAAAGAGCTACTTTATAAGATGTTATCAACAATAAAAGATCCTATAGCAAAAACTCTGATAACAGTGAAGTTCTAGTGGTTTCTCTCACAAATATGTCAATGAGGGAAATTTAATAGAAAAGTGGCAGGCATGTCACATAACCCCTGAAGATACACAGAACTAAAAAAAAAAATCTATGGTATTCTCTTCTCATGTGGAATTTTGTTCCTTCCATTCCCAACCAGACTGATGAATACATGTATACATTTATACATATGCACATATGCTTCATGTGCATGTATTTATATACATGTAAGATATATTCAGAATATTTCCCCATTAGGCAATCTTTTTAAACATTCAAGAACGATTTACTTCAAATCTTGGTAGAAAATTCAAGTCATTTCTTATCACTGCAGCAGTGCTTTGCCCATCACTGTTCTTCCTCCTGGCTACATTGCTGAACAGGTTGATGGTTACTTCACTATGTCTTGATATTAGGTCAATTCAATCCCAGCAAAAGTGGTGGCTACCGACAAGACAACAGAAATTTTGTCATTCTGACTATTTTTAGATTCTGATGTGCTTTTTCTGAGATCTACAACAAGGGAATTGAAGATCCAAGTGTGATGGAAGGAGTAGCAATATTCCACTAGATTAAGTAGGAAATTAAGAAAAAACTGTCAGATGACTTGTGCCTAACTTTTATATACATACATACATGCACACACACATGGGCTCTCTCACATCCGTATATAAGATAGAGATAATCCAGAAATGCTTCTCCCTTTAATTTTTATTAAAGATCTAGTGAATGAGCATGCAACATGAGCAACTAGTTATGAAGACTAAGCCTATGTTTTTTACAGTAATCAAATAAAGCTTACAACAAAGTCAAGCTGACTATATCTAATAAGCTATATGTAGAAGTGTGTATCTATGAACAGACTGCATGTTCCCAGAATGCTTGAGGCTAAGAGACTCAATTACTCATTAGGAAAAATTCTCTTGCCTATATTTCCCAGAAAGCCATGGGTAATCCTGCAGTATGGCAATATCACTGAACACTGTCTCTGGGGAAGGATATTTCTGGTATAGAAAAATTTTTAAATGTTTACAAGAATCATAGAGCTTGGCAAGATATAGGTTGTTTCAGTCAGAAAAAGTATCATCATCATCATCATCATAACTAACATTTATATAGTGCCTGCTATGTGTCAGGTACTTTACAATTTTCATTTCATTTGTTCTTCACAGTAACCCTGGGAGGTAGGTGCTATTATTATCTCCATTGTATAAATGAGGAAACTAAGGCAAACAGAGATTAAATGACTTGCCTAGAGTCATACAGCTAGCAAATTTCTGAGGCCCAATTTGAACTCAATTCTTCCTGACTCCAGGCCTTGTACTCCAACCACCTTGCCGCCTAGCTGCCTTATATCCTTAAAGGCAGGGAAATGAGAGAAATATGAAAAAATGGCCATCATGTGCAGACACATTGAAAGTTCAGCTGTGAGCAGAGTGAACCACGATGGGGTGCATGAGATGACACAGATATTGATAGAGGTTTAGGTAGTGCTGACCTTTCCCAGATGTCCTGAAGCTCCATTTCTCAAGAGGTCAGTACTTGCTAGCTTTTTAACTGAGATTAAAAGTAATTGAGCAGGCAGAGCCAAGATGGCTGAGTAAAAGCAGTGACTTGCTTGAGCTCTCTCCCAAAACCCCTCCAAATACCTATAAAAAATGACTCTAAACAAATTCTAAAGCAGCAGAACCCACAAAAAAGACGGAGTGAAACAAATTTCCAGCCAAAGTCAGCCTGGATGGTTGATCAGAAAGCTATATCCCACCGGGTGGGGAGAGGAGTGTAGTTCGGCATGGGCACGCAGGCCACAGCGACCCTGGAGCAGACCTCAGAGGACTGAATCACCGGCAGCTGGGGTAGTTGCCAGACTTGTCCACCCACCAACGCCAAAGACAACTTAGAAGGTCAGAGAGAAAAATCTGTTTCTACGGTAGTGAGAGAGGAGCTCAGGGTCCCAGCCCCATTCCCTGGAGCAGTGGCAGCTTCCTAAGCTTCTGGCCCACAGACTGAGGGGGAATCCAGTGGCTGATCAGAGGGGGATTGCAGGAATCTCTCTGGTGGTGCAGGATTCTCTTGCTTTGCCCATGCTTGGATCTGGGTCACAGTTATGGGTAGCAGTCCTGGGGTGAGGAGGAGAGCTGGCACGGTGGAGCTTGTAGTGGCTGTGGAGGGAAAACCCTCCTCACAGTCCCAAGACAGAAAAGACTGCATCTCGACCTTGATTATAGCACCTTGGAAGAATTGAAAATTTACAGGTCCCTAGATGTATCTGCACAAAAACAACAAACAGCTGCACAAAACCCCTGAAGCTTGGGACAATACATTTTCCACACTGGAAACAGACTCCTACCTTAACAAAGAGTTTATAACTCAAGTAATTGGCTGAGATCATGAGCAAGCAGTGCAAAAAGAGTCAGACTATATTATCTTACTTTGATGACAAAGAAGATCAAAACATACAACCAGAAGAAGACAACAAAGCCAAAGCTCCTACATCCAAGTAAAACATGAATTGGTCCCAGGCCATGGAAGAGCTCAAAAAGGATTTTGAGAAGCAAATAAGAGAAGTAGAGGAAAAACTGAGAGTGGTGCTAAAGGAGACCCAAAAAAATACTGAAGAAAATAACACCTTAAAAAATAGCCTAACCCAAATGGTGAAAGATATCCAAAAAGCCAATGAAGAGAAGAATGCCCTAAAAAGTGAAATTGGCCAAATGGAAAAGGAAGTTCAAAAGCTTACTGAAGAAAATACTTGCTTAAAAATTATAATGGAGAAATTGGAAGCTAGTGACAATTTGAGAAATCAAGACACTGTAACATTAATCCAAAGGAATGAAAAAATGGAAGAGAATGTGAAATATCTCATTGGAAAAACAACTGACCTGGAAAATAGATCCAGGAGAGAGAACTTACAGATTGTTGGGCTATCTGAAAGCCATGATCAAAAAAAGAGCCTAGACATCATCTTTCAAGAAATTATCAAGGAAAACTGCCCTGATATGTTAGAACCAGAGGGAAAAATATAAATTGAAAGAATCCACTGATCACCTCCTGAAAGAGATCCCCAAAGGAAAACTCCTAGGAATGTTGTAGCCAAATTCCAGAATTTCCAAGTCAAGGAGAAGATATTGCAAGAAGCCATAAGGAAACAATTCAAGTATTGTGGAAACAGAATCAGGATAACACAAGATTTAGCAGCTTCTACATTAAGAGTCCGGAGGGCATAGAATATGATATTCTGGAAGGCAAAGGAGTTAGGACTACAACCTAGAATCACCTACCCAGCAAAACTGAGTATAATCCTTCAGGGTAAAAATGGTCATTCAATGAAATAGGGGGCTTTCAAGCATTCCTGTGGAAAAGAACAGAGCTGAATAGAAAATCTGACCTTCAAATACAAGACTCAAGTGAAACATGGAAGAGGTAAACAGGAAAGAGAAATCATAAGAGATTTATTAAGGTTGAACTGTTTACATTCCTGCAGGGAAAGATGATATTTGTAACTCATGAGACCTTTGTCAGTATTAGGGTAGTAGGAGGGAAAAATAATTATATGTATGTATAGATAGATTGATAGAGGGCACAGGGTGAGTTGAAGATGAAGCAGTGATATCTGTAAAATAAAATTAAGAGGTGAGAGAGGATTATACTGGGAGAAGGAGAAAGGGAAAAGTAGAATAAGGTAAAATCTCTCACATGAAACAGACAAGAAAAGGCTTTTACAGTGGAAGGGAAATAGGGGAAGGTGAGAGGGAATGAGTGAATCTTATTCTTATAGGATTTGGCTTAAGGAGAGAATAACATACACAATGGGGTATGGAAATCTATCTTACCCTACAGGAAAATAAGGGGGGAAGGGGACAAGAGAGCAGGGGATTGATAGAGGGGAGGGCAGATTGGGGGAGGGGATAATCAAAAGCAAACACTTCTGAGGAGGGACAGGGTCAAAAGAGAGAATAGAATAAATGGGGGGTAGGATAGGATGAAGGGAAATATACTTAGTTTTTCACAACAGGACTACTATGGAAGTGTTTTGCATGACTACACATCTATAACCTGTACGAAGATGCTTGACTTTTCAATGAAGGTGGGTGGGGAGGGAGGAAGGGAGAAAATTTGTAACCCAAAGTTTTAAAAACACGTTTTAAAAATAAAAAATTTAAAAATTAATTTAAAAAAAGTAATTGGGCAGGGACAACCATGGATGCTAATTTCAAATATCCTGCCCTGAGTAATCCGACTATGCCCTCTTTCCATTGTATTGGAGAAACTAAGGCATTAATTGGAGAACATTTATAACCCAGTTTCATTACATGTAATTGACCTTGATATCCCTTTTAATTCAATGTCTTTTGCTCTGATTTCACAAATCATCTAAGGTGGTCTGGTACAGTTGGCATTGATTGAAGACTCACCATTTTGACTTTGAATAGTTACTGGCCCAAACAGTATCTTCAACTTGAAAAATATCAAGAGGGTCCCAGAGCCACATGGGATATGGGAATAGAAGACCTGGCTCTATACTACAAGGTGTTCCAATATCTCAAGAAAGCTGTGATTTTACTGAGATAGGGAACAGTTTCACCAACACATAGTACAACCCCTCAGCACTCTAGTAGGTGAATTCTTAACTTGTGGCCAAAAATCTTCACCACACAGTGGCTCACTTTTTGTTAATGAGCCTCTTTGAATTCAGTTAGGATGGTCCTTAGACAACTGGCTACTGTTGTACCCATTCTTGAAACCTCTCTAGTTTGATAGGAAGCTGCTAGAACTTTCTCTGTTGATAAAGAATTTGAGAACCAGAGGTCACCTCTATGCCACAATGAAGCATTGGAATGAGTCTTAATGGAGGCATGTTGCATGATAATTAGATATTAATAGTAAGCAGTTCCTATAAGCTGCTGCAATTAGAATTACTTTTATACAACAAAGTTTTAGCTATTTCCTAAAGAGGCAAGATGGTATAGAGGAAAGAATAATGGACTTAACATCATAAGACATGGATTCAAACCCTGGTTCTGTTCATTACTAGCTGTGAATTTATAAGAAAATCTTTTAACATGTCTGGGATTCGGTTTCCGCATCTTCAAAGAAGAGGTAATGATTACTTACAGCACTATGGTGAAAATCAAATGAGAAAATGTACACACAATGCTTTGGAGCTGCAAAGTTGTATAAAATTAAAAGTATTCAATTATTATCCTCTTTTCATTTTGTTAGTTCCCCAGTTAAAATCAATCTCATTGTTGAAATTTTTATTTTAGATGTTTTCTTTTCCAATTACACATAAAAACAACTTTAACATTTGTTTTTTAAAATTTTGAGTTCCAGATTTCCTCTCTCCCATATGTCCCTCCCCCCTCATTGAGAAGATAAGCAATTTGATATAGGTTATACATATGCAGCCATACAAAACATATTTCCATGTTAGTCATGTTATGAAAGAAAACATAGACCAAAAAATAAAAAAAAAAATTAAAAGTTTAAAAAGTATGCTTCATTCCTCATTCAGACTTTACCACGCGGTATACATTATATGGATATAGTATTATATACATTAGGAGAAGATAGCATTTTTCATTATAAGTCCTTCAGAATTGTCTTGGGTCATTGTCTTGATCAGAGTAGTTAAGTCATTCACAGTTGATCATAGTACAATATTGCTCTGTGTGTGTGTGTGTGTGTGTGTGTATACCATATATGCTGTTCTCATGGTTCTGTTCACTTCATTTTGCATCAGTTCATATAAGTCTTTCCAGGATTTTCTGAAAGTATCCTGCTTGTCATATCTTATAGAGCAAAGGTATTCCATCACAATCATATACAAAAACTTGTTCACCCATTCCCAAATTGATGGACATCCCCTCAGTTTCCAATGATTTGCCACTACAAAGAACTGCTATAAATATTTTTGTACATATAGGTCCTTTTCCTTTTTTAATCTCTTTGGGATACATACCTAGTATCACTGGGTCAAAGGATATGTGCAGTTTTATAGCCTCTTGGGCATAGTTCCAAATTGCCCTCCAGAATGGTGGAATCAGTTCATAACTCTACCAACAGTACTTTAGTGTTCCAGTTTTCCTACATCTCCTTTAGCATTTGTCATTTTCCTTTTCTGTCATGTTAGCCAGTCTCATGGGTGTGAGGAAGTACTTCAGAGTTGTTTAAATTTGCATTTCTCTAATCAATAATGATTTAAAGCATTTTAATATGACTATAGATAATTTTGATTTCTTCTGAAAACTGTCTGTTCTTATCCTTTGACCATGTATCAATTGGAGAATGACTTGTATTCTTATAAATTTGACTCAGTTCTCTATATATTTGAGAAATGAGGCTTTTATCAGAGAAACTTGCTGTTAATTTTTTTCACAGTTATGATTGCTTTTCATTTCCTTCCATCCTACTTTCCCATTTATCCTCAGATATTGTCTTGTTTTGCTAGGAAAAGAATGTTGAAAGCAGGAAGACCTGGCTGCCTCATCGTGGAAAGAGGATGTCAATGACTGAAGAAATGAGCAGGAAGAGTAGGGGAAGTCAAAGATATGGTAAATATTTTGTCATTTTGCCTGAGCACCCCTTGTAAACATTAAGCATGTCCTTCAAGACCCTGACCCACTGCACCAAAATCAGTCAACAATCATTTAATATGTACTTACTACATGCTAAGCACAGCACTAAGCACTGGGAAGACAAAGAAAAGCAAAAAAAATTACCTGCCATCAAGAAGCATACATTCTAATAGAAAACACAACATGCACATATAAGATATAAATATAGAGTAGTACAAGAAGAGAAACTAAGGAGACCAAGAAGGGCCTCCAGCAGAAAGTAGGATTTAAACCAAGTCTTGAAAGAATGTCGCGGCCGCTGCAGTGGAGAGCATGAGACCAGCTCAATGCTCAGTAACCCGGAGACGCATGGATGAGGCAGGAGATAGCAAGATGGCAGAAGCTCCGTTTATTAACTGCTAGTAGCTTTCTTTTATATCCTTAGTAACACCTGATCAAAGCATGATCTCCACATGATAGCCAATTACCAAGTCTGCTGGACACCTGCAGCCCTCATATCAGGGGTATGAGTAGGATTTTTCTCCTAATGAGAGGAGAGCCGAGCCAACTGTGGGAGCTGCATGTCAGCAAAGGAGAGGTCTTATGAGACTTCCTTGTTTTTGCCACGCAACAGGTTGTGACCCTCAGCTTCTGCGAAGAGAAGCTAGAACTCCCATGGGAAAATTCTCCCAACAAAAGAAGCCAGGGAAACTAAGAGGGTGAAGTAAGGAAGCAAAGAATTCCAGATATGGGGGTAGACAGAGCAAAGGCACAGAGATGAGAGATGGAGAGTCATGTTCAAGGTCAAGGAACTGCAAGCACATCTGTAGAGCTAGATCATAGAGTGCATGGAAGGAAGCAAGGTATATGAAGACTGAAAAAGTAAAAGTGGCCAGGTTACGAAGAGCTTTAATGCCCAATTGAGCCTTTATATTTGATCCTGGAAGTAACAGGAAGCCACTAGACTTCTAGACCTACACATTAGAAAAATCACCTTGGCAGCTCAATTGAGCATGGATTAGAGTGAAGAGACATAACACAGAGAGATTAGTTAGAAAATGATTGTATAGTATAGGTGGAAGTTGATGAGGACTTGAATAAGAGGGGCAGCTATATAAGTGTAAAGATTAGAATATGTAGAGAGATGTTGCGAAGGTTGAAATCATAATACTTGCCAATAGGTTAGATAGGTAGGTTGAATAAGAGAGGAGTTGGGGATGGCATGAAGTTTTCGAGTCTGTGTGACTAGAAGGGAAGCTGTGCCCTGAACAGCAACAGGAAAGTGTAAAAGAGAGAGAGGGTTGGAGGAGATAGAAAATAATGACATTTCTAAATCAATATTATGTCAAATTCTTGATGTTTCAAGAGGTTTCTGGGGGCCAAATCATCAGCAAAATAATACATAAGAACAAACTAAAAACCACTGTTTCCTTGGCATTCAAATGCTATGGAAATATGATTCTATGAGGATTCATTTAGAAGTATTGTTTTCCCCCAGCCCACAAAAGTAACAGAGGGCAGACTGACATCCAAAGCTACACAACTTTCAGAAGCAGACATTACCTCATGGTACATAGCCTCATTCAAGGTGGCACACAATGAAACAGCTTCTATGGTATTCCATCATGTCAATAGTTTGGTTATGGGTTCAGAATGATCCCTTTCCAGGCATTGCCATTGAATTACAATAAGAAATTCACTAAGACTGTTTTCCCTAAGGTCACCTTATAATAACCAAAGCTATTGGCTTTTTTTGAGTAGTCAATTTCCTTGACCCCTCTACATCAATTGATGCTATTGGCCACCACTTCTCCCAGATACTCTCTTCCTTTTGTCTCAAAAACAACACACACTCCCAATTCTACTACTAATTCTCTCCTCCTCTGTCTCCTTCACTAGCTACTCTTTTTCCCTACTCTTTGCTATACATATTCACCAGGGGTCTGGTGTGGCCCCCCTTCTCTCTCTAGGTGATTTCTCTCCTTTGGCAATTTTATTCACTAGAATGACTTCAATGACCACCTCAATGCTGATAACTGCCAAGTCTTTATCTCTAATCAGGATTATCTAAACACCTCTCTTCCAAGTTCCAGACCTTTATCTCCAACTACCTGGAGAACCCATTGACACCTCAAGTTCAATATATCCATAACTCAAGTTTATTATCTTTCCCCCTAAACCTATTACTTCTTATTTCCTATTTCTGTCTGTGTTTCCAAAATTCACCAAGTCTATCATATTCATACCTTCAGACTTATCTTTTACTCTTTTCTCTCCCTCACCTACCGCTTTCAATCAGTTACCAAGTGCTTTTAGTTCTATCTTCACAATATCTCTCAAATCCATCCCTTCCTCACTATTCTAATACAGACTTTGTTACCATCCATCTGGGCTACTGAAATTGTTCCTAATAGGTTTTCTCAATTCTACTCTCGCCTCCCTCCAATCCATGCTTCTTATTGCTACCACCTGATATATTCCTTTTTTTTCTACTTTTTATTGTGAATTTAAACATCAGAAAATGAGCATTTCCATACACAAAAGAGAACACAAAGAGCATTCTATATGAAACCTTGAATCACCTTTTCATGCTACTTCCTTTTTTAAAGTATATAATAAATTCTGCTCTTTTCTTTCAAAACTATCGTACTTGTTTGTGCATCCTTTTGAACTTCTTTCTGTTCTCTTCTGTGCATTTTAAAAAGTGTTTCAGCGACCCACTTTTTTGCATTATTATTACTAATCCTTTTCCCCCTGAATTTCCCCTCAATTGAAAACTGAAAGAAAGAAAAAAATAAGTTTTTATAACAAATAAGCATAAGAGGACTTCTGGACAAGTTGGCTAACTGAAAGGAAGCAAATCACACAGCTCCCTACCTACTCCAACAAAAACTTGAGGTTTGCATTAGACATAATCCAATGAGAAAGTTTAGTAAATAACTTCTTCCACCCCAGAACCCCACAAGAGCCAGAAGTCCAAGGAAAACAGAAATGGAGGCATTCCAGCAGGCCACAGCAAGCACAAGCTAGCCTCCCAAAGAGAGCAGAGGCAGACAAAGGATATATGTAGACTGCAAGATTCTGTGTCCCAAGGCAGAAACAGCTGATGTTTCTCCAGAGAAAGCCTCAGAGTAGTCAAAAACTCCCATGGTGGGGACCTTCAAAGCTTCTGGAGGGACATCTGTCAGTGACTCATGCAGTAGGGTAGCACTCCAGACCATATACTTAAGTCCTTACACATAACTTAAGCCATGCTCAAAAATCTTTAGGTTCCTTATTACCTATAGAGTGAAGTTAAAACTCCTTTATAAGGCATTCAAGGTCCTTCATGATCTG
The DNA here is from genome assembly GCF_900497805.2 of Vombatus ursinus. Taxonomy (NCBI): domain Eukaryota; kingdom Metazoa; phylum Chordata; class Mammalia; order Diprotodontia; family Vombatidae; genus Vombatus; species Vombatus ursinus. The sequence goes on from NW_020940360.1 coordinate 24,903,916, forward strand.
GACATATCCTGCATTTCCATCATCATTTCTCATATTATTCTCCACCACACACTCTATGTTCTAGCCCAGTGGTTTTCACAGTGTGGTCCAGAGACTAATATTTAAATTTTCTGATACAGTAAATAGTGATAGATAACCCACATAAACAAAAGCTCTTTATGGGGAGAGTCCTCAATAATTTTGAAGAATTGTCAAAGGTTCTAAGTTTTTTTGACTATTATAAATACCCAAATTAACTTAAAGGACATATGAAGAAAGATGTTATCTACATCCAAAGAAAGAACTGATAAATAGAGGTACGTATAGAATAATTTTACATATATATGTATATGTATTATATACATATACACATGTATACATATATATGTACGTGTATGTATGTGTCTAATAGTAGCCATCTCTAGGGCAGTGGGGACAGAAGAGAAAAAAGAAAAAGAAAGGAAAAGAAAAAAAAGAAATATACACAACAAGTTTATTATATATTTAAAAGGAATAGCAAGTTGTACAAAATAGATTTGCAGTTTCATGCACAATCATCTTTTTTTATTATACTATGTTATGGAATTGTTTGTTTTATTCCATAAACTAAAAATAAAATAAATAAAAATTTTAAAGTGTCAAAAGATCCTGAGACCAAAAAATTTGAAAACTATTACTCTAGTCAAACTAAACTACTCTAGCCACAAATATACTCCATGGTCTCCTATCCCTATGTCTTTGCCTCACTATTCCTTATGCTTAAAATGTCTTCTCTGCCTCTCTAACCATTAAATTGCTATCTGTTCTTTTAAAATCCAACTCCAAAGTCACCTCCTCCTCTTCTCATCCCAGAATTTGGTGAAAAACTTTCCCTATAGACCTTATACTCCATTTGCACCTCTCTGATTAATTTATTGTTTGTTATCATGTATCATAGTTACCTGTGTTTGTGCCTTATCTTTTTACTTTAGTAAGTTTCATGAGGGTAGGGACTATATTAGCCCCAGCACCTAACACGTTGTCTTGAAAGCAGTAGGCTTTTAAATGTTTGATGAATGCCTTCTCTTCCTGGAATTAAGGGATATGGGAGATTTCTTTGATCTTGAACATCACTTCTTTTTGCTGTCCTTATAGTCAAAGTACTTTGCAAGTAACTCAGTTCTATTTCTTTGCTTCCCTTCTCAGTACTGAAATGCCAGTTCCTGTGGGTGATTGCAGACGGTTTCTTTGCCTAGAGATCATCTCTGGCCTCAAAGCAGCTGAGCTGCAAATGGAACTGTGTGTATTGCATAATACTGTAACATTTCCAGAGTCCACGAAGATTTATTCAGTGATCAACTGCTTTAGCGTGTGAGTCACTCCAGAGAGGTAGCGTGTTCGAGAGGAGACCTTGAGGGAGATGGAAAAGTAAACAAGAAGTGAACTAATGCTCTCACTCTCTCTCTCTTTGTCAACCTTTGAAAATCCTAAAATGAGAATTACCATGAGCTTTCTCAACTTCAGAGGAAGATTGAAGGGCAAAGAAACCAGCACTTTGGATGGTAGCAAAAAAGTGGAAGGAAAGAAATCAATCAAAGATTTATGAATGTGCCAGACACTGTGTTAGGTTCTAGAGAAACAAAGGCAAAAAGTAAAGCAGTGTCTGCCCTTGAGGTGCTAACATTCTATCGGGGAGGAACAGCATATGCACATAGAAATATATACAAAAGTGAGTGTGAAATACATACAAAATAAATAAATATGAGGTAATTTGGGAGGAGGCAATAGCAGGTGGGGGCACAAAGTAGCACCCAATGTTTGGGGATTGGCTGAAGAAACTGTGATCTTCAAATGTTAGTAGAAAAGTATAGGTCAGTAAGAAATAACAAAAATGAGAAATTCAGAGAAAACTGGAAAAGACTGAATGAACTGATGCAGAGTAAAATAAAAAGACCTAAAAGGATAATACACACAATAACTATAATAATGTAAACTAAGTAATCACTGAAAACAAAGCCAAACTCTGAATAATTGAAAAACTAACAATAAAACTAAAAACAGTCTCAAGATAATGAAATATCCTTTTGTCCCCTTAGCACAGAAGGAGGAAGCCAGGAAGGTAAAATGTTAATTCTGTCATTATACACGGTCACTTTTCCTAGCTATAAAGCTTGGGGGTTGGAGTACATGGGGACAGGTGCATCCAGAAATGACTGTGATGCAAAAACAAAAAGCACCAGAAAAGAACTCACAGGGGCAGCTAGGTGGCACCAGCCCTGGGTTCAGGAGGACCCGAGTTCAAATCTGGCCTCGGAGACATAACACTTACTAGCTGTGTGACCCTGGGCAAGTCACTTAACCCCATTGCCCAGCTAAAAATGAATGAATGAATGAATGAATGAATGAATGAATAAAATTTTTTAAAAAAGGAAACTCATAGCTCCCTCGTGAACTTCCTTCCCACTTTGGAAGGCTGAAGTCTGTTCATCCAAAAGGTGAGTAGTCAACATTTCAGGGCTTAATGTAACTGGAAAGTCAATACAATGAAGGATTTTTAATACTTCAAATCAACACAAAGCCAGCATAGCTAATAGGATAATTGCATTGGACACTACTCATTAGGCAGGCATTCTCCTGCTTATTTAGAATTTGTGTAGAAAATGAGAATTCAGAATTGCCAATTATTAACAACCATATGAAAGAATGCTCCAGATCACTAGTAATAAGAGAAATACATAATGAAACAATCCTGAGATTTCACCTCACACCCTGAAAATTGGCTGATATGACAAAAGTTGGATAAAGTCACTGTTAGAATGGTTGTGGGAAGATAGGCACACTATCCAATCCAACCCCATAAACATTTATTAAACAGCTACTATGTGCCAGGAATTGAGCAGCAGATGCAGAGAGAAGTGAGTCAAAAAGTCCAGTCTCTGCCCTCCGTAAAGGAAGGCATTGGGATAAATTTGGTACTCCATCCTCCAGTTGTACAATCAAAGGGAAGATGAAGCTCAGAGAGGCGGTGTCAATCAAGGCTGATATTAGCAGGATGGTGATGAGATAAGGTGTGATGAGCTTAACCTGGGAAGTTCTGAGGAGTTCAGACCTGGGAGCCCAACAGATAGACAGTTGTTAGTGAAGCTATTGTAAATCAGTACAACCATTCTGGGATTAATTGATAAGAAAAAAGTATCCAAATATACTTATAGCAGAACTTTTTGTGATAACAAAGAATTCAAAACAAAGTAGAAGCCCAATCATTCCAATGGCTTCTATCACCTCCAGGATTAAATATAATTTCCTCTGTTTGGCATTCAAAGTCCTTCATAACTTGCTTCCATCACCTTTCTGGTCTTCTTATACCTTCCACTCCACCATGTACTCTTTGATCCAGTGACCCAAGCTGCTTTACACTTCCTCAAACAAGAAACCCTATCTCCCAATCCCAAGCATTTACACTGGCTGTCCACCATGCCTGAAAAGCTCTCCCTCCTCATCTCTGTCTCCTGACTTACCTGATTTTCTTCAGATCCCAGCTAAAATCCCACCTTTAGCAGGAAGCCTTTCCCAATCCCCTTTAAGTCTAGTGACTTCCCTCTGTTGATTACTTCCAATTTATCCTGTTTATATTCTTTTTGTTTGTATGTTGTCTCCCCAATTCGATTGAGAGCTTCTTGACAGCAGGGAATATCTTTGCCTTTCTATGGATCACCATTGCTTAGCACAGTGCTTGGCACATAGTAGATAGTTAATAAATGTTTAAAGATGAACTTGAATATTACTGTGCTGTCAAAAATGAGGAATATGATGAATACAAGGAAGCATGGAAAGATTTACAAGAACCAAAGCAGAGTGAAGTAAGCAAAGTTAGGAAAATAATCAACACAATGACCATAACTATATAAAAAGAAAGAACAACCACAAAATCATCAAAAGTGGTTTGCAAAATTACAAAAAACAAGTATGGCTCCAAAGAAGAGATATGAGAAGACATCTTTCCCCATGCTGCTTTACAGACATGGGAAGTACACAAGTGTAGTACATTGCAAGTATTTTTAAACTTTGTCAACAGTTTTGCTGATTTTTTATCCCTTTTTCTTATTCTTTTTTTCTTTAAAAAATATTTGTTCTATAAGATGTGAGAGAATGAGAAAGAGAACTTTTTTGTTGTTGAGTCATTTTTTAGTTATATCTGACTCTTTGTTACCTCATTTGGGATTTTCTTGGCAAGGATACTAGAAAAGTTTGACATTTCATTCTCCAGTTCATTTTACAGATGAGGAACTGAGGCAAATAGGGTTAAGTGGTTTGCCCAAGGTCACACAGCTAGTACATGTCTGAGGCCAGATTTGAACTCAGGAAGTCTTACTGACTCAAGGCCTGGCGCTCTATCTACTGCACCACCTACTTGCTCTGGAAGAAATTGGTTTTGGGGGGGGGTGGAAAAAAATAGGAATAAAAAGGTATTTAATTTTAAAAATCAGAATTAAAGATCTATTTTAGAAGCATAGAGAGTCTAAAGTAATAAATGCTGTCCTTCAACTCCTTCCTTAAGGAAACTCAACCTGGAGGCAGGTAAATTGCAGGAACCAGGATCTGTGTGAAGTGACATAGATAGAATGAATCTTAACGGCAAAGAAGTTACAGAATAATGGCAGCAGAGGAACTAAAATTGTCAGTGGGGAGAAAAGAACAGGAAAACTCTTGCTCCTGGTCCAGTGCCCAATGGGTTAGAAGGACAGGAATATACTGGAAAGTGCGGCTAGGAATGTGATATTAAACCATTTCTCCTCCCTTACTCCCAACCAGGAGCACACTTTTCCATAAACATGTGTAAACTCAGTGAGAAGAACATGTAAGGAACACATGTAGAGAGTCCCGTAATTAGAGAACACAGATGGCTGGGACAGGCACATACAAAGGAATATGTATGCTACGCTGCTTCCTCTAGGCCTGCTTCTGGTGGTCTCTGGGTAGCATCTAGCCTCTGTCTGGCATTGCTTCCCGCTTGTCTTGAGGGGCTATAGTTTGAGTTGTTCAGGTGTTCCTGTGGTTACCACTGGTCATCAACAATTACAGGTTCACCTTTCTGCTTCAAGCTACTGGCTTCAGCTGGAGTCCTCAGCTGAATTGTTATGTCTTCAGAAGAGGAGTAGGCTCTGTCCTTGATCTTTTTGCTTAAAGCCCAGAAGCATTTCCTGTTGCTCTAGCTCTTTTAGAAAAACAAAAGCCCTAACATAACCAATCAGTGAACTAGGAAGAAAGCTCCAGTGATTTTTCGCCTAGGGTCTGTCTGTTTCTCTAAGCCTTAGTTAGAATGGGCCTTTCCTCTCCAGAAGGTGGTTCCTTATCCCAAGCACCAATTTCTATGGAACATAGAGAAGCCTCAGATAACTAGAACTTTCAGGAGTTATTCTATTTTTACCTGTATTCCCTGCTCCTCTAAAAGTTCTGCTCTGACGCTCCATCATGGAGCAACTCCAAATACAGAGGAGATGCAAAATAATGACAGCTGAGGGAGGAATTGGAAGTGGCAAGGAGGAGCAAGGAGCAAGCAGACTCTTCCTCCTGGCTGGATGGGTTAGAGAGTCACAATGGAAGTTAGTATTCTTGCATACATACATACATATGTGTGTGTGTGTGTGTGTGTGTGTGTGTGTGTGTGTGTAGGTGGCCCAACATTCTTGAGGTTCTAGCGGGTTCAACCATGCTGAAAAGACTTTAAGTATGGCCCTGGTAATTGGCTGTTTGTTTTCTGAGGACTGACCTAACTCATAATGTCACATATCCCCAAGGCTGACTGGATATTTTCCAACGGGATGTCCAATAGGAATCTCAAACTCAAAATTAAATTCATTGTCTTTACCTCTAAATTCATATCTCTTCCTAACTTCTCTATATCTGTTAAGGATAACACCAACCCCCCCCCCCCCCCCACCCCACTGTACTTACACACACACACACCCCCACCTCTCACTCACTCTCTGTCTCGCTGTCTCTCTCTCCCTCTCTCTCACACACACACACACACATACACATACACACAATACTTTATATGTGCTTGGTATATATTTTGTATTTATTCACGTGTGTTTCTCCCCAAGTAGAATGTAAACACCTTGAAGAGGGGGGGAGAGGGGGAGCGGGAGCAGGAGCGGGAGCGAGAAAGGAGGTTGTTTTGTTTTTACCCCCTAAGAGTCTAGCATGGTAACTAAAACAAAGTAGGTGTTTAATTAATATTGCTGAGTTTAATTTAGTTACTTCCATAATAAGTACACTTTGGGTAACTGATGAACAAGGAAGCTCCTTTATCTGATCACCCAGGTCTTTTGAGGAACTTCAGTCTGACATGAAATTAGCTGATGTCAATCCATCAACAAGCATTTATGAAGCAACTACTATGTCCCAGGCCCTGTGCTAGATGCAGGAGGATATATTTAGAACTCCAATGCCTATGTTTGGACAAAGGATCCAGTTTAGTTTCCTACCACCCCATATTATCATTGCTCAGGCAGTGGATTGCTACTAGACATTAGTTGAATATCAGAAACCTTATGTGGTTGTCCACATGGAATCTTCTATCAAGCACCCTCTCAGAAAAATTGTAAAATAGAGCCATTATTTTCCCAGTCACCCAAGTCACATCTTATGACTGTACCTCCATGAACTTTTATCCTTTAATGTTCGTTTGTTCATTGCTATGAAGAGCCACAAGGATCTTGACATTTATGTAGCCCACTCTTAAATCAGTCCCAATCTTAATAGCTGGTTAAGAAGAGTCCATGGTCTGAAAAGTACCTGGTTTTCAGAAACAACATAGGAAGGTGGAGAATTATCAAATGAGATGATATTTGTAAAATGCTTAGCACGGTACCTGACATATATGAGGCATTTAATAAATGCTTGTTCTCCCCCCCTCCCACTCACCTCCCAGTTACAGAACTACAATGTATGTGGATCTGAAGCAAGCACTTAAGAGCTTTGTAAAGGCAGCTGGTGGCACAGTGGATAGAGCACAAGAATACCTGAGTTCAAATCTGGCCTCAGACACTGATAGCTGTATGACCCTAGGCAAGTCACTTAACCTCAGTTCCCTCATGTTTAAAATGGAGGTAATAATAGTACCTACCTCCCAGGGTTGTCATGAGGTTAAAACAAGATAATATTTGTAAAGTGCTTTACAAGCCTTAAATGCTAGCTATTATTTTTGAAATCGTCCTGCCCCTCTATCAATAGTAGCCTTGCAGATCCAAGGCCAGGGAGACCTCTTAGGAAGATAAATGGTACCAATAGCAGCTGATAGTCATTGGCAGAACAACATCAGAAAGAAAAGTTTTGAAAAACTGGCTGCTCATTGTTCACAGTGACTATCACTCCAGTTACTGGTTCTGCACAGCCCATCTGAGACCCACCGAATTTGACCTTTCTGGACTTTGACTTGGCTGATTCATTACATTCTTGGCTGCATGTTGCTTGGTGCTTCTTGTACAGGTTCTCTCTCCCACATTGTTATTGATTGTTCTGCTGCTGAAATGCCATGGCTTTGACCTGCTCATTACTTCAAGTCTGTTCAATCATCTTTTCAACCAGGCTCCTCTCCCCACCAACAAAGACTGATTTCCTGGCCAAGAACTGGATTCAGGAAACCTCTCCCACTGCCTTGCCCAGTGGCTAATATTAGTGGGATAGTCCGGGTCAGTCATAAGAGTAAAGACCTTGGTTATAGGTGTCACTATAGGAAAGGACTAGAAAGAAGGGAATAAGCATTTACATAATGCTTACTAATTATTATGGTATATATTATAAATATTATGTAAGAAATATTTATTTATAAACTAAAATATATATTTATAGATTAAATTTATATAATTAAATATAAAGATATAAACATTATATTATATATAATATTATTTACATAATACCTACTAATATCTACTATGTGCCAGGCACTGTGCTTTTCACAAATATTATCTCATTTGATCCTCACAACACCTTGTGATTTTATTATTATTATTATATTATTATCCTCATTTTACAGTTGAGGAAACTGAGGCAAACAGAGGTTAGGTGACTTGCCCAAGGTCACACAGCTAGTAAGTTTCTGAGGTCAGATTTTAACTCAAGTCTTCCTGATTCCAGATCCAGTATTCCTGTCCCTGTGCCACTAGCTGCTTTGAATGGATGTCTAATTGGATCTGTAGTCTTTTTGTGAAGCACAAAAAGAACAATGAAATTCAAATATACTTGTATAAATTCAAACACATCACGCTCTAAGCAATCAATTGACAAGGACCTACTATGTGCCAGAGGAAAGAGATAAAAAGAAAACAATCTTCATTCTCGTGGAATTTGCATTCTATTTTGGGAGCCAATGTGTATATGTATACATATATACATGTATGTATGTGTGTGTATGTATGTATGTATAGGTATGTGGGTATATGCAGAATAAATTCAAAAGAAACACAAAGTGGTTAATTACAAGAGAGTTTGTGAGGGAGGACACCAGTAGTTAGAGGAATAAGGAAGGGCTTTATGCATAAAGTAGTGCTTAGGCTCTTGAAGGAAGAGAGGATTCTATGACACAGAAGAGAAGAGGGAAGTTCACTCCAGGTATGGGACATAGCCCATAAAGACAAGGACAAGGAAGATAGAATGTTGGGTGGGGGAACACAGAGAAAGCCATTCAGGCTAAATTGTCACATGTTCGAAGAGGAGTAACATATAATGAGGCTGGAGATAGAGGATGAGGCCAGACTGTGGAGAGCTTTAAAAAACCAGAGTTTCTGTTTCATCCTAGAGACAGTAGGGAACCTACAGCGTTTATTGAATAGGAAAGTAACACGGACAGATATGAATTTAAAGAAAAACGCTTTGGCAGTTGTGTGAGAGGAACATTGAAATAGGAAGAAATGAGGCAAGGAGACCAATTAGGAGAATATTGCAGTAGTCTAGGTGAGAAGTGATAAGGGCCTGGACTGAGGTGATGAGGGTGGTGTGAGGAGAGAAGGGAACATATAGGAGCAATTTTGTAAAACTAGCAATAGCAAGATTTGGCAACTTTGGGAGAATATAGAGTTCAAGAGAATGAAAACCAGGGATGATGAGAATGGTATGAACTTGAAAGCCTGGACAAGTGGTGGTGACTTTGACAGATATAGACAAGTTCGGAAGAGGGGTGGGTTCCGAGGAAAAAAATATCGAATTACATTTTACAAATGTTTGAGTTTGAGATTTCTCCAGGACATTTAGTATGAAATGTCCAATAGGCATTTGGTGATATAGGACTGTAGCTCAGGGGAGAGAATGGGACTGGATATATGGATCTATGAATTATCCGTATGACAATATGATGATAAACTCAGAGAAATGAATGTATTTCATAAAAGCAAAGCATCCCACTTAAAACAAATGAATGGCTGACTTTGCCTGCATATGTGTAAATAGGACTCTGATAAATTAATTTGATAATTGTTGTTTACCCTATCATCTTTATATAGTATTTGGCCTTTAACTCTGACATATATAGTCAACTCCTCCAGGAAATTACATATATTATTAAGGTCAATACTTGATATTTCTGTGGCAGTAATAGAGAGAGAAATAGACAAGAGGGTCAGGCAAGAAAAACAGAGACATCGCCATTTCCATGGAATTATTTTACTCTGACAGAATACATACTTTTCTCCAGTGCAATTTTCTCTTCAACAATCCAACAAACCCCCTTTTCTATAATGAACGTACTGTACTGTATCTCTTGATCTCAACAGATGACTCAAGGATGACACTCAAAAAATCAATGTGCCCTCTGAAATGGGATGAAATAGAGATTTTAAAGCCATATACTTACATTTATGTGGTTTCAGATTGTATTTAATCCTTTGAAAGGAATGTTTCACCAACGTTATCAGATTTGACATTGTTTTCTATTTTCTAATCATGGTCTATAATGAGGTTGAGCACCACATCCAGATTTTTTAAAAAGACAGAAGGAAAAGAGAAGGGAGGAAGGGCAACTATTATTTAAGAAATAATGTTCACCTGGGACCAATTTAGCCACAATTCCAAAGCTTAATATGTATAAACATTGACATTTCTCTTTGAATAATCTACATTCCACTTCTGATTTCTTGTTTCCACTTCTGAACCTTGAAAGAGCCTCACTGATGAGAGTAAAAGTCTTACTTTTAAAATCTGAGGGATGTCACTGAGAATAGTCAATTCAATTCAACAGACATGTATTTAGTGTCTATTATGTACAAGATCATGGAAGAATGCCAGGATTTATAAGACGTAAGATCACCTATGAGAAGCTTACAATCTTTGCTGAGATTAAAGCAAGTGCACAAGACTATAATACCAGGTGCTTATGGTAAGTGACTTAAGAAGTAAAAACAAAGTGCTTTGGAGATACAGAGGATGGAGAAATCCATCTGGTTGAAGAGAACAGAGAAGCCTACAAGGAAAAGGTGACCCTTGAGAGGATTTTGAGAGGCAACATCGAGTAAAGGCAAGAGAGTACAATCCAGTTCAGTTAGACCAAGCATTAAGTAGTGGGAGGTAGGTTGAGGCCACGTGATGGAGGGAATTGAATATCTAAGACATCTGAACTTTATTTGGTGGGTAATAGGGAACCACTGAAGGATTTTAAGTATATGACATTATCAAAGCTGTGCTTCACAAAGAGGATTATTCAGACAAGTATAAAATGCACCTATGTGCAGGACGGATTGGAAAGAAGCTGATGGCAGGGAGTTGAGTTAGAAGATTTCTAACATTTGTCTAGGTGAGAAGCAAGGAAGGAGTGGAAAGGAAGAAACAGATTTGAGAAAAGGTAAGAGACAAATTCTACAGAATTTGTCAACCAACTGGAAATGAGAGTGAACCAAAGATTACTTAAGGTTTCTATCCTGGGTTTAAAAGATATGGATAGAGAAGTCAAAAGTAGGAGCTGTTTTGGTTTTTGCTTTAAAAAGAAAAACTTGGTGATAAAAGAAAAATAATTAATTTAGTTGAGGATATGTTGGGTTTGAGCATGCATTCATTTCTAACACCACAACATAAATACAAAATAAGCTTCTTGAGGACTGTGAGACCGTTTTTTTTTCTCATCTTTGTCTCTGTATCTATTGCTTCTAAGCACGTAGTAGGTGAGCTCCTTACTAGTAGGTGCTGGAAAACTGCTTTATTGAATTGAATAGAATGCTAGGAAACATTTTAAGTACAGCTTAATTGTTGCTGTGTCTTCCTAGGCATCAATTTTCCAGGGATCATGGGCAAGGTGTTCTTACCTTTAGATTTGTTTCTTAAATCTATGAAATCAAACCAAATGTAAACCAATGAAAGATTTTGTAGATTTTTCTAATCATAGGATCATGGGACTTAGATACTGGAAAGAACTTTAGAGGTCATCTAATCCAACCCACTCATTTTACCAAGGAAGAAAGTGACATCCAGAGAGGTTGAAGACAGGGACTGTTTCTTCTTGGTATTTGTAGTCCCAGCACAAAGCACAGCCCCTAGAACATAACAGGCACTAAGTAAAATCCTTTTTGATTGATTGATTGTTCGATTGATTGATTTCCCAAGATCTCAAGTGTAATAAGAAGTCCTTTTCTATGGATTTCTTCATTAACCAGAATGGCAATGAGGTAGATTGATTTCTTTTTTTGTTTTTAAATAAATGCCTGTGTAGAGAAAAGTTGTTATAGGGGCACTTACCAAAATATCCACTTCAGTCATCTTGCATAAGCACTAGCTATTGTGCCGGTACTGTGTTATTATTGCAACTCCCTATAAATTCACTAATAACAAATCCACACATAGTCATTAGCTTTATCAAATGCCCATATGGTACAATTTCCTGTTATTTCTGCTAGCCCATTGGCAACTGTTTCAGCCATAAGTGACAACAAGTTTAGCAACACTAAGTGCTGTCCTCAACCAAGCTGTATTGCAGCATTTTGCTGTTAGGGTAACAACATTTGTTGACCTGTGGCATACCCCTCAGTGAAGTGAAAAGCATCTCACTGGCTGTCTTTTCAACTGTGACATGCCTTAGTCAGAAAACCAGAGAGTGTGACATGCCAGTCACAGAACTGAGAGGCCTGAGGGCCACATGTCACACTATGTGGCAGCCCCCTCTACCTTCTTGTATAAGCATTCCCAATCAGTGGTGTTCTCTTTCCCAGGAGCTGAAAAACAAAAGACTTTTCTTGTAGACTCACTTACAGCTTATGTGGCAATGTGCTTAGGTGACTTATAAGTAGAAATGATTCCCCATTTGGGGAATAAATTCTTTCCCATGTGGTAATCTTTCATTAATTAAAATATAAGTTGTTATTAATTGGTTGGGCCCACAATCCCCTGACAAAGATCACTGATCCAAATCTGAGTTGCTATGGTGCTATAGCTGAATCCATTGGAGGGGGAGGAGGGGGAAGAAAGCACCAGAAACTTCTGATTTTTGTATAGCGTCATGAAAAACGGCCTTGGACAAGGAATACACTCTCCATTTGACAGCCAAAGTGGCCTGCTAAACTAGGCCCTTACCCAGTTATAATCCTTCCATTTCCAACAAATTCACTCATGTCATGCTGCTACTCAATAAACTCCAATGCCTCCCTCATACCTCAAGGATCAAACATAAAGTCCTCTGTTTGACTTTTAAAGTTATTCATAATCTCACTCTGGCCTACCTTTCCACACATGTTAATGTATCCCCCCACCACACACTCTACAATCTAGCTAGACCATCCTACTCGGCTCTTCTAAAATGATTCTCCATTTCCCATCTCCAAACCTTTTCATGGGCTGTTTGTTCCTTACATTTGGGATTCACTCCTTCCTTGCCTTTGCTTGTAGTTTCCTAGGCTTTCTTCAAGCTCAAATCTCACCATCTCACCATCAAATCTCACCACCCTTTACTCTGAGGTTGCCTCCCATTTGCCCCGTATACATGTTATATGTACCTAGTTGTATACCTGTTGTTTCCCCCATTAAAACGTATGCTCCTTGAGGGCAAATACTTTTTTTGCCTTTTCATGTAACCTTGTATAGTTCCCGGCTTATAGCAAGATCTTAATAAATACTTTTGATTGAGGGTTAGCTGCCACCTAGACCATAATACAATTACATGGATTTGGAATTGGTGAAATGGCCAGACTCATCTAATATTTATTAACATTTCAATGTCACCTTAGCCACATTGGAGTGGCCTTAGCAACTATCCTAAGCTTTCTGCTAGCTAATGTTTTTATCTATTACTTACATAAAGATGCTCATCAAATTTGCAACTGACACAAACCTGTAATGGACAGCAATATACCTGATGACAGAGTATCCAAAAGATATGAAAGAGCTTAACAGGTTGCAGCAGTGAGCTGAATCTAATATGATACAATTCTATAGGTATAAATGTAAAATCTTACCCTTGGGTTCAAAAAATAAATTTCAAAAGTATGGTATAGCAGAAGTATAGTTAGAGGGCTTTTTTTTCTGAGAAAGATCTGAATGTTTTGGTGGACTCTAAGCAAGGGTGTGCTGGAGCCACCTTGGGAGAGCTGATTGTTAAATTTTCTGTGTGAGCATTTATATCTCAGAAACTGGAAAATGCTACAGATCAGGACTTGAGTTATTATTTTATTGATTGTCTGGACCAGAGGTTCTGAACAGGCACCTGGCCAACCAGATTAAAATGTAAGTGGGAAATATTTAGTAAAACAAATATGAACACAAGAAAACATAGATAATGTTGATATGTGGTTTTCTAAGTCAATGTGTTATCTACAGGAATACTGACGTATAGATTAGTGATTGTTTCTATTTGAGTTTGACACACCTGATTCAGACCTAAGAAAGTTATGGAGGAAATGTTAATAATGTAGATTGAATTTAAAAGTATGTCATGTTTTCAGAGAGCAGGTTGCTAAACATTTACCAGCACATCCCTGACTGTAAGCTCAATATATGTTAGAAGTGTAATGTATCAACTAAAAATGTTAATTAAATCTTGAGCTGCATTGAGATAGGTTTAACATTGAAGAACAAGGACTCGGTAGTCCCTCTGTACTCTAGTTTGGTTAGATCACATCCAGAGTACTATATTCAGTTCTTAGAGCCTCAGTTTTTAAAGGACTTTCATAAGCTGAAAGGCATCCAAAGGAAAGCAACCAGAATGGAGAATAGCCTTGAGTCAATGTCAAACAAGTGAAGTTAAAGGAACTGGGGTGGTTTAATCTGGAGAAGAGAAGACTCAGGGAGGAAGGTCATATATTTGACCAACCACCATGGGGAAAGATTGGACTTATTCTGTCTGGCTCCAGAGAGCAGGAGCAGGCACAATGAGTGAAAGTTATGAAGAATTAAATTTGAATTTAGTAGCAGGAAAAACTTCCAAACAAGAGCTGTCCAAAAGCTGAACAGCCTACAGTAGACAGGGAGTAGTCTCCCCTTCAAAGAGGTAGGATTCCACCTCTTTCTTAGATATGCAATGGGAGTTCCTTTTCAGGAATGGATTAAATTAGATGACCACTGGGGTCCCTTCCAATTTGCAAATTCTATGATCCTCTGACTTCTCCATGGTGGTTGAGCTTATATCTTATCTTATGCCTTACCTGATATTCATGATCAAAGGTACTTAAGGAACTTCACCCTGAAACAAAGACCCAAATTTTTAAATCCAATATGCTATTGGTGCTGCAGAGAGGTCAGGAAGGATAGGACCTGAGAAAAGTCCAACAGATTTAGCAGTTGGTAGCTTTGGAGAGAGTAGTTTCAGCTAAGTGATGAGTTCAGAAGCCAGACTGCAAAGAATTGAGGAATGAGAGGAAAGGAAGTGGAGGCAACAAGTGTAGACACATGATACTACATCTCCTATTTCTGCGTCTTTGCACTGACTACCTCCCATGCCTGGAATGCTTTGCCTCCTTCACCTCCACCCTTTGGTTTCCCTGACTTCTTTCAACTCTCAGCTCAAACCCCACCTTGTGCAGGAACCTTTCCTGGTCATCTCTCAGTTTCTAACCTGTCATCACTTTCTCCTAACCTTGTTCTGGAAAGAAATATTTAAATGATTAAGAGTTGGGGGGGGGTGGAGCCCAATGGAGAAAGATAAAGAAATTAATCATATACACCATAAGGAGAGCATATGAGTAGGAGACACCAAATGTTTTCATTATACTAACTAAAGTCATCCCATGTTAAAGCTAGAAAAGACCTTGCAGAATGAAAAGCCATGATGGACTGGGTTCAAATCCTTCCTCTGCACTATTTGTGTGACCTTAGGTAAGTCCCTTGACTCATTTTATAGATGAGGAAGCTGAGTCACTGGGAAGCAACTTGTCCAAGGTCCCATACTTATTTAGTGGCAGAGCCAGAGCTCTGTTTTAGTTTTCTAAAACATTAGAGCTAGAAGAAAAATTTAAGGTCATCTACCACAAATCTCTTATTTTACAGGTGAGGAAACTAAGGCCCAGGGAGGTTGTTTTGGCTAAGGATATATGAAAAGCAAATTAGATCATTTACAGCAGCACTTATAGCAGCCAAGTAAAATAATTTCTCAGATGAAGCAGCCCTGAATTTAATGACCATTGTAACTGTCATGAGTTTTCTGAGAGTAAAGAAGCACAATTTGGATCTTATTTTTGTATTATGGTCATTTTTTAAAAAGCAAATTGTATTAAACACATGAGTTTGCCTCATATACAAACTTGTATGCAAATCAAGCTTGACTTAATGGGTTGCACTAAGGAAGCTCACAATTTAAAGGTTATATATACCTTCCTCCATGACAGAGGTGGAAGACTATGGATGTGGAATGTTGCTTACATAGTCATTGTGTATGTGTTAATTTTTCTTAATTTTTTCCTCTTTTTTATAATCTTAATAATAAGAGTGCGCTGGGTAGAGGAAAAGAGAGGGATATGTATGGAAATGAATGTGATATAAAAATTAGATATTAGTAACTATAATTTTTAAATAAAATAATGGAGTCTTAGAGTGATGCCTTTTGTAAAATAAATATAGAAGGTTGATCAAGTTCCTCTGATCAACCTTGATGAAGTTATAATGAAGTGCACCTCTGTTTGGGACTTTGTCATCTCCCTGTGGAAGGTATGGCCATGCCCAATAACACCACCTTCAGAGTATTGAAGTGACCTCCTGGCCTTGGGTACTTGTCAATCCATTCATACTCCATTGAGGAACAGCGATTAAATCTTAGGATCTGGAGATGATTTGATTGGCTCAGTCTACTGTGGTTCACAGCTGCTCTGTTGTACTAGACAAATAAAAGAGAGTACTCAGTGGCAGAGTCAGAGAGAAAAATTGGCAACAGAGCTAAGAGTGGATTTGAGTCTCTGTGCATCAACAACTCCTTGTTTCTTGGAAGCCACTGATAGCAGCCTTGGAAAGGCATGTTACAACCAATCACATATTCTCTCTCACCCTTATTGTGTCTGAGAGAAGTGACAGTGAGAGACAATGGTAGGACCTCCCAACCATAGAAGAGGATGGAATTACATGATTTTTATATTCTAAATAGAGGATAGGGGATTTTTGGAATGATAATGTATTTCTAGAGACTTCCAGGACTCAGTTTCTAAAAAGAGGAGGAGGGCTTGCTGGACAGTGCCAGTATGGAGTAGGTGGCCCCAGAGCTGGAGAAGCAGGAAGATGATTAAGGAAGCTAGCCAGTACATGGTTTTGGACTTGGAGTAGGGAAAACCTGATTTGGAATCCTTCCTCAGGCACATAGTAGCTTTATGGCCCTGGGCTAATCATTTAAACTCCCTCATCTTCCATTTCCTCATCTGTAAAATGGGATAATGATAGTACTTTCCTCATAGGATTGTTGTGAGATCAAATGAAATAAATGTGACTAAATCATTTTGCAACAATGTAAGTGTTAGCTATTATTATGATGCTACACAGGAATGAAAATTGAACTTTGCCCTCTTCTACTACCATGAGTTATTGAAATGGTACAGGCCTGATGGGAATAAGGCTACCTCTCTAGGAATGCCAAGTTCATTTTGTTCTGGCATATGAGGGAGTGGGAAGTCATAAAGAAATAATAGATTTGGAACTTAAAGGAATGTTAAAAGTCATCTAGTCCAATATCCTTATTTCATAGATTTAAAGAAAAAAACTTAGACATTGAGAAGTTAAATTATTTACCCAAGGTCACAAAAGTAATAAGTAGAAGAGATATGAATTTGAATTCTGATCCCCTGACTCCCAGGTGAGCACATTGACCCTAAGGTAGTACTGTCAGACCAAATAAATACGTGTACAGAGAGCCCTGGGACAGAAACGGTACTCTTTGGAATGTAAAGGATTTCTCCTCTAGCAAGCCTTTAGTTTGTTTCCCTTCTGAGGTGAGATCAAGTCCTTAGGTTAATGCTAGGAGGCTAGAGGCCTATAGACATCACTGGTGTGGAAAGAAGGACTAACCAGAAGAGGGGATATAATGATTGCAATGTGTTCATGTGAGTACTTTGTATTTTCTGCACTTTTTATTTGAGATGAATGAAGGCTGAACTGCATCTAGTATGTATTTTTATCCTGAGTACTTGCATAGGAGCTGAGGGCCTCTAACCCACTTTTGTGGAGACTTAGATGTAAACTACATTCTCAAATTCCCAGAGGAAACTCTGAGTGGGGACATAATGAGTTAAAGGAGTATTCATAGCCCCACCCCATCCCCAAGATAGAACCCACTTCATGTAAGCCTAGAGCTTAGGTTTCTGGGTACAAGTTACATTAAAAAATGCCTCTTACAAAGTAAGTTATCATCTTATAATAACATGTCTTATACATTTTTGGTTTTAATCCCCAACTACAATCTCATCCTTATAGAAAACTTCAAATATGAAGTTCTCTCTTTGCCAGTGAATCAGTAACTTGTCTCTAACATGGTTTAAGAGACATATCTGAGGCACTGAGAGGTTAAGGCTTCAGAGCTAGCATGCATCACAGGCAAAACCCTACAGGGGTGGGGCACCTGAATCCAAATGGATTCGGTCAAAGGGCCACACTTGAGGACCTAAAGAGCCACATGTGGCCTTGAGGCTGCAGGTTCCCCATCCCTGATAGACTCAGGCCTTCCCGGCTCTGCCCACTAGCTACACTACCACGTTATTTATAAATACAATTTTCATAACCCATGTAGTTTGCTTAAATCAAGGTGTACCCATACTCCACTTGAAAAAAAAAGCAAATAATACATTGGCAATGATGCCACGACATCATAAAAATATGGTTTTGGATGAAATAAGGTGAGCTTTTTCCTCTTTGGTGTTCAGTCTTGGTATACAGCTTGCTTTTTTTCTGGTTTTCTAAGAAGATTGCTTTATGCTTGATAACAATCCTTGTCTTCTCTCTACAGAGGCTGCTAGGTGACACAATGGATAGAGTGCTGGACCTAGAGTCAAGATAGGCCTGAGTTCCAATGTGACCTGAGGCACTTACTAGCTGTGTGACCCTGGGCAAATCACTTAGCTTCTGTCAGCCTCAGTTTTCTCAACTGTAAAATGGGAGAGATAATAACACCTACTTCTCAGGGTTGTTATGAGGATCAAATGATTTAATATTTGTAAAGTACTTAGCACAATGCCTGGTACATAACAGGTGCTTATTAAATGTTTATATCTTTTCTTAACTCTCAAGGGTTTCACAAAGGAGATTGACAGCTGCATCTGGCCTGTGCCCTCTTGATTTTTCTCTCACAAAACTTGTGTGATATAAGGTAAAAAGCACCGGATTCTGAGTCAGAAACACTCTGCCCTTCTAAGACCTCATCTGAAGAACTGTGTTCAGTTCTGGGTGCCACACTACAAGAAAAACTCTGATGAGCTGGAGAGGGTTCTGAGGAAGGCAATCAGGACAGTGAAGGAGCTTGATTTCATTTTATGTAAGGATCATGTAAAGGAGCTAGGCATGTTTAAGCCCGAAGAAGAGAAGGCAGACTTCAATAGCAGTCAAGTATTTGAAAGGCTGTCACACAGAGGAAAAATTAAACTTGTTTTCTCTGACCCAAGAACTTGAAAGAGGCAAATTTAGGCTAGAGGTCAGTAAAAACTTCCTAATAATTGGAATTCTCCAAAAGTAGAATAGGGTAGGTTCAGGAGCTGATGAATTCCCCCTTCTTGGAGGTCTTTAAGCACAAGTTGGATGGTCATATGTCAAGTATATTATAGTGGGGATTTCTTTTGTTCGTGGATTGGACCAGATACTAATGGGATCTCTTCTGACTGTCAAATTCTCTTATGAGTTCAAGTCTACTCTCTGCCTCTCACTTCTAGGCAATTCCTTTAACATTCTTGGCCCTCTGTTCATTTAGCTGAAAGATGAGAGCCAGTTGGACCAGATGATCTTCCAGTTCTCAATTCTATGAACATTTTTTCTTCTGTCACACTCTCCACTAGTACTTTCCCTGAAAGGATGGGTCAGCTCCTAAGATATCACTCCAAAAAATAATAATAATAATAATAATAATCTTCCCCACCTCTACCCTATCTTTTTAGGACATTTCCATGTTAGAAATATTTGATAAACTGACCAGCTGCTGCCCCTCACTATTTAATCCTCTCTAATCTGGCCTGAGAATGCTGAAACTACCCACTCTAGTTTTTATGCAAATCCTGAAAGGAATGGGAGACAGGCAATTAGAATAATGGAGAGTGAGGAAATGGATAACAATATGTTCCACTCTCTTTGTAGGAGAAATGTGGTTACATGGATTTTTATTGAGTTTAAGAAATTTATCAGACAAAGTCAGTGATGATTTAGCTGAGCTCTCCTGCCCCATCTCCCTCCTCACTTCCCTTCAATCCTCACTGAATCCTTGCCTTAAATGTGACAGAGATTCACGTTTATTCTCCTTTTAAAAGTAGCAAGATGACCTTCTGCAAAGAGAGACAAGTCACTGACCTTCACTTCCTCAACTATAAAATAAGTGAGAGAGTAGCACAAAGATATAATGCAAGGTCATGCTGGTTTGTACCGTATTCTAAGTGAACTCCTACACTATGGCCTGCATAAAGAAATTTGAGACACAATAAAAGTTACAGTATTGCTTCTTTTTACTGCACCAAAATGCTAGAGAAGACAGAATTTCTAAATTCCTCTCAATATAAATAATCAATCTGATAACTAAGGCTAACACTGCAGCTGCCCTCAGTCAGACTGAAGTAATGAGACCACCCTATGCAGGTGACATAGAGTTGCTACTGAGCTGTCGTTTTCCATTTGGGAGAAGAGAGAAGTTAATAATACTTAGATCTATGCCACATAGGACTTTCCCAAATAGTAATGATTGACACATGTGAAACTCACCCTTTCATTCACTTATTAGAAAATTTCATTTGCTTATTATCATTGTATTGTGATATTCCATTATTATTATTATTTTATTCACTTAATAGGTTTAGAGAGGAAAAAAGGAAAGTAAAGCTAAGAAGAAGACTCCCTGGTGAAACTTTCTTAGCCAATGCACTCCCCTGATCTGTCCTTAATACATTATATCATAAACATTTTACTCTATTTGAATTTATAGCATTGAATTTTGATGGCTGATGTGAGTCAGAATCATCCTCAGTGAACTGAGTATATAAATAGATTTGTATGTTGTATTTTTAACTAGACCTGTGATTTCACTGATGTGGGGAATTCCTAAAGGCAGCCAGGTGGTACAGTAGATAGAGCACTAGGCCTACCATCAGGAATACCTCTTGAATTTTATGTGGGTCCCAGTCATTTACTAGATGTGTGACCCTGGGCAAGTCACTTGACTTCTATCTCTCAGTTTTCTCAAATGTAAAAAGAGGATAATAATAGCATCTACCTCCCAAGGTAATGTGAAGATCAAGTAAGATAATATTTGTAGCAAAATGCCTGGCACATAGTAGGTACTTTATAAATGCTTATTCCCTTCCTCTTTCCTCCTTATACTAATGCAGGTGTAATTGGATTGGGCACTGGATTTGGAATCAATAAGACTTAGATTTCCTAGGGTCTTAAATACCCTGCCTCAGTCACTTACTAGCTATGAGAACCAACCTCTTTGGTCCTTATTTTCTCATCCATGAATGAGAGGTTGGACTTGATTGCTGCTAATATCCCTTCTGTAAGTAAGGTGAATCTTAGCGTGTGTAAGGTGGATTTTTGTTGTTCTTTCTTAGGGTCTTCTTTCCCAGGATCCTTAGCCATAACAATCTCTAGTTTCCACGTGTTAGATATGAGTTCTTACAATCATGGTTGAAAACAGTTCCTACTGCGCAGTCGCAGTAGACATAGGGATGAAGTGATGTAAAATTATGAGACTATTGCTGGCAAATTGCCTTATCTGTTGCCCTATAAAGCAAGTGGGCACTGGTCAGTGAGTGGGGACTCCCTTAGGAGTGAATGCACAAGCTGAAATGCTGTGCCTGCCTTGACTGGTTCCCATCAAGGTTTGGGAGGGGGAATCTGTGTGTTTGCCTCAACCTGCCCCCATTGAGGCTACAGAGGATTTGGGGGAGTGCACAAGTTGTACCTGTCTCAATTGACCCCATTGAGATGGAGGGGTTATTCCCCCCCCTTCACACCACCCCTTCAATAAAGGTTGTTAGGGAATACTGTAGGAGTTAGTGTTCCCATGATCAGCAAACTCCCTTTGAGAAGACTAGATTAGAAGAAAGTAAGCTTATTTAACCCCTTATTATGACTCCATTCCTGTCTTTCTGTCTGATACAATCAAAAGCAAACCTGCTAGTGAGAGAGGTGTTAGAAGCCCTCCTGTGTCTCCTACCTAAGAAATGGCATGGTCAGTGTGTTTACCTAACACCTTCCAACTCTAAATCAATGGTCCTATGAGTGTCTGCCACTTATAGTCTCAGAGAGTTAGTTGCCTACTGAGTGACTGAGGGGTTAAATGACCTACCCAAGGTAACAAAGCCAGTGTATGCCTGAGGCAAATCTTGAATCCAGATATTTTATATTCAAAGCCAGCTCTCCACCTACTATGCTAGTCTGCTTCAGACTTATATTATAATTAATTAAAGATGTCCTTGTTTTTTCTCCCTATATAGGCTATAAGTTTCTTGAAGTTAGGGACTTTAAGTCATTCATCTTTTCCCCCCAGCATGTAGCTCTATCCCTTGCACATGATATAGATATTCAATAAACATTTGTTAAATTGAACTAGACTGATGAGTAGTAGGTAGTAGATAAATGGATAGACAGATACAGAGATAGATAAATGCCCATATATAAAAATAGTCTGACATGGTATAGTAGAGAGAATGTTGGCCTTTAGGTCAGGGAGTTCTGGATTTAAGTCCTGCTTCTGACATATACTGGCTATGTGACCTTCGGTAAATTACTGAACTTCTAAGAGCTCTAGGCCAGGGGTGGGGAACCTTCAGCCTTGAGGCCACAAGTGGCCCCGCTAGGGGGGATTTGTTCTGTGAAGTTTGGATTCTGTCCAAGAGCCATACTTGAGGACCTAGAAGGCCATAGTTGGCCTTGAGGCCACATGTTCCCCATCCCTGCTTTAGGCAAATCCATAACACTATATAATAAGTTAAGGAAAGGTGCTAACCTGCATTGGTAGAAGGAATTTTCTCATCTGGAAGTTCCCTCTATCAGTGAAATCACAGATCCAGACCCTATCCTACCCTATTCTGCCACTAACTAGATCTTTGATCTCAAGCAAGCTCTTTGGACCTCAGTTTCCTCACCTGTAAAACAAAGGAGCTGAACTAGGTCATATCTCAAATGCCTTCCCACTTTCAAAATGTTATGATTCCAGGAGGAAACATTTTAAGTGCCTTGAGTTATAATGGGTTACAAACAGGGCTGCCCTTTGAGGCATAACAGAAAGTGGAAAGTCGGTTTGAGTTCCACGCAAACATTTGAAAAACTCTGCACTAGTATACCTAGTTTGGCTGGGTGTAGTCAATGAGAACAGGGATTGGGGGAGGGAATCGGGGCACTCAGAGAGTGATAGAGAAGCACCAAACAAGAGAACTCGTCTTCTTCTTTCAGTAATTTCAGTAACAGCTAACTGGAACTCATTTCTGTGAAGATTGAAGCCAGCGAACAACCCGATGCAACTCCATTTAATAGCAGAGCCCACAATAGCCAGATGGCTTCCTGAGAATGTTTTCTATTTAAAGCCTGTCTCATACAGCTAGGATGTGCTTGCTATTCACAGGCCACTTGAAGTGGATTTTCTTGCCTACTTTGTGAAATGCCTTCCCCCTTTGACCTGAATCGTTATTTTCACAAGGTGTGCAGCAACACACATTTCCTTACTCAATGCTATGGAGGGGAAGGCTACCTTCAATATTAATCCAACTGTTCTGTGCTCATTGAAAGTGAGCAGTTCAGAATAATATACAATACAGGTTGTCGGTTATATCCATACTTTAAGCCCAATTGCTACCGAACTTCTCTGGAGACTTCTTAATGGGGTGCCTGGTGGGGAAGTGGCAGAAGGTGAAAAACTAGTTACTACCTAGGTAACCTTGGAAACATGGCTGAATCAGAATCACAGAATTTTTTAGAGTTGAAGGGAGCATAGTAGTCATATATACTTAGATCTATGCCACACAGAACTTTCCTGAAGAGTGATGATTGACACATTAAAACTCACCCTTTTATTCACTTATAGGCTTAAGAAAGGAAAGAAAAGCTAAGAGGAGGACTTCTTGGGAAAACTTTTTATTTACCAGTCCACTCTCCTGATCTATCTTCTTGAATGAACATCTTACTTTATTTGAATTTATGATACTGAGTTTTGATGACTGATATGAGTCAGAATCCTCCTCTGTAAACCCCCATCCCAGAAACAGAATCCCCACTAAAGCATACCTGGCAAGTGGTCAATCAGTCTGCTTAAAGATCTTACAAGGAGAAGAGCATTGGCTCTGAAATCAGAGGACCTGGGTTCAAATGCTGCCTTTGATGCTTACTATCCATGTGACACTGGACAAGTTACTTAACTTCCTTGAGCCTCAGTTTCCTCATCTGTTAAATGATGGGGTTGGCCTAGATGGCCTCTGACATCCCTTTCAGCTCTACATTTATGTTCCTATGTCCCAATAAAGGGCATAGATTTAGAGCTGAAAAGGACCTTAGAGGCCATCTGGCCAAACTCCCTCATTGACTGGTAGGAAGATGAATAGGAAACGGACAGAGAAAAACTTAGTCTGCAGCATGATGGAAAGAGTACTAGCCTGGACAGAAGGAGACCTATGCACACAAAAGAAACAAAAATCTGCTTCACTTGAGGCCCCAAATTAACCAGGTAACAGAGCGAGGCTTTAAGCCCCATCCTCTGACTCCAAATCCAGCCTTCTTCCTACTACACTATGTTGCTTCTGAGGGAGCCCATTCCACATACTGGTAGCTCTAATTGTTGGGAAATTTTCCCTATCATCAAGCCTATGTTTACCACTTTGCAGCTTCTGCCCATTTTCTCCAAGTTATGTCCTCTAGAACCCAAACAGAACCAGCCAGTCAATCAGGAAGCATTTATTAAGCATTAACTGTATGTCAGGCACTGTGCTTGGTTCTGGGTGAAGACTAGAGATAGTCCCTTCCCTCAG
Source organism: Vombatus ursinus (assembly GCF_900497805.2). Taxonomy (NCBI): domain Eukaryota; kingdom Metazoa; phylum Chordata; class Mammalia; order Diprotodontia; family Vombatidae; genus Vombatus; species Vombatus ursinus. The sequence goes on from NW_020940360.1 coordinate 24,928,470, forward strand.
GCAGTCTCCATTCTAGCACGGAAGACAACATGTGAAGAAATGGGTACGTACAAGATATATACAAAGCAGACAGAAGATAATCTTCCATATATTAATCCTTCCCGTACTTGAAGAAATCTACCTTGTCTTTCCCGAGTATTCTCTTTTCTAGGCTAAACATTCCCAATTCATCATGTCATTGCCATTCAGCAAGGTAGTCTCTCCAGGCCTCAGTTTCCCCATATACAAAGTGAAGAGGTCGGCTTAAATGATACTGAAACTGCTACCTATTGCTTGTGTGACTTTTAGCAAGGCACTTAACCTTTCCGGGCTCTATACTTTCCTCATCCACAAAATGAGGAGGTTGACCTAATGACCTTTAAAGTTGCTTCCAGCTTTAAAGCTATGATATATGATACCTTCCAGCTCTCCATCTTATGATCCCATGAGAAAAATGGCTAATCATTCATTTAAAGGTAGGGAGGGGTTGGAACCAAATTATACACTCTTCTGACCTTTCAGAGCTACAGCAAAAGGCACAAGCAGACAGCACTTCAGCTATTCCTAATCTATGAACTGAAATCATAATTATTCAAGGTTGTTGGAATAATATTTGGATCCATGTGATTTGGCATCGGACAATCAAATCTCAACTTTGTGAATCAAAAGGAGCCCAGGTATCCAGTGTAATCCTCAAGGTCAGGCTCTTACATGCTTTGAAAAGCAAGGCCTGAAACATAAGGCAATGAGATAAAACAAATGAGGAGAGACTGGAGGGAGCAGAGAGGCTACTTCGGGAAAAAAGGGAAGACTGAAATCTGAGACCTGTTTGTACCTTGTCTTTTTTTTCCCCTTTTGTACAGGGTTATTGATAGTTCCCTAAGAGTTGGGGTGGGGGGGTGGGGGAGTAAAGGAGAGATAGCTTTGGGCCTTCTGGGTTACTCTTTTTCAAATAGTTCTTTTAAAAAAAAAGGATTTTATTTAAATCAGGCCCTTAGCAGGTTGGCTGGATCCTTGCAAGCCGAACACAGCTTGCAGATGTCTGTCTGTAGTGCCACATGGCAGGACCAGCTTGGGGAGTCCCAGGAGCCTCACACAGGACCCAAAACTTCTCCTTTTGGTGCTGATTCCAAAACTCCACATCCCTTTCCAGTTCATTACAAACGCCTATTGTTTGCCATATTTATCTGCCATCACTGCTGTTTGTTAGCAAATGGAAAGAAAAACGCCAGGACTAAATTTCTGCCTGTCCCCAGAATAGTGGAAAAGGGCTACAGGAATTGCATGACAGATGGTCTTTGAATGATATACAGAACCTCTGCCCCTGGGCCTGCTTTGGAGGAGCTGTTTTGGATTGTTGCTCAGAAGAGTGGGAGGTTGTTGTGTGATATGTGATTATTCCATAATAATTTTAATTATTTTGCCTGTTTTCAAACAATAGTCTCAGCCTTTTTTAATTTTTACACTCACTGAGTTGTGACATGAGCATTCTTTTCTCTGTGTTAGCTGGGATTAAAATCAAGCCCTGTATCCCTTCCCATTTTTTTCAAATAATCCATGTTTAAATAAATTACCTCAGTCTGGTAAACCAAGTTACAGGGCATTCTCTTGGCATGCATGCTGGCAAGAAAGGAGAGAGAGAGAGAAAAAAAAAAAACCCTTATTGTGTTGTCTAGTGTGAGATTGTCACCGTAACAAGTTTCAAGAAAAGCCTGCCCATACCTCTCCTTTCTTTGAGCTGAGCACCAGGCTAGGGGAGCTTCATTTACATGCATATGGGTATCTGATTGGATCTGTTCAAAGGTACAGTAGGAGTCACTCAGACTGCATATGATGTGCATATAAATGAAGTTTCCAAAGTGGCGAGTGATGCTTCAGGAGAGACAGGGAAAATGTGCCTTCACGATTTCATCTGAAATCCAGTAGAAACTTCAGGAACCAACCAAAAGCAGAAATGAGAAACTTTTAAGGTTTCTGTATTTACCTATTTTTTTAATAGATAGATTTGTGGCTGGGGGCCATAGGGGTGGAGTGGGCATCTGGTTAGGTCCTATCAGGGCTGGCTGGGAAACTGCCAGCATCCAAATTGGTATGGCTCAGATCCTTCACTGCTTGCACTGGCCAGGAGCACTCCTCCTGTTCTATCCTTTCCGTGAACAGACCATCGCCACTGGCAAATAATAACTGACCCTCATAGCATTTGCACGCTTTCAAAGCACTTTGCAGAGACAGCCAGGTTACATAGTAGATAGTGTGCTGCCCTTAGAGTCAACCAGACCTGAGTTCTAATCCTGGCTCAGTCACTTGCTAGCTGTGTGGCCCTGTGCAAGCCACTTAACCTCTCAGCCTCTGTTTCCTCATCTGTAAGATAGAGGTAATACTAGCACCTACCTCACATGTGCTCCTCCAAAGCAGGCCCAGAGGCAGAGGTTCTGCATATTATTCAAAAACCATCCCTCACGCAGTTCCTGTAGCCCTTTCCCACCATTCTGGGGGCAAGTAGAAATTTAGTCCTGGCTTTTATCCCGTTTTCTAACAAACAGCAGGTAATATTTGTTGATAATAATACATGGAAAGTGTTTTTCAAATCTTAAAATGCTTAAATATGTAAGCTGTTGTTACATATTTTATCTCACAGCAACCAAGTGAGGTAGGTAAGCAGATATTATTATCTCCATTTTATAAATTAAGAACCTGATACTCAGAGAGGCTTCATGATTTACCGAGGGTCACAGAGCTAGCAAATTACTTGGGAAGATTTGAACCCACGTCTTCCTGACTCTAACTGCAAAGAAAATCTCCTCACCACCAGCCCAAGCTCGTGTGCACCCATGAATGGGTACTTTCTGTTTCTGAAATTCAAATTAGCCCACCACCCATTAAAATACATTGCCTTCCATGGAGAATATCTTTACTGAAGGAGAAGATCACCTGTAAATCTAAGCCATAGGGAGAAATCACAGTGTTCATTTTCAGTACAGCCCTTTGAGCGGCTTCTAGTGGGTGGCTTCTTTTATTGTTCTCCCATCAGAAGAGTCCTGAAGCCCTAAACAGAGACGTAGCTCCTGATCCCACCATCATGGTGGGAGGGAGTATGGTATAGTGCAAAAAACATTGGCTTGAGAGGACGTGGGTTCATCATTCTGCTGTGTGACACTGAGAGAGTTACTTAACTTCTCTGGTCATCAAGTCTTCATCTGGAAAATGAAGGGGTTGGTCTATGTGGTCTCTAAAGTTTCTTTCTGATCAAAATCCCAATTATTTTGAGGGGAAAACTCCCAAATGACTGATTTGGCTGGTCCTTCAGACAATGATGATTTAAAAAAAAAAAACTGTTCCTCCCTTGTCTCCAATTAATTGATGTCGTTACCTCAAAAACAGGATTTGGCATTGAGTGAGTTTGCTAGAAAAGGCAAAAATAAACCACTGGTCCCATTATTTGATAGAAGAATCCCCTGTGGAGACTTGAGTGCTTCCCAGCAGCTATGATCTTAATCCAATAATGTCCAGCTCCTCTAAAGGGGAGACTGAACTCCCACCACAGTCAATGCCCAAATGAAATTCAGATAACTCCCACCAGGTGTTGACAAAAAGGATTGGAGGAAATGTCCTCTGTGTCTTCGCAAGGAATGTGAAGAGACACGTCTGCTTTCCTGGGAGACAGTAGCATCCCAGACAGGGACGCTTGCTTCTTTCATAAATAAATACAATTGTTCATGGAGTACCCCCTGTCTGGGTTACCCCCCACACTCCCAGACCATGCTCGAAGGCTGGTTCCTTTCCACCACCCCCACCACCTCAGGGGACTACCCTATGCTCAAGATAATATGCCAGATCAAATTTCTCAGAGGTATTAAACATGGTTTATCCCTTGGAACTGTATGGATAGAGACACACTACAGAAGGAAGTCCCTCTACCTGCTGGATAGAGGCCTATTTTGCAAGGAAGTTTCTTCTGCAATCTTGGCCCTAGCCTCATGATTTCAATTTATAGGGATAGGGACTTGGCCTGTGATTTCACATTGATATGGGGAACTCCCAGGTAAAGAAATCCCTCTGCCAATACTGATTGACACCTCCTCTGCAATTTACAGTCTTAGGTTGTCGCCCATAGCCCTGAGACATGAAGTGATTTGCACAGAATCGATTTCAATTTATATAGCCAACAATATCAGATGGTAAAGATGACCTCCCACTTTGACTGCCATCTTTTTCCTGTAAGGTGCCTTGGTTACGTTAGATTCTGTACTTTGATACTCCTTTCCCTCCTTCCAAAGTGTTCTATGTTATATGTTTCTTTAAAAAATTAAAGCGAATTAAAAACAATTTCGTTCTGAGAACTTTTCAGCTCCCTTTGAGTTAATTGGAGGCAACCTGGTGTCACAAAGCCAGGGCTGAGCAGCAGCAGAATAGAGAATGAGATTGAGGGCTCCTTGTTGGGGACTGGGGATTAAGCTACACTTACTTTACTCTTTTCTTCTTCTAAGTCTATGCACATGTCACTCTTTCTGCCTGAAACGTTTCCTTCAATTCAGCAAAACTCTGGGAGGCCTTCCTAATAGGCATAGAAGATCCCCTTCCCCTTACACTACCACAAACCCCTCTGCACCCATTTCAGAGGAGAAGATACTTCCTCTTCCTGGGATTCAGGTTAACAAATATTTTAAGTGCCTGGGTGCCCATGGCCAGCTGTAGTCAAAATAGTTCTTTGGACAAAATATTAAGGGATAAAATATGAAGATAGACTTCCTTAAAGGGGGAATCTTCCTATGGCCCTAACTCTGCAAAAAAAAAAAAATGCTTTATCTTAAAAGTGAACAAGAATTAATGGGGGAAAATAGGTTCTTTATTCAAATACCATATAGATTTAGGTCTTCAGAGTGGTGAGCAAGATGATGTCTTATGTTTTTATAATCAAATTTGCCTGTGCATTTGCATCTATTTTACTCTGTGGTTTATGAAAATTATTTTTAACCTATACACACAAAAGAAACAAGTAATTCTTTCCTGCAAGATAACCATTGGAGGATTCCATCCAAAATATATTTTTAAAATTAAATAGCCTGGGTCAGTAGCAATTTGAATGCCAATGAAATATTTTTTTTAGAAAAAGAAATAGAAAAACAGCATTCGAATCCTAGTTATTTTGTTGAATTCCCTAAAGCTCTCTTATTGTTAGTGACATGTGACAGAACTGAGAGTGACATTGAGATGGCCTTAATAGTACAATGAATGGCAAACTTCGGAGAGTTTAAAAGATTCCACAAAGTGCTTTTATTCTGATCTACAACTGAATTAGGTTCAAGCAAAAGGGAAAAATAAGTAGGGTGTTGATGTGTAACTCATGAAGGCATGTTAGTCAGAGGGAAAACACCACAATTAAGTCCCAAATGCAATTTACAAGTACAGTATTTGAATTCTCTAATTGTTCCCATGAACATCCAGGAAAATGGAATCACATTAGAACCAGTCATTCAGTAGTACAGTTTTATTGAAAAGTATCTCTCAGTTCTTTCTCTTCTTCTTCAGGGATTAAAGAATGCTAGCAGATCCAAACAGCAATCTGTGTCTGATGATCAAATAGGACCTGTCTGGGGGAACCTCCAGGGAAGTAAAGGTCAGGAAGACCCTCTGGAGGTCTCCTACACTGATAGTTCTCAGACTTTCACTTGAGCCATAACTAGGCAGGATGGAATTTTGCAGGGATCCCTAGGCAGGGATTTTGCTACAGGGCACCAAGATGTTTAAGGCACAGACAGTATTTGTACTCCTTCAACAGGTAGGAACTACTGAATTCAATACCTGGCTAGAAAAAGTGATTAGTTAAAATAAGAAGCTACCAAATGATGCATGTTTCGCTCCCAGTAGCTAATCCTCAGGTGAACTCCTCTGGGCTGTACCCTATTGTCTTTCTTAGGGGCTCCCCTGCCAACAGTAGCCAAAAGGGTTTCTATCCACTAGACCTAATGTCCTAAGGCCTGAGATCTCATCCCAAAGTGTGCTTTCCCCCTCCATTCACCTCCAGGCCCAACAGCATTTGTATTAAAAGAGTTGATTTGAGGGCAGCTTTCAAATTGGTTGCTTATTGGTAGTGCTGGCCCCAGGTAAGAAAAATTGTTCATTATAACTCCAATACAAACTTCTGTGGCTGGATCAGACTCACCCCTCTCCCAGATAACCTATTCACCTAGTCCCACTTGCCCACCAAATCTCCAACAGAATTGGTAAAAAGACAGAAACAGCTTTTGATGAGTCCTCAATGAGATGACATCTGCTTCTTATCTTACCAAATAAGAGTCAGTTATTAACTTATAGCAGGAACCAATGTAAACAGTTAAATTATAAATACTACTAGAGGCCATCTGAAGGACCCTTAGGATGGTACCCAGGCTATTGATCTAGTTCATTCCCTCCCCTCTAAGCTGTCTTTCCTAAACCATTCCAAGTAGATGTGTGTGCCTGTTCTGTACTTAAGGATGTACAGGGAATCACATTCCAAATCAGTCTCAGTAGTAAGAGCTCCTTTGCAAGCATTCTCTCAGAAATTCCCTCTTCCTTCCTCCCCTCCACATTCTTCTATACAATCACTTAATTGTGCAGCCAACTCTGTATCTTCACCAAAATGAAAAGACCAGATTCCTGAGCTTCCTCAGGACCTATTGTCCTTCTATTCATGTGGATAAGACTGAGTCTTGCAGAGCAGCCTCTCTGATGAAGGTAAGGGGAGCCAAAGGAAAGAAGGAAAGGAAGGAAAATCCAAACACTGAAGGGAAAGTAGTAGAGTTGTGAGCAGAATTTTCCAAACAGGCTAGACACTACATATGTACCTTAGAATGGGGATCCTGTACTCTGTAAGAATGGCCCTTTATATGCTTTTATCTTCTGTTATCTCATTTATTTTCTTTGTTCCTCATAAAGGTTCTTTAGAAAATTCCAAAATTAACATTTAGTTTATTAAGAAAAAACTTGGGGGCAGCTAGATGGTGCAGTGGATAGAGCACCGGCCCTGGATTCAGGAGGACCTGAGTTCAAATCTGACCTCAAACACATAACACTTACTAGCTGTGTGATCCCGGGCAAGTCACTTAACCCCATTGCCTAACCAAAACAAAAAAAAAAAAAAAGCTTGGATGTAGGTAGGTGGTACAGGGAGAGAGAACATCATAGCTGCCTTCAAATATTTATAAGGTTGCCATTTGGAAAAAAGATTCAACTCATTCTCCTTAGAGTTAGGTGATGCAGCGGATACAGGGCTGGACCTAGAGTCAGGAAGACCTGAATTCAAATCTGACCTCAAACAATTAGCTAGTTGTGTGTCCCTGGGCAAGTCCACTTAATCACTGTCTGCCTGTTTCCTCAACTGTAAAATGGGGATAAGAGTAGGACCTATCTCCAAGGGTTGTTATAAGGATCAAATGAGATAATATTTGTAAAATGCTTAGAATGGTTCCCAGCACAGAGTAGGCACTTAATAAATGCTTGTTTCCTCCCCCCCCTTTCTCATGGAAGGGAGTTGTCAAGAGTCAGATTTTAGCTCAGTACAAGGGAAAATTTCCTAACAATTAATGCTGTCCAAAAAAAAGAACAGACTTTCTTAGGATTTATCACCATGTCTGGAGGTCTTCAAACAGAGACTGGACTACCACTTACTGGGATTGTGGTAGAGGTGATATCTGCTCAAGAAGAGGATGGAATGAATATCCTCTGACATCTTTTCCAGTCCTTCGGTTCTAGGACTCGATGATTCATAACTAGGTCTGACTGTGTGTTAATCACAAAACCAGAAGAATTTTTGAGCGCTTTTAAAACAATATTTTGAAAATGAAAAATAAATTCCAAAACTGTCTTGACTAAATTAAGGTGTTATTTATACCCTGAATAGTGCTGGAGTTCCCCTAGTGGCCAGGTATGGTCATGGCAGCGTTTCTCCAATTCCCAAGACAGCAACTAGAGTGAGGCACAGAAGCTGAAGACATTGTGGCTTCCAATCCTTCCTCTCACAGTGTACGCAATTGTTTTTTCATATATTTCCATCCCAAATGGCAAAAATAAAAGGTTCTTAAGGGCATAAACTTTGGATAGATGGAAAATTTATCTACCTGAGACTCATTCCCTTGGGGCTCCAGAGAACCACATTTCTACCTTATATTGATTCCTCTGGGATACTCTGAGAGAAAACAGTCTCCTTTTGGCAAGAAGGGGTTAATGCACCTAAAAGCATGAATGATTTGTTATTTTCCTATTGGCAGAACCAAGTTTGTTCTATATAAAGTCAAGTGGTTACCTATGTTGAAAAGCAATGAGACAAACTGAATCTGTCTCCCTGTCTCTTGTCTAACCTCTGGTTGTAAGTTAGGCACCGTCAAAAACTGAATTAATTTTTTGGGGCCATTGTTATAATGTTCCAGAAGGGCCATCTTCAAGGCACTAATTAGGGCGCAGTTTACCTCCAAAAGCAAATGCAGCTCCCAAAGGCATCAAACTTAAAACCAAAAAGTACCTTAGGCTAGGGGAGAATCTGGCTTGTTGCTGGAATCCTCCATAATGAAGGATTGGGGTTCTTTTTTATATTTTAATAATACCTTTTGCTTTTAGATCATTTTCATTTCTCAATAGATCTTTCTCTCTTCTCTACTTAGTAAGTCATTTCTTTTAACAAAGAATGAAAAGGAAAGAGGAAAAAACCAGTTCAACAAAATTAAACAAGATATCAACCAAACCTGACAGCATATGCAATATTCCATGCCCATAGTTGCCCACCTCTACAAAAAAGGGAGGATGGTGAATTTTCTCAATTTTTTTCCAGATCCAAGTATAAGGAAGTTTTAAATCTGAAAAAGCTGAAATCCCTTCTAGTTCTAAGATTCTATGACTTCATATCTATTTAAATCCAAGGTGTCTAATAACCAAGTCAATTTTCCCCATAAGAACTGGAGCCAACATTCTTTTTTTAAAAACTCCCAAAATTTCCTACAGCTTTATGCTGTAACTGACAAGAAAAAACATTAATTGGAGAATTGAAATTTGAGCCATTTTCCCTAACTTTCAAGTCTACTGACTAGATAAGTTTGAGACAAATCTAAAAAAAAAAATTCTAAACCTAATAATATTTTAGCTGAATAGGCCTTTCATGTCATCTTGCATATTCCCTCAGTGTATTAATAATCAAGTCATAAGAAATCTGAAACTTTTGTTGTAATAGTACATCAAATAAAGTTTGTAAGACTTTAGAAAGAATGCCAAGTTTTCATTTCGTTCTTTCTGACGTGTCATTAAGATTCTGCTATTGCAAACCCACTTGTAATGTGATGATGAGAGAAGAAGGGTGTGGGGGAGAGAAATAAAGCTTCAGTGAAGAGGATTGAGGGACATTGGGAAATGTAATGGTTTTGGAGAGTTACATTAAAATGTAATTAATGTGTCTGGAGCCTATTTCAGCTCCCTAGGTGAAAGGTTCAAAATCTATTAAAAATGATGGATAAATAAAAATAATCCAAGTTAATGGCACTGAAGTGTTTCTTGCACTGTGTGACTGTTGCTGAAAAAATTGAGAGATAAGTTTGAGAAAGAGAAGTATATTACATCTAGCCAGACATCCTTCAGCTGGCTTCAGACATTCCACATGCCCCAAGGGGAGGCATGGACCTTTAAAACTGAGAATATTGAAGACTTCAGAAAGGTTTCCTCAACAGCACACAAGCCAGACTTTCAAACCTATCCTGTGCTGGACCACAGATTATTCTACAACAGGCATATGTAACGTACCAAATGATCAATCAATCAAAATAGCTGGCATTCAAGGTTTTAATCCTCACATACTTTATGTGAAGTGTTAATCCTCACAACTGTGAGGTAGGTACCACAGATATTTTTGTGCCCATTTCATAGACAAGAAAATTGTGAAGTAAAGTGATATGTCCACAGTCACATAGCTAGTGAGTGTCAGAGGCAGGATTTGAAAGCAGGCCTCTCCTAACTCATAATCTCACCACCTGGCCAATCAATCAAGATTTGTAGAACATCTAACATGTTCCCAGCACTGTTAGGTACTATGGGAGAAGTATAGAACTTACCCCTATTCTCAAGAGGTCTAATATCTCACAGTGGCAATAAGACTTACTCATAAAAAGCACTTATGGAGCACTTAGGACACACTCCCCTCACATGTGGGACCCTCAGAAAAGCTACCCCATATGGAGGGTATTGTTTGATTTGCCCCCACTCAAAGCCACAGCTCATGAGCCCATCAATGTGCTTAATGTTATCATTCAGCCAGAGGAACACAATTAGTTCAATAGAAAAGTATTTGATGAAATAGGATATTAAGAAAAATAGCAATGAAGTATTTCCCCATAAGCCTGGAGCAAATTCTCCAACAAATATATGTATCATCAACAGAAGAGTAGACTTGCTTAGAAAACACACATATTAGGGAACACATGTGAGCTGGGGACGTTGGAAAGTGGGCAATTCATGCTGCTGTTATTACAGGCCCGTTGCTGACTCCCAACGATGTCATCATGCTTCTGTTGTTGGGTCTGGTCCCAGTTGAGTGGTGATCTCCGCAGTACTACTCTTTGGATGCTGCTTCACAACCACTCCCCGCTGGGAATCAAGTCTTCACTATTTTCTGCTCGGTATCATGTCTCCGCTACTTTCCACTGGACACTACACTTCCATCTCTGTTGCCCTCTACTGTTCTATTTGCTACAAGCTTCTGGGCTTCATCTCTTTAGGGCCCTCTACTAAGTGCCTCACTTCCTATCTTCTAAGGTACAGTGACTAGAAAGCACTTCTTTGGTAAGGACAGGCTGACAGCTCCTTAATCATACCCAAGACTGTGACCAAAACGCCCAGCCCATCAAAGAAAAGTCAAGCATAATGCCCTCCATTGAGAATTAAGTTTATTCTTTTAACTACCTATGTCTGGAGCTGAATCACAGATCATTATCCCAGACAACTATCTGACTCAGAGCTAGAAATTCCTTGTAACACATTTAACAATTTATGACCCCAATTTAGTAATTCATATCCCCAAAGCCAATTGCTGGAAACTCTAGCAAAGAAACCCCACAAGCACTGTATGAAAATTAGGCTACATAGCCTACTTCACTCCCCAGATCACTTCTGGATAGGTTTACAAATGACTCTACAGAAAAACAAAGTAAATTGAGCAGGAAAGACCATTGTCCTCTAGCCTGCTGACCCACATCCTGCTTTGATTATGTGTACCTATTAGTAACAATTTTTGAGTTAGCTTTGATTTTATATTCTGGTCAGTACTAAACCTCTCTGTCTTCCTACAGAGAACAATAAAAGAGAGTGTAAAGTTAAGCAACACATTGTGTTCTGTTGTTGTTGTTGTTTGTCCTTCATTCTCAAAGAGGACCATGACATCAGGAAGATGATGCCATCACTTATAAGTGAATTGGATTTAAGTGAGGGAGGGCTGTGCAAGGTCACCAGCCTCACTTTCTCCTCCAGAGCTACCTGGGTCCAGTGGCAAGATATAGATCAGGACGACTGGAGAGGAGTTCAGGGAAGAAATAGATATACATGTATTCAAATAGCCAGGGAATGGCTCACTGAAGGAAGTAGGACTTGACTTGGGTCTCGAAGGTTGATACCAGAGATGTTCTCAAATGTATAATGGGATGCGCTTGACTCATACATAGGGTTAAACTAAGCAAACATTAGGAAGCAAGGCTTCACATTTACAATATGAGCCTTAAAAAATGGCTGCACCAGAAAAGACTTGAACAAAACTAGACCCCGTTGGTGCCTGAGGCAGAGTCCCAAATGAAACAGCAGAGGCCAGGATTGATGTTTATCTGGGTGACTTCTACAAAGGCCTCTCCCTTGAGTTTGGTGAGCTCTTCTTGTAGGACTGTGGTTAAAGTAGCCAATCCTTGGCAGCTTTAGCCTCTGAAGCTTACTGCCTGCTGTGTGCCTAGACTTGGCATCAAGAATTTCATGCCAGATATCTGCTTCCTTAGCATTTGGTTCCCAGAGGAAATGGAAAGCACCCTGGACTGGAAAACACAATTCCTTGGGTTTGAGTCTTGGCCACATGTTATCTGTGTGACCATCAGCAGGTCATTTAGCATCTCTAGGTCTAAGTTTACTTATCCCTAAAATTTGGGGTTTGAATTACATGCCTTCTCAGGTCCCTCCTAAATCTGCCATTTTTGTAAGTTTATTATGACTAGAAATACTAATGACTCACGTGTATGTAGCATTTGAATGTTCTTTCTTCATAACTTTATTAAGTATAGGGTGTCCCAAGAGTTTAACGTCTTTGGGACACCCTGCATTATTGTCTACTTTGTCTAAGCAAAGAAACTGAAACTGAGAGAGATGGATTGACTTGCCTTAAGTTGTGCAGCTAGGTTTCTGGCAAGGATTGTAACTCAAATCACCTCACTCACACCTAGACTTTCTCCAGTCACCTCCTTCTTTTCTTTCCCAGCAAAATCCTCCTACCTGAAACTTTCTGGTAACTCTATCTGAGGAACCATTGTTTTAGGAAGAAGTCCAGACAACCTTATCACCCTCTTTCTAACTCCCTTCATGTTTTGCCTTTTCCCACTAGAATGTAAATTCCTTGAGGATAGGAACTATCTCACATCTTTGATTTGTATCCTCAGGAACTGTTTCTACACATATTAAGTATTTAATATCTATCTATCTATTTATCTATATCTCTATCTCTCTATTCTCATTTCAGGCTAAAAGTGTTATTAATGTATTTGATTTTTACTTTACTAACATTTATAGATCTCACACACACACATACACACACACACACAGACACACACACGTGCATTAATGTATTTGATTTTTACTTTACTAACATTTATAGATCTCACACACACATACACACACACACACACACACACACACGCATGCACACACAAAGGCACTCCATAGAAAATCTCTTATAAGAAAGTAAAATAACTAGGTAAAATTAATAATACATTGACTTCATCTGAAGAACATGAAACAGTCCACATCTGTAGTACCCACCCTCCTCTAATTATAAAAAATTAACAGAAAGCTAGGTGGTGCAGTGGATAGAGCTCTGGGCCTGGACTCAAGAAGAGCTGAGTTCAAACCTAGCTTTTAGACACTTACTAGCTGTGTGACCTACAGGCAAGTCACTCAATCCTGTTTGCCTCAGTTTCTTCATCTGTAAAATGAGCTGGAGAAGGAAATGGCAAATCACTCCAGTATCTTTGCCAAGAAAGCCCCAAATGGAGTCATAAAGATTCTGAAACAACTAAACAACAGCAAGAAATTTTCTCCCTACCACCTTCTACTTGGCAAGAAAAAGAAAAGAAAAACAAATTCTTTTCAAGAAATTTTCAGTCAAACAAAACAAATTATTGCAATGGCTATATACAAAAAATTTAGGTCTCACTCTGTACAATAAATCTATAACCTCTATTATGGACAGCATGTTTCTTCATTGGTGGTCTGCAATTCTGAATGGTCATTTTATCAATCATAGTTCTCATACCTTTCAAAACTGTTTGTTTTATAGTGTTGTTGTTATTATATAAATTGTTCTCCTGGTTCTGTTCATTTCGTTCTTCATCATTTACACAAATCTTTCCATATATTTTTGAAATAATCCGTTTTCTGATTTCTTAAAATACAATAATATTCTCTCACATTCATATACCAACAATTTATTCAGTCATTCCTCAATAATGATAATAGCTAACATTTATATAGCAGCTACTATATGTCAGGCACTGTGCTAAGCACATTTACAATTATTATCTCATTTGATTTTCACAACAACCCTGAGAGGTAGATGCTATTATTATACTCATCATCCCATTGAGGAAACTGAAGCAAATAGAGGTTAAGTGACTTGTCCAGGGTCACACAGCTAGTTAAATCTCAGGCTGGATTTGAACTCAGGTCTTCCTGACTCCATGCCCAGAGCTCTGTCCATTGCACCACCTAGTTGTTCCTTATTTTCCAATTTTTTGCCACTACAAGAAGAGCTGCTATACATATTTGTGTACATATGGGACCTTTTTCCTCTTTCTTTGATAAGCTTTATGTATAGGTCTAGCTGTGGAATGAAGAATATGCTATTTAATAACTTTTGTATATAATTCCAAATTACTTTCCAGAATGGTTAAATACCCATTTACAGGTTCACCAACAGCATACCAATGTGCCAGTTTTCTCACAAGTCCTCCAGCATTTAACCCTTTCTGTTTTTGTCATTTTTGCCACTTTGATGGATGTGAGGTGGAATCTAAGAATTGTTTTAATTTGTACTTCTCTAATTAATAGTGATTCTGGAGCATTTTTTCATACAGTTTATAAATGGTTTTCTTCCCATGAGAACTTATTGTTGATATCCTTAAGCCATTTATCAATTGGGAAATGGCTCTTATTCTTATAAATCTGAATCAGTTCCTTATACATCACATCAATCTCAATGTTCATGCAACAGTACCAAATAGTAGTACTTTAATGCTGAAGGGAACCTATCTGATGCATGGTCAAGTCCGAGTTTTTTGTTTTTCTGTTCAGAATACTTTCTTGGTTTAAATAGTTTACTTAAAATGCATCATTGTGGCTTTTATAAATGTTTCTAAGTGAAATGTCATTTCAAACTAAAGTCCCATATTTTATTGTCATATTTTCAAGTTTTAACTCCTTACTTTTGAAAATTAGAATCCTTCTACACAATAATGGTCACTTCATATAACTCTTTAATATATAATAAAAGTCTAAACTTGTATATTTTTTAAAATAGTGAATGGTTAAGATATTTAGATAGTTTTTTAAGGATCTTAGTTCTTTCTTGGCTATGGCAAGATCATTTAATGAGCAGAAAAAACAAAATCTTGTTAGTTTTGTGCTTTAGCCAAGGTTGTTCATAAAGAAGACTACTCAGTTCACTGAAAAAACAGTACATACACAGCCAGGATGGGGCTGGCATTTGGGGGCTGGATGTGCATTTTGATTTTTCTGTGATATTGCCTTTACCTTGCCCAGATATTTGGGTTGGCAAGATCCACCAGATAATGAGCCAAGATTCAATTGGCACAGTTACTGGTGACAAGTTAACATTATCAATCCTTTAGCAAATACTAATAGTAATTCAATTCAACAAACATTTATTGAGGGCCTATCACATACTCAACATTATGTTAGGCACTGTGAAAGAAACAAAGATGAACAAACCACACCTCCTGTTTTTAAGGCGTTTGCAATATCATAAGTAATATTTATAGTGATCTCAACAATTAGAAACAAGTGTGAACAAATAGATCTCTGAGTGGGAAAGAAAATAGTTTTCACAAAGCCCACATACTTTACTCTGGAGGAGAGGTATGTAGCTACCACACGCCTCACCCAGAGTCCACTGACTTTAAAATGTATGTAGAATAAGGAAATTCTTTTAGCATAGTTAGCAGAACGAGTGTTAGACTTGGAGGTAGGAGAACAGAAGCTTGAATTCTGGTTCTATCACTTTCCATTTGTGTGACTATGATCAAGTTGCTTCACTTTTCTGAAACAGTTTCCTCATCTATAAAATGAATGTGTTAGAACAAGTGATATCCAAGATTCCTTTCAGTTGTAAGAGACCATAGAGCATGCACAGTGACCTTCTCCTCCTTTCTCTCTGAATGCAGGAGAGAAGAAGGAAGGAAGGGAGGAAGGAAAGAGGGTTGTGATTATAAAGATAAATGAGGGACTTTATTATGTTCTTTTTTAGACAAATAAAAAGCTGCATAATCATATGGATCATTATCAAAGTAATAGCTCCCATTCATGTAATGGAGGATTTTCCAATGAAAGCCCAGCCCCTATATCCATGTACAACATCCTCAGTTCAATGCATTGCCCCATATAAACTTTAGATAATGTAGAAATAATTTGTGGTTATTTCCAGTCAGCTCATTGACATAGTAATAGTAGTAGTAGTAGTAGTAGTAGTAGTAGTAGGTGATGAAAGGTTTGTCTATTAGCTTCTGAGCTGAAACAGAGTGTGCACACAAGAAGCTCCAGCACCTCAACTTTATTTTCTATCCTACCCAGTTGTATTCAAATGAAGAGACAATAACTACTGTAAGCCTTTAGACAGGGAGAGAGAGCTATCCTGTGATCTACTCTCCACACTGAGGTTGACATGAAGTCACTAGCACATGGTTCTGCTATTGAGTCTATCCCCATTATATCTATTCTTTCCTGAAAGGAAAATGAAAGAGTATTGGAGTTGGAAGAGATTAGGCTGCAATTTTGTGAGATTCCAAAGGTCAGAAGACAGAGCTGACAAAAGTCTGGGCATAGGTGTCCATGTCAGAGTTTGCAGGCAGCTAAGCCCAGTGAAAGGAAAGCCTCAAATAACCAGTATGATGAAACACTAATGCTAGTGTCTATTTTCTTTTGTTTTCTCAAGGATGCTATTTAAAAAGCATCAGTGTGTCTCTGCTAATATTTGTATGTGAGCTATCTTGCTGAAGTTGACATAAGATGATATATTCCTGTTCTTAAGGAGCTTCCAATTTAATAAGAACAATAAGATACATACTTAAATAACTATAACACAGAGAAGAGCATGGTAAATGTATCAGAGAGATACAAAGTGCTATCAGAGAGACTTCTGCAAAAATTAATGAAAGATACCTTTCAAATATATGGAAATTTGTTTTTCTGCTACCATTTTGAATGATAGAATTAAGATAGAAACACCAAAGCTCTTTGCTGCTTTATTTTTTCTTCTATGCTTTTCTTATCTTCCTTTCAAGGTAGCATTCATTTCTATTTTGTCTTCATATTTCCCTTCCTTTTTTCTCACTCCATCACTATTTGTCCTACATGGACCCATTTCTTTATGCCATATTCCCACTTTCAATCCTCTCCTCCTCACCTGCAAGAGGTCACACAATTAGTCAATATGTAAGGTAGAGGATTACAACTGTCCAGATCCAGGTCCTAAGGAGCTGGACAAATAAACTTTTATTCCTTACAATAGGCAGTGGTCTTCTATCCATTTCCCTATTATGATGGAACATAGGTCTTGAGACTGAAAACAAATTGTGTCTGGTTCAAAAGAGCAATCAAATATGTTCTTTCCCTGAAAAAAAAATTCTTCTTTGGTTTTGAAACAATTACTATTCTGGTATCAGTTGCTGGATTTACCTCATTATTTCCTCTAAAAATGAAAACAATAAATATTTTCTAAAGAGTGGTGCATTGGGAATCAAGACATGGGTTTGAATCTCAGCTCTACCACATTAAAGTGACTTGCCCAAGGTTACACAGATAAACTCTCTTGGTCTTACTTTCTTCTCTTTAAGATAAAGAAGCTAGAGTACACAACATCTAAGGTCCTTTTTATCTCAAAATGTTATGGTGCTAGGAATTATATAAATATGTTTATGAATATGTATATATAAATATATTTCTGTATGCATTCATATACAGGTGTCCCAAAAGTCTTAATAAAGTTTTATGGTTTCCATTTTAAGTTTAAAATTAGTAGTTACTTAAGCTTAAGTAAATTTTAAATTTAATAACTATAATAATTGTAAACTTCATATTTTTGATATTGTGATGTAGTTGATGCCACAGTTATTGTTTGATAGTATCATTATTATTATAATTATATGACTCCAATAAAGAGTTTTGTAAGCTAAGTGGTCCTAATGCCCATAAAAGCATGCAGACAAAAGAGACAGTTGTACTTTTCCATTGTTAATTCTGTGTCAGACAGATAAAGCTTACAGCTTTTTGATTGGATGAACTTTGGATCTATTCTCTTCATGCTGCCTTAGTTAACATTGGGTCCTCCCACCAGTATGTGGTATCAAAAAAGAAACTCCCACTACTGGAGTTTCACTAGAACCGCTTATCAATAAAGGACCTGGAGAACTTTCTATCACATCTGGATCTGCTTAGGAATGCCCCCTGTTATACTTATTCTCAACCAAGACCACCCTTAGGATATACAATCTTGACAGTGAGCCCCAACTTTGAATGTTACCACCCCAACACATCTCCCTCACCGTCTGACTGGATTGAGTTTTTCACATATAGGAACAGGAACAAAACTCTGTTTATATTGCCTGTGTGTGTGTGTGTGTGTGTGTGTGTGTGTGTGTGTGTGTGTGTGTATATGTTAGAGAGAGTGAGAGAGAGAGAGAGGAGGAAAAGGAATAACAGCAGCAGCAGCAGCAGTAGCAGTAGTAGTAGTAGAAGCTGCAGTAATTATAGTAGTAATAGTAGTAAAGATACATACATACATACATATATATATATATATATGATAGTACATATATACTGTTTAAATCAGGAAGGTTAGCAAAGGGGAACCAAAATAAAGAGGCAAATGATAAAACATCCACCGGGGAAATTAAGTAGAAAACCTATTAACAATCTGGCCATACCATAGCTGATTACTTAGACTACTCCAAATATATGTATGTGTACACACACATAGTGTATATACATATATATTCACAAAACATATTAATGGAGTTTTATATTTAGAGCTAGAAGGGACTTTGGAAATCTTCTAGTCCAACTACCTCATTTTGCAGATGGGGAAACTGATACCCAGAGAGATGAAATGACTTGTTCACTTAAGTCATTCAGGTGATAAGAGGCAGAGCCAGGATTCTAATGCAAGTCTCCTGACTCAAAATCCAGAGATCTTCCCAATTTAAATAAATTTAATAAAATAAACTTAATTCTATTTCATCTTGTTGCAATGAAAGGAATGTGCAATTTGGAGTCATTAGACCTAGATTCAAATTCTAGTTTGGGCAAGTCACTTAAATCCTCTGATTTTCAGTTAATTCATCTAGAAAATGAAGGGGTTAGACTTCTAAGGCTCTTTACCACTCTGAACTTGGGTCACACTGCAAGTAAATGTCAAGTGTCTGAGGCCAGATTTGAACTCAGGTTCTCCTGACTCCAAGGCTGGAGCTCTATCCACTTTACCACCTAGCTGCCCAAATATGTTGTATGTGTTAAATGCAAGGTAGTTAGAAAGGGAGGATACTAGCAATTGAGGATTATCAGGAAAATCTTCATGGAGTAGATGGTACCTGAGTTGCATTTTATTTTGTTTGTTTTTTGCTAGGCAATGTGGTGAAGTGACTTGTCCAGGGTCACACACCTAGTAGGGGTCAAATATCTGAGTCTGGATTTGAACTCAGGTCCTCCTGACTCCAGGGCCACCTAGTTGCCCCCAGCTTAGAGTTTAGAATTGTTAAGAGGTATCATAATACCAGTCTCCCAAAACTTCTGTTGCAGTGAGAAATGGAATTACTTATATTTATTTATTTAAGGGGAGAAAAATGATGCTTTCTAATCTCTTATTAATATAAAATAAAGATAAACTTTAAAATCTAACACGGTGTGAGGGATGGGGCCCAATACCTAAAGTCAGAAAGACATCAGTTCAAATCCTACCTCAGACATTCATTACCTGTGTGGCCTTGAGTGAATCACTTAACCTCTATTTCAGTTTCTGATTTTGTAAAGTGATGGGGTTGGAATCAATGGCCTCTAAGGCCTCTTCCATTCCTGATACTTTACCCACCTTTCTGTCTCCATTATTGCAAGAGGAGAGAATGGGTCTAATGACTTTGCACAGCTCTGCCTCACTTATGTCCAATTCACTTGCAAGTCAAGACATCACCCTCCTGATGTCATTAGTCCTCTTTCAGAACAAAGGACAAACAACCATCTATGAGCACAAGTAGTAGCTGCCCCACTAGGGACCCATTTGGCCAGTTCAAGTTGGTAATGCTCCTTCCTTCCTTCCATCCTTCCTTCCTTCCTCCTGTCCTCCCTCCTTTCCTTCCTCCTGTCCTCCCTCCTTTCCTTCCTCCTCTCCCTCCTCTCCATCTGTCCACAACGGGAATCATATCCTTACATGTGGGTGATCTGCCCAAAGGAATATAAATTTTGATTACTGAAACCTCACAAGACATCTTGGGGTTAATAGCTAGATTTTTTTCTCTTCTCTAGTTATTTATTTTATCATTTTTTTAAAAACTGGGACAATTAACTCTTTTGTCTCATGTAATTTCATTTATGATTTCTTGAAATAGAGCACTGGAAAACCAGGCTTTGAAAAACCCATTGGGATTCAAATGGAGCTACTTGACCATGCCTTAAACCCAAATCACCCTGGCTTTCACTGATTGACCAATAGTAGGTCCTAGCCGAAGCCTCATTTGGCCATTGTTTGGGTTTTAATGGCTTAGAATGAATGTAAATATCAATTGTTTCATTTCAGGACAGAAACCCTGAGGGTCTTCCCCTCCCAGTTTGATTTTTTTTTTTGAGTAAGCAAACTACACCATCTTTTGCCTCATTTCTTATCTAGTCTTAAATCACTGAATGGGTGTTGCCTCAGACAAACTGAGACCTGGGAAAGACCTTAGTTTAAAAAAACAAGGTCTCCCATTGCATCTGAGATCATATCCAGTCATCCTGATCTTTGTCTTGCCACTGGACTCAGATGACCCAGGAGGAGAGTGAGGCTGATGACTTTACACAGCTCTGTCTCACTTAAATCCAATTCATTTGCAAGTTAAGACACCACCCTCCTGATTTCAATGGTCCTCTTCAAGAAGGACAAACAACAACAATCCCAAGTAGAAAAGTGACAACAATACATATTGACAGAAGCAAGCTTTCTGGAGTTTAACTAAAATTGCTATTTCAATAGTATCCACCACAAGAAGTGCATTGGTGCAGTAAAGTTTGAAGTGATCTAAGTAGTCAGCTACTAGTATAACCAGTTTGCTAATGGGTTTTCTATTTAATTCCTCCTGAAAATGTTTCATCATTTGCCTCTTCACTTTGGTTCCCTTTTGCTAAGCTTTCTGATTTAAGCAGTCTTGCAATTCAGGCACTAAAATTATCTAAGTCTTCACTATCATTTCTACAGTACAACATCCCAGAATGGGGCTCAAAATTGGCCTTGCATAGCATGAGTACATTGCCCTAGTTTTCAGTCATTTAACTGCCATTGGACAAGTTGACCTCTACCACAAAGCTAACAAAACCTACCTCTCTCTGTCAAGAAGTCACATGCTGAGAGGTCAACACGTAATGAAAACAGCCTTGAACTTGAAGCAGAAGAACTGAGTTAAAATCCCAGTTGACTCTCTTCTTCCTCAACTCTAAAATAGAGATAATCATAACTACTGACCCTATCTTAAAGAATTGTCATAGGAATCCAACTAGGTAATGGCTATAGAAGCACTTTGTAAAACCTTAAGCAGTGTACTAGAATGGCTTTTATGCCAGAAACTGATAATCAACTCCAAAAAACATGTATGGCAGATCTCTTGGGTGCTTATAACTCACAAATTATGACTGACTACCTAACACTACTAAACAATTAGTGCTACTATTATTATGGAACTCTAAGTGCCTTGATCACTTCTCTGATACTTGTGTATATTTTTTTATGATTAATAAAGAGCAACTAGGATAGTTGAAATGTTTAGGCGATAAGGCTCTACCAGCCCACCAGTCCTTCATGGAATCTCAAAACTCTGCATCTACTGGACCTCAACTACCAATTGCCCATCTGGCCCTGATCCAATGCTTTGCACAGTTCCTGGCACATAGTAGGTACTTAATAAATTTTTATTGACTGATTAATTGATTGATGGATCCTTCATCCCTATCCCAACCTGGAATTGGCTCCTGTCCATGGTTTTTCTCATGAAAGACAGCCACCAAATAAAAGACCAATAGACTTGGATAGCACAAGGATGGAGAAGAGTTCAATAGCATACATCTGGAAAACATTTAAAATAGCTCTTTGGCATTGAAAATCAGCTTAAAGGATGATAGATGCAAATGTGAACAGAGACATGCTCAGTTCAAAGTTGCAAATCCTTCAGTAATGAAAATAGATCCACACTCTAATTTTTTAAACCATAAACCTCCCTGAAGCAAGTGGGAAGAGAGGAAACAGAAGGGGAGAATTGTACAAAGAAAATGGATTTTGCATTTGATCTTTTAAATGGAACTCATGCTGCAAAATCCTCTCAGCCAGCACTAGTTCTGCTCAAAATACTAAAGCAGACAGAATTCGTCTTGGGTGCCCCCAGTCTCCCCATACTTGACATTTTACCCTGCCTTCCCTAAGCAGCACTCTCTTCACACACCCATCAAGTACCATCTACCCTCATGCTCTCTCCACCCTCACCCCAGATTTTATTTAAAGCTCAATTCAAAGACCTGCTATTGTCAAATATTTGAAAAGTTGCCATGAAGAAGGGGGATTAGATTTTGTCTCCTTGACCCAGAAGGTAAAACAAAGAGTAACATGGAGAAGTTTCAGAGGCACAGATTTCAGCTCAATGGGAGGAAAAACTGCTTAACAATTGAAATTGTCCAAAAATGGAATGGGCTGCTTCTGATTCATCTAAGGGCTAGGCAAACCACCTGTCAGGGCTGTCACAGAGGGGATGCCTGAAATAGATAGGGAGGTGAAACTGATCACCCTTAAGGTCCCTTCCAATTCAGTTTCTATAAAATAATCTCACAGACATATTTTTATTAGAGTAGTCTAAGAAATATAGCTTTAATAGTGACATTTCAGGAATTGGGTAGCATAAGAAGGAGGAGATAGGAAATTATCAGAGAAACCTTCCCCCACTGAAATCATACCATAGGTATCCATCTGTTCAATCTTTGCATACCTCTGGTTCTACTCAAAGCAATAGGTAAGGAAATGTTATAAAGGTTTGTGAAGAGCCATGCCACTTCAGATATCAAAATCTCAGGGGGTGAGGGGTTCATATGAAAACTGCAAAATAGATAAGCATACTCACAAGTAATTCCATTATTTTTCCTTCCCCTCATTCTCAGCTCCACCCAGATTAAATAGCTACAGAAAGAAACTGCAGCTATGTCAGTTTAAAAGGAAAAAATGATACATGTTAAGTCACTTTATTCATAATTATGGGCAAAATTTTTGTTTGGATTCTCTGCCTTATAGCACTCTTAAAGCCCTAATAGAATTGTTCAGGCAGTGAGGAGCACCAGTAGCTGAAAAAAAAACCCTCCCAAGATTCTTCCCACATTCATCCTGAACTTCTCAGGTCAGATTTCTAATGGTTCCCTCAGCACACACAGGATGCTTAATAGTACTCCCAGCTTCTTCCCACCTCCTATCCAGCCTTTCTGAAGAATCCAAGAAGGCAATCAGTCTTTCAACTTTTTCCTTGGAAGTTGCTGCAATGTGACAACCTCAACAACTGTTTCTTTGTCCATTATTGAAGGGCTGACGATTGACAGGCTTAGGACCCAATCAATGAAACCTATCGGCAAGGGAAATTACTTTTCAAAATTCCTTCGCTCAAGTACATTGTCTATGGACCATCACAGAATTAGAAAATGTCAGAGTTGGAAGAGATTTTATATGTCACCTAGTTCAACCAATAACTGAACAAGAATCCCTTCTACAACATCACCGAAAGGAGGTCATCAAACTTCTACTTGAAGAACCCCCCCAGTGAAAAGAAATCTAATACCTCTAAAGGCAGCCATTTTGGATAGTTCTAATCATTAGGAAGTATTTCCTTACACTGAGTTGAAGTCAAGAAAATACTCAGTTGGCATCAGACGTAACAAGCACTATTAAAAAAATCACCAAAAAAATCTTGAAATTGTTTTCTTTTAGCAAAGAGGAAAACCCTCATTATTGGGGGGGGGGTCATCCCTGAATAAGCTATATGTGGATATTCAGACCAATTATCATAACTAATATAAATCTAAAAGAATGCATAATAATGAGAAAAGTAGCTTAGAAATGAATTAAATCAATTTTATCTTATTTAAATAAGTTGTTGATATTGAGGAAGATAATGAAATGCTACCAATGCTAATTATAATAATCATTTATAGAATTTTAATCTATGTAAACAAGTTGCCATCATAAGGAGACCAAAGGAACTTAGAAGATACCTTAGTCAAAAAACACCTGACTTACTTGCCAGGAGGAAAAATATGTCAATCAGTACAACATAAGTATAGAATATGACCTCATTTGTAAAATATTATAAAAAATGTTCTGAAAGATTAAAGTGGAGAGAAATAGTGGAAGATAACACCATTTTAAAGAAAGCTTGATGAAAGATCCAACTTAACAAATTCATTCTGATGCTAAGTCTGAAAATGGAAGGACGACAAACAGAAGAAAAACAAAAAAAATCTGCAAAGATTTTTTTAATATCAAATTATTTTTCAACATTCACAACAGAAGTACCACTATAGAGGGATTCTAATATCACAGCCCCGAATGTACTAACAGGGGAGGCAGAAATGGCAATAAGGTAACAAAGATGAGAAAGACAGTTTAATTGGACCAAGAATACACACAGAAGATCCATATCAGAAGTAACATAATTGGAGGGTATTAAGGGATTAGGGTGTCTAAAGAGATCAAGATGCCTGAAAGAGGTGACAATACCAAAAATATGGAAAAATCCTGGACCTTATTATTAAAAAAATGTTACTGAGGAAACATCAAAAACTATCAAACTATATGCCTACTTTCGCACTGGCACATCTACACAAACAATAAGGCATCCTCAGTGATGGTATTACTAGGGAGTAGAAAGTTTTTCATTTTTATTCCACAATAAAATATATCTTTGCTCATTCAATTGACTAAAAGACAGAGAATACAAGTTCCACTGTGCTTATTGTTTATAGACTATGATAAAGCATTTGATTCAATGATCAAAACACCACCTTAAAAGCCCTCTTAAAATAAGGTGAAACAAAATGTTTCCCACCCATTCAAACTCATTCAAAAGTCTTTGAATACAGTAACAGAGATAATAAAAATCTTTTGGTCATAAATATTAGCCAAGCAAAAAACAGGAAGATATATGCTCACCAAAGTACTTCAGTACTTTGACAGGAAAGATTCAGCAGAGTCCAAGATGAAGAAGGACTCTATATAGATGCTGAGGTCCTCCAAATGTTCCTGCTTGCAGATAATATTGTGCTGGTGGCATCAAGCCTCAAAGCAGAGGTGTCAAACATGTGGCCTGTGGGCATGTGACTGGCAACACTCCGGTCCAAACCTGATTAAATGTAAATTAAATTAATTTAGACATTAATGAATTATATTACATTAATTATATTATATAAAATACATAATAAATATATAATTATGTTAAATATATAATATATAACATTATAATAAAATACATAATACAGATATAATTTATATATTATATAAAATACATAATTAAGTAATTTAAAATTTAATTAGGAAATATTTAACAAAATAAATAAAAATACAATAAAACATGAATAATATTAATATGTGAAAAATCACATATTAATATCATTAATATGGCAATATTAATGGCAGGGATCCTTACTATGGTTTAGTGGCCCCATTTTGAATTTGACATCACTACCCCCAGAACATTGCAAAACCTCCTAGAAGATACCCATAACCACTCAAAAGAATGATCATTTGCACATAGGACATACCAAATGAATGGAGAATATTATACAGATTATGGTGTGTAGTTGAATGGACAGCCTATAGAGCTTATCTATCAGGGTATTTTATCTGAGACAGACAGTATAAATGGACAAATTAAGCCCAGATTTAAACAGAAGTAGAGTAGGCTGGATTTTGTCTTCATAAAATTGTGTAACTATCTTAATGACAGAAAACTTCTCCAATAAACAAAGGCCCATCTTTTTAATACCGATATTGTTGTTGTATAGTTATGAGGCAGGTAACACAGTAGTCTCAAAGAATTGAAAATGAATATCACATAGAGGACAATGGTGGATGGCAAAAGTCTGCAACATATAATCAACAAGACATTTTGAAGGACAGAAGTAAAACATATCCTCAGAGAAAAATGTGAGAAAAAAAAAAGAAGATGGGCTGTTCATGTGATAAGGGTAAGGGATGAGAGGATGTCAGCCCAAGTGCTTCATTAAAATCTTTTCAATAACAGGAAAAATTGACAAAGGTCTTCAGTACATCGGACTGATGCCCTGTCAGTCTGTCACTCAATAAGAGCTTATTAAGTGCCTGCTATGTACCAGGTGCTGTGCTAAGCATTAGGAATACAAAGAATGGTAAATCCCTGCTCTCAAGAAGTTTACAATCTAATGAGGGAGACAACATTCAAAAAACTATGTACAAATAAGATATAGACAGGAGAAATTTGAAATAATCAACGAAAGAAGAAAAATTAAGAATTAGAAGCATCAAGAAAAACTAGAATTAAGAAGTATCAAGAATAATTTCCTATAGAAGATGGGATATTAACTGGGATTTGAAGGAAGCCAGGAAGTAGAAATAAGGAGGAAGAACATTCCAGACATAGGAGAATTTGAGGAGGACATGATCAAAAGTTTTATAGAATGTATATATATATGGATGGGTTGTGATCTGCAAAAATAGAGGGAACTTTCGGAGCAAAGAGATCACAAGTATATCTGAGCTTAAATTTGCCTCTCAACAAATTTTATCCATTGCTCTCAGTTCCACTTATTGGAGGTAAATACTTAGAGATAACTACCATATCTCCCCTAGATCTTCTCCTCTTCAGGCTTAAATCAGGGCTGGGCAACCTGTGGCCCTAAGGCCATGTGTGGCTTTCTAGGTCCTCAAGTGTAGCTCTTTGACTGAATCCAAACATCATCTGTTCTGTGAAGTTTGGATTGGTCAAAGGACTGCACTTGAGGACCTAGAGGGCCACATGTGGCCTCAAGACCATGGGTTCCCCATCCCTGCCTAAATATTCCCAGTTCCTTCAGCTGGTCCTTTCACATGGTTTCCATTCTGCTTCCCATCCTGGACACCCTCCTCTAAATACTATCCACTTTGTCAATATCTTCCCTAAACTGTGGTACCCAGAACCAAACACAGTACTCTAGATATAGTCTGACCTGAACAAAATTCAGTAAGAAGTGCACTGCAAAAAAAGTAGATCAGTGTTTAAAAAGGGAAAAATTTGAATGCTGACACTAGTGAAGGGCCCTATTATCAAAGTACCACAAACATGTTTATTACTTTAAAGGGGTGGCTCTCACATTCTCATCTTATGTCACCTCCAACATGTCTCCATTTCCCAAAACTGCCTTCACCATTTATCCCGCAGTACTGTCTCCCAAATATCTGTGTCTGTCTAGGACAGTCTACATATATCCCTTCCATATCATGACTTTCCCCAACATGATTTTGATATGTTGCAAGTCAGCATAAGAAATTACTGTAAATTGGAATATGGGGGGAGTTTTGTGGTAGCCTTTTTGTTAAGCCTTTTACTTAACATTGACCTACATATAGCCTATGACCAAATACTTAACCCAAATTTTACAACAAGGTCCTGCAAACACCCCATAAAAGAAAAAAAAAATTCAGATGTCTTCTCTGATACAGAGGGCCAAAAACTTTTACATGGATTTTCCAAATTGAGGGGGCACCATGCCCCTAACCCCCACAATGTGGAAAGGATAACTGTACAAGGTGAGGAAGGTGAAATAGATGATCTCTGGGATCTCTTACAACTCTAAACTCAATGGTTCCATGATTTTAAATAACAGGGAGTAAAGGGAAAAATCTGAGGTACAGATAATCATCACAACTTATATACATGGAATACAATAAATTGCCACCATTAAAAGACTATAAAGAGCTCCCCAATTATTCTCTTTGGACTGTCCCCCCACCTCCAAACTCTCCTATGACAAGCCCTAGACATTTTAAACCTGTCCCTATCTACTCCCCACTTGGAGAAACAGTACCTTTGACAAATACTCTTTTTTTTAAAATGCCATTATGTTACTGCAGGAAACCAGGAAGGAGGTGAAATGTTAGATAATGCCTGCTGCTAGGACCCATTTGTCCTTTACAAAGCTTGGGGAGCTCACTTAAAATGAGCCCATTTTAGGCAGAGACCTTTCAATGGTTCTGTTCTTAAGGGGTCATTCTCAACAAGGCCTGCTTCTTGACATCCTACACTGGCAACATTGAAAATGGTGGTAGGCAATTAGAAAAAAAAAAAGGAGAAAGAAAAAAAGAAAGAAAAGGAGGTTGAGTTCTTTTCTTATGTGAATTATACAGAAGGGATTAGGCTTTTGGTTTTGGTTTTTTTGTGTTTGTGGGTTTTGTTTTGTTTTGTTTTAAGAGGGGCTCTACAGCTCAGATAAATCCGTCTAGTGGCTTGAAGATTGACTTGGCCAATAGTCATCTCTGTGCACTAGGCATATCTGTTTAATGAGTCCAGAAATGAGAAGTTGAGACAAAGCAAAGGCAGGAGAGAGGGATTGAGAATAAGGGAATAGTTTGCCAATTAGAGAATTTCTAAATCCCACCCAGAATGCATTATGTGCCCAGCATTCTCAAAAAATGTGTACACCAGGTGGTCCTTCTTGCTGTATGGTTTAAATAAACAGGAAGTCTTCATGCCCCCCCAAAAAAACCTCTCTTATTAAAAAATAAAATAAAATAAGGCCATGTTAGCGTGCCAGCTCCTGGTCTGTTTCTGAATAAATACATGATACTGAATGTAACTCCGGTTTCTTATCAGGAGCCAATATGATACGATTAAAAAAAAAAGCAGAGATTTGGAACCAGAGGACCTGGATTCAAGTTCTACTCTGATACCTATTCCCAATGTCACCTTTGGCAAGATGCTTTCACCTCTGTGGGCCTCAGTTTCCTCATTTGTTCAATGAGGAATTTTAAATAGAGGGACCCTAAGATCTCTTCCAGCTCTGAATTTATTGTCCCATGATCATACACCTTTAAAAGGCAGACATCCTCAGACATGTGGCCCCTGGCACTGAACCAACTCCAGAGACTCAAAGCAGCATCCTTCAGCACCTACGAAGAATTCTTAAAGACATGTGCTGCATCAAAGACTTGGGTAACCCTGTTCCAGCTGGGGCTTTGCTGCTCTCACTCTTCCCCTGCTCTGCCCAGCTGAGGACCACATTGACAGTTTGCCAGGAGCCTGAAGGCCTCACTTAATGTGTATATGTGGAACAGCTTGCAGGCACTGCCGGGGCTCTGATCAGCATCAAACCCTGCCTGACAGACGCCATCTGACTGCAGGCTCCATGTCAGAACTCCATTAATCCAGCCAGAAGTCCATACTTCCTCATTCTCAGTGAGCCACTTGGCTTTCTTTGTTCCTGAAGGGATGGAGCTCCATTCCAGTTTCTCTTAACATGCTTCCTCAACAGAAAGTATCTCTTCATCTTCACCCACCTTCCTTCTTTCCTTTCCTTTCTTCCTCCCTCCCTTCCTTCCTTCTTTTCCTTCCTCTATCCTTCCCTTTCTTCCTTTTCTCCCCTCTTTCCTTCTTTTCTCAGAGGATGACTCATCCTTCTTCTTTCCAAAAACTAATTCCCCCACCAGTACCTTGGAGCACATCCCTCTCGTCTCCTCCCTTTCCCATTAATCAAACTCTCTTTCTTTCCCCTTTTCAACTTCTACCTTTCATCAGATCATAGCATCTTGAAATAGAATGAACTTTAAAGCCCAGCTAGTCCATTCTCCCCTATTTTATAGATAAGGAAACTGAGGCCCAGATAGGTGAAGCAATTAGTCCAAAGTCACAGAGTAGCCAAGATTCAAAAATAAGTCTTGACCCTTGAATCTCTGTTCTATCCACTATGTTAAATTACCTCCCAGCTGGTTTCTCTGCCTAAAGCATACTAAATTCTTCCCTCACCTAAAACAAATTCCCCGAGCCCTGTTATGTCCCTCTCCTACCCATTCAGCCTCTCTCCTTTACGACTCTACTGAAACTCTTTTTTTGAAGGTCGCTGATGATCTCATAAGCCATTACAGCTGGAAGAGACCTCAAAGGTCATCTTATTCAATCCTGGCATTTTCAGATGATGAAACTGAAGCCTAGAAATATTAAGACCCAAGGTCACACAGCTTCTCCAGGTCTTGAACCTAAGCCTTCATGACTCTCTATGGCCAATGCTATTCATATTACACCACAATGTCTCCTCCTAATCACCAAATCCAATGTTTATTTTTTCTCATTCCTATTCTCCTTGACCTCTCTGACAATCTGATATTGTTGATAATTCTTTCCCTCTTGAAACTCTCTTCTCTTTTGTTACACTGCATTATTATGGTTCTCCCCCCTCCCTATCTTTTCCAACTCCTTTCCTGGTTTCTCTTCCTTCTGCTGACCCCAGAATTCTATTCTTTCTGCATTATCTTCTTTGGATGTCTTAGCCTCTTTAATGTGATGAAACAGTGAGAAACTTCAGCTATTCCCTCTGTGCAGACAGTTCCTAAATCTATTTATCTACCTGTACCCTATCTCTGGGCAGGTAGGTGCTACAGTGGAAAGAGTGCTTTCCCTGGAGTAAGGAAGACTCAATCTTCCTGGATTCAAACACGGCCTCAAACACTCAGTAGCTGGGTGGTCCTGGGAAAGTCACTTAGTCCTATTTGCCCCAGTTTCCTCATCTGTAAAATGACCCAGAATAGAAAATGGCAAACCATTCTGGTATCTTTGCCAAGAAATAGCACAATGGGGTCACAAAGAGTTGAACATGACTGAAACAACTGAGCATTAGTCCAATGAAAACCTTGAGTCCTGTAACCTGGATCCATTCAAAGGAGGAGTCTATGATCCTTTTATCCATGACTCTGGCTTCTTGCATGCTGCTTTTAATACAATTTTCTATCCAAAACTGAATGTTCATCTTTTTCTGACCCTATTACCACACCCACCCTCTGGATGCCCTCCCTAGCTCTACACTCACTGGCAAAGTTGAGCTGATAGACATGTCCTGGATCCAATAAGAACTTAACACCTTTCCTTCTTTTCAACTACTGCTTCCAGGCAATTCCTCCAGACTACTTGTTTGTACCATAATTATAAATAAAGAATGCTTGGTCCTACAGCAGTATTAGCATATTCTCACCATTTATCTTTCCCTTCCCCGTAATAGGCAAGGTCAACTCATCACTTTATATTGTAGTTATGTGAGCACATGTCCTATATTCCCTATTAGACTAGAAGCTTCTTGAGAGTAGGATCCATGACTTATTTATCTATCATCCCAGGGCTTTTCAGTGAGTTTTTATCTTGCATGAACATAGTTATTTACATCTTGTCTTTTCCATTGGACTATGAGTTTCTTGAGATCAGGAACAGGATTTTGATTTTCTTTGTATCCTCAAGCAATGAGCATAGTGTCTGGCATATAGTAGGCACTTAATAATGAGTACTTAATAAATCCTTGTTGATAGGTTGCTGAATAAATGTGCTCCATGCCATCACTAGGGGAGAAATGTTTCCCAAGTAACTTTTAAATTTCCTTTTGATTTCCCTAAAAATCATCTTAGAAGACAATCATTAATTTACTGTCCAAATGGAATACTGAGCCAAAAAGACACTTGATAGCATTGGCTGGCTGTGAATGACTGGGAAATAGATAATGGAACTGGGGCTATGATTCAAATCCCCTGGATCTTAAATGTTGTACAAATCATCCTCAAATATCCAAG
Source organism: Vombatus ursinus (assembly GCF_900497805.2). Lineage (NCBI taxonomy): Eukaryota > Metazoa > Chordata > Mammalia > Diprotodontia > Vombatidae > Vombatus > Vombatus ursinus. The sequence continues at coordinate 24,959,992 of NW_020940360.1, forward strand.
AGTTGTTTAAGCATTTGGTGGATTATCTGAGCTTTCTTTCTAATTTCCCTCTCTGCCTGATTTTGGTCCATTTCTCTGCTTTTCACTATCTCCAATAAGGCAAGGCAAAGATTTAAAAAAAAAAAAGACTATAATCCGATTACTCAATTACTTATTAGAAATTCCAGAAAAGAGAATAAATGGGAGGAGAATCTGAAAGCAGTTAGGTGACAATGGGCAGAGTCCTTAGCTATGAGTTAGAAAAACCTGAGTTCCAATCCTGCTTCAGACACTTACTAACTGTGTGACCTGGGGCAAGGCATTAACCTCTCTCAACTTCTGTTTCCTCATCTAAAAAATAAGAATGCTGAACTAAATGACTTCTAAGGTCCCTCCCAACCTTAGAACTACAATCCTTTGCTCCTATAAGATTTAGAAGTATAGCAAGAGAAGAATATAGTTGGGGATTGATCAGCTAGACAGCTAGGTGGTACAGTAGATAAAGCACTGGGCCTGGAGTTCAATGAGTAGTACAACTTAACTTTTTTTTTCTGTTCAGCTTACTTTACCACTAACGTAGAAGTTGAATCAATCAATCAATAAATGTCTACTAAGCACCTACTATGGCAACTAGGTGGCACAGTGGAGAGAGTGTTGGGTTTGGAGTCAGGAAAATTCATTTTCCTGAATTCAAATCTGACTTCAGATTGCTCTCCAAAATCTTAGGGCAAATTTGAATTCTGGAAGATGAGACACTAGCTGTGTGATACTGGGTAAGTCACTTAACCCTGTTTGCCTCAGTTCCTCATCTACAAAAAGTGAGCTGGAGAAGGAAATGGCAAACAATTTCAGTATCTTTGCCAATAAAATCTAAATAGGGTCAGGAAGCGTTGAACATGATCGAAATAACTGAACAACAAAGCACCTGCTATGTGCTGGGTACATACTGGATCCTGAGAATGCAAAGAGAAAGGTATAGTGAAAAGAGCACTGGCTTTGTAGAATACCTGAGTTCAAATTTTGCCTCATATACTTATTGCCTGAGTAATCTTGGGTAAATCACTTCTATGGGCTCTCCCTCTGTAAGTAATGTATGCTTTGGCTCACTCTCCCAGAGTCAGGCTGACTTTAACTCCCCCTCAGGGTAATAGGATACTCTGAGGGATTTGTGAACTTGTCTTTCCTCTTTCTCATCTCCAGCACCCTACAGCTGTGGCTCCCCATTGTTAGGTGCCAGCCATTAGCACCACAATTCCCTTTAACCATTTGATGTCAGTTAGCTTTTTAAAAGGGATATTTCCTTCAAAAATATAGCAAGTAAAAAGTACATTTTCCTTCAATACCTTGGGGGCCTACTGTCTTCTATACCACCTCAGTCTATGGGGAGAGTAGCTCAGCTTAGCTCAGTTCCTACACAGTCAGTCGACAAGTATTTATTAAGCACCTATTATGTGCCAAGCCCTATGCTAAGTTCCAAAGTTAAAAAAGGGAGAGAGGAGGAAGAGTTTCTGTTCTCAGGGAGTTCACAATCTAATGTGACAACATACAAAAAACTAGGTACAAACAAGATAAAGATTCAATAAATTAGAGAGAATTCAGTAACTTTAAGGGGGACATGGAAGGACTTCTTGTAGAAGCTGAGACTTGAAGGAAGCCAGGAAGCATATATGAAAAGAGAGAACATTCCAGGCATAGGGGAAATATTAATGAAAAGGAACAGCATCAGAAGATGGAGTATCTTTTGAAAGGAACAGAAAGAAAGCTAGTGTCAGTGGATCACAGAATATATTGACAGGGGTTAGGGAGGTTATAAGATACAAAAAAAAACAAAACTGGAAAAGTAGGAGAGGTTCATGTAATGAAGGGACTTGAATTCCAAAAAAACAATTTTATATCTGATCCATGAGATAATAAATAGCCACTAGAGTTTATTGACTAGAGGTATTACATGATCAGACCTTTGCTTCAGGAAGATCACTGACAGCTGAGCAGAAGATGGCCTGGATAGAGGAGACGTGATGCAGGCAAGCAGACGAGAAGGAAAGAAGGAAGGGGGTTGATGAAGAGAGCAATCTGTTGGAAAAGAGGGATGGAATGGGATAGCTTATACATGTAGAGGATTTTGCCTTGGCAAAAAGAAAAATCTCCTTTTCATAGGAGACAGGGGTGAAAGAGAAAATAGTGGGCATCTGAGAGATGTGAGATGAGGAGTATAAAGCAAGGTCCCCAGTTAAAGAGAGCAGGAGGAAGGAAAGTCAAGGGAGGTTTCAGAAGGGATGAAGAGGTTTGGTAAAGCCACTGTGGTGAACAGGATAATGAACTAATTAGGGAGGAATTAAAGTCCAGTATTGCCTTGCTTCAGTGAGGACCCAGTTAAGATTATGTAACATAAATTGGTAGTGAATTCAATGAGCACAATTCATAATTTCCCCAGCATTGTTCAGCAGCACATGAATAGGAGCAAAAGAAGCATCAATATTTATGTTGAAGTCCCCAGTTAACATTTAAAGGCAGAATAGATGCCAGATGAGCCCTTGTCTCAGCTCTTGATGGGCTAAAGGTCATTCCCAAAGCTGACTGTTTGCTCCTCAGGGCATTAATGCTGCACTGGCTACAAACAAAAGCTCTGAATCATCAGGATGCTAAGGCACTCACTGGACCTTTCAAACTCACAAGGTCATAGTCTATACTTTCTTCAGTAGTTATCATGAGCTGAGGAGTTACCAAGCTCCCTCAAGAATCCTGAAGCCAAAAAGAAGTAGTTATCCCTTCTAGATTTCTACTTTTCCCCATCATGGTTTCAATATATTGCAGATAGGCCTAAGATTAGATGGGAATTTTGGGGGAGTTTTGTGGAAGCCAAAGACCTCACATGAAGGCCAGCAGATGACACAGAAAAGGGTTAGAAATTCAGAAATGTGTAAAACATATGTATAATATTGTATAATATTAACCCAAATTAATTGTAAATACCCCATAAAAGAAAAAGAAAAAAATCAGACTTCTTCTCTGGTACGAAGGGAGGGCCAAAAAATTTTACAGAGATTTTACAGATGGGCAGGTGGGAGTGATGGAGGGGGACATGCCCCTAACCCCCAAGATGTGAAAAGGATAACTGTAGATGAAGCTAACAGGCCCTTTCAAATGCCTCCACAACCAATCAAAGATCCTCCTTTTTATCACGATTAGCCAATCAGAAGCAGTTATAGAATGTCCACACATGCTCTGCAGTCTCTCTGAGGTCCTTCTGTTCTGTGTCATTAGAGCTCTCCCAAAAGCAGGAAGCAGGCTCCCCAGTGCTCCATTGAGGCATTCTGTCCACGCACCAGACCTCTATTACATATAAAATGAGGATGTTGGATTGTAAGCCTCTCAGATTCCCTTTAGCTCTAAATCTATGATCCTATGTCCCTGCCCTACAGTTGCTTCCATTCTATTAGATTATCACTTGTGGGGAATATTGGGGAATATTAGAGAGAGTATTGTTCAGGTTGGAATTGAACTAGATGACCTCTGGAATCCCTTCCAATCTTAATCCAATCCAACAAGCACTTATTAAACACTTGCATGCAAGGCACTATGCTTCCAACTCAGAGCTATTATGTGAGATTGAGGCCCTACTGGCTTCAAACCCAGGTCTTTCGAATCCAAATCTAGTAGTCTTTCTATTCCATCAAATTCTGCCAGTTGAGTCTAGGGTCCTATGGCCTGCTCAGACTGGAGGATTTATGGAACACAAAGCCTAATCTTATAGCAAAAATCCAACTCTTCATCTGGGACTTTAACAAAGGTTCCTGCCATTTGGCTCTAAGACTGAATAATCATCCTTCAGTTTTCCAAAGGAGCCAAGACAAACATCACTATCGTGGATAGTCAGTGCAGTTCAGAGAAGGCTGGCAGGCAAATGTTAGTTAGTTTAGGGCATGGAAGAAAGCAGGCTGAGCCCAAGCAGCAGGGGATTGGCTAATAAGAGGACACTACAGATGAGTGTCTGAATCGTAACTTCAATTTGCTGGATGCTTTAATGTTTCCAAAGTGCTGCTTTACATACATTAGCAAAGTTGATCCTCACAACTGCCTTAATCCCCATTTTACAGATAAGAAAACTGAGGCTCAGGTCAAATGATTTATCCAGTGTCCCCCAGCTAGTAAGAGCCAAGTCTCAAACTCCAAGTCTCCTCCTTCCAAGTCTGGGTCTCTCTCCTATACCACAAGGCCTATATGTCTAGATAACAAGGTCTATCTATGTCTAAACAGGGGAGCCTTTACCCGGACCACTTAGGGCACGTGGCACAGTTTGGAGTTAGTCTCAGTGAAGAGAGCATTAAATCTGAAGTCAAAGTGGTATTGTTGCAATTTTTCAGTCACGTCCAACTTTTTGTGACTCCATTTGGGGTTTTCTTGGCAAAGATACTGGAATGGTTTGCCATTTCCTTCTCTGGCGCAGGGTCATCCAGCTAATAAGTATCAGAGGCCAGATTTGAACTCAGGTCCTCCTGCCTCCAGGGCCAGTATTCTATTCACTTCACCACCTAGCTACCCTGAAGTCAAAGTACTTTGGCTCAAATAACACCAATGACACGACCTCGGTGACCTTGAGTCTCAGATTCTTCAAATGTAAAATGGGAAAGAAGAATTGAACCAGATAGCCTCTGAGCTCTTATATCCCCAAAGGAGTCCCACCAATCACAATTCCTATGAAAATGTAGAAAAGGAAAGGAGATACAAGATTTATTAGATTGCCTTTAAGGTCATTGTCTTATTTATCATAGAAACAGAAGAGCCCAAGTCCTATGACTAATTTTCCCAAATAGCTCCTTGTCTGAGGCTCCTACCTGAGAGGAATTGTAGATACTCAATTCAGTTGGATTCAGTTTAGAATATTAAAGCCTCTAGCTCTATGTCTCTGATCTCTATGCAGATAATCCCACCCTAGCACAGACCATTAAAAAAACACCATTGTGGAAGCATTGGGCTGTAGTGGCAAAAGTGAAGGTTCTAGAGTCACCATTTGTGGGTTGAAATTCCACCTCTACCATGTACTCACTGTGGAACCTTAAGTAAATCAATCTCTGTGGGCCTTAGTTACTCATCTTTGAAATGAGGTAATTGGACCAGATGACTAGAAGCAGCTAGTGGAATGAATAGAACACTGTGCCTGGAGTTAGGAAGTCCTGAGTATCAATCTGACCTCAGCCACTTAGGAGCTACATGACCTTGGCAAGACACTTAATCTTTGTTTGCCTCAGTTTCCTGGATTGTAAAATGGGGATAATAATGGTACCTATCTCCCAGGGTTGTTGTGATGATCAGATAATATTTGTAAATATGCTTAGCACAGTGCCTGGCACTATATAAATGCTTATTCCCTTTCCTTTCCCCTCCTCCCTTACCTCTAAGGTCCTTTTAGCTCCAGATCTGTGATCCTAACATTCTGCACCACAGAACACTAATAGCTTCTCCTATATCTAAATTACACTCTTTTGACAATTCAAATGACGAATTGCAAGTACTTTCCTTAACAATATCAGGAGCCTCTCTTCTGCCTCCTCCCCTCACCCCAAAATCCTCTAGAGGGAACATCATGAGCTTAAAGTGGTAATCATAGATTCACAGCTCATAGGAACCTTACAGATTATCTAGACCAACCCCCTCACTTTGCAGATTAATTAATTCAGGTCCAGAAAAGTTAACTGACTTCCCCAAGGTCACATAGTAAAGAAAGGAGATTTGAACTCAAGTCCTATGATTCTAAATTCAGTCCTCTCTCCAATGCTACCTCCATACTTTGGAAAAAATCTTAATTCTATAAATCATACCCCTACTCCAACACACACACACCATTCCCTTGTGCCTAAAGATCCTTAAAGATCTAAATCATTGGGGCTTCCAGTAGAATGTATGATCCTTGAAGTTGGGGTGGGGGTTCCTTTTCTCTTTGTATCCCCAGTTTAACATAAAGCCTGGCACACAGAAGGTAGTTAATAAATGTTTGCCAAATTAAATTGATTTTTATCTAATCCAACTAAATTGAATCCAATTGAATTAAGTGTCTACCTTCCTCTCAGGTAGGGGCCTCAGACAAGGAACTATTTGGGGAAATCAGCCACAGGACTTGGGCTTTTCTGTTTCCATGATAAATAAGACAATGACCTTAAAGGAAATCTAATAATCCTTGTATCTTTCCTTTTCCATATTTTCCATATTTTCACAGGAATTGTGATTAGTGGGACTCCTTTGGGCATATAATGAAGGTCTCTTATGATGCTGGTGCCTCACTGCCTTAAAGATGGTGTAATACCAAGATCTTCCCATATTATAGCAGTTACGCTTTATGCGACATGGTCTGACCTCGGCTCTGTCTGACTCTGAAATAATGAATGATGTTAGAACAGAACTCTTCTGCATTTGTTTTAGTCAAACAGCTATGTTCTTTTAGTCTAATGACATGGGGGAGGGGTGGTGAGAATGGGAAGCATGCCATGGGATACATCAGTAAATATGTGTACAGCAAGGCAAAGCTGATGAGCTGATGAAAATGTGGACAGCCAGGAAGACTTCTAGTCAGTGATGGAACAGAGGAGGCGCCTGCCCTAAAACTAGGATGCATTCCGAGATGCTTTTACTTGAAGCTTTTATTCATAGGTCAACTAGATACATTTCATTCCATTAATGCATTTGGAGTGTGCCTCTTTTTATTCCCCTTGGGTGCTTTCCATACTCAAATGAAGAGAGACTCATTCACTTCAGATTCCTCTTCACCATCATGGATTTTCACTCCCAGCCCCTGACCTTCTCCCATTCTAACCCTTCCTCTCTCCTAGCCCATTCTCATTCCCACTCTTCCCAATCTTTTCAATCTTCAACCTACATATACTATTCTACTCAAACTTTATATTTATAAACTGCAAAATGTACCCTCTGAAAGAGTCTAAAAGATGATGGTAGTGGTTTGTTGGGTTTTTTCCTCCTGAAACAGAAAATATAGCCAAAAACAAAGGTTTATCAGATATATCTTCCCATTTGGATTCTGGAGATGACATGACTGAAGATCAATCAACAAGCATTTATTAAGGGCCTCCTATGTGCAAGAATTATGCTAGGCTCCAGAAGCTGTGATACCAGATATGACATTTTTCTTAAGTTTATTTATGTACTGGAAAGGTGGTGTGGTGTAGATGATGGAGAGGTAGAAAATAAGTCAGGAAGACCTGTACTTCTATTCCTGTCTCTGTTATGTCACCATGGGCAATATTTAACCTCTCTTAGCCTCAGTCAGTTTCCCATGTCCCTATTAACATGGTTATGCCTTTAGTTTCTCCTTGCGCTTCCTCTACTGCCTGAGATTTGAGGTACTATAATAATGTATTCCTTGTCAGTCAATTGGAGAGACTTTAGTATAAAAATATGATCCTGTTATGGACTTCATTTACCCCCTTCAAGGATACTTCCTCAGACTTGCCCTCATACTAATGGGCTAGGTACCCAAAGAGTTGCCACTGTTTCAAGTTTTAAGGGTAACTCTGTGGGTCTGTACTCCTAAGACAATAGTTCACAAGCCCCTAGTGGTGTGTTTCCCATTAACAATCAGGCAGTACACATAATTAACTATTTTAAAAAACATCTCCCTAAGAGAGCATTGTAAGAAAAGTAGCTACAAAGCCTTCTCATATATCTGAGATCAGGTTTACTTCTAGGGAAGTTAACATTAAAGCTCTAAATATAATCTACTTTGAATTAGTCTTTTTTTTTTTTTACAGAACTTCCTTTTCTTTCATCCTCCTCATCTCACATCATTCCAATGCTTTTGTCCATTATCTCCTCCTTCACCTCTGTCTCATATGAAAAGATGACCCTTCTCTTTTCCACATTTACAAGTTCCTTCTTTACATTCACAAGTGGTACCATTCCATCCCATCTTCTCCAACAGATTGCCCCCTTTGTCATCCTCACTTTCTCACTTATCTTCAACCTCTCCCTATTTGCTGGTTCCTTGCAGCCAACAAACACATATATCTCCCCTGTCCTCAAAAAACCCTCACTTGATCCATTCCATCACTGCTATCTCTCCTCCATTTTGTTACTAAACTCCTTGAGAAGGCCATATATAATTAGGGGCTCTACTTCCTTTTCTCTTACTCTCTTTTTTTAACTCTCTGCAGTCTGACTTCCTCATCACTCAACTGAAACTGTTCTTTCCAAAATTACCAAGGATCTCTTAATTGTCATAGCTAATGAATGACCTTTTCTCAATACTCATCCTTTTTGACCCCTCTGTGGCCTTTGACACTGTCAATCACCCTCTTCTCATTGATATTCTCCTCTCTAGGTTTTCATGCCACTACTCCATCCTGATTCTCCTCCTGCCTGTCTGACCTCTCCTCTGTCTCCTTTGCTGGATCTTCATTCTACTTGTACCTGATAACTGTGGGTGTGCCCCAAGGCTCTGCCCTGGGCCCTCTTTTGTTGTCCCTCCAAACTATTTCACTCAGTTAGCTCATCAGTTCACATGGATTCAATTGTCATCTCTATGCTGATAATTCCAAATCTATCTATTCAGCCCTAACCTATTGACTTCCAGTCTCACATCTCTAACTATCTATTGGATATCTCAAACTAAATCTTCCATAGACAGCTAAAACTCAACATGTTTAAAACTGAATTCGTTATCTTTCCCCTTAAAGCCCTCCTTTTTTCCAAACTTCCCTTTTACTGTCAAGGGCACCACCATTCTTCTAGTAATTGGTGCTCCAGCTCACAACCTAGGTGTCATCCTGGACCCCTCACTGTCTCTCACCGTCATATCCAATCCATTGCCAAGTTTTTTTTCAATTCTGCCTTCACAACATTTCTTGCATATGGCTCTGTTCTCAACACCATCACCACCTTGGTACAAGCTCTCATTACCTCATTCCTGAATTATTACAATAGCCTGCTGATTGGTTCCCCTGCCTCAAGACTCTTCCCATTCAAGTCCATTCAGTTGCCAAGGTGATCTTCTTAAGTGCAGATCTAACCATGTCACCCTTTTCCCTTCATCCCCACCATTCAGCAAACTTCAGTGGTTCACAATTATATCCAGGATCAAATATAAAAATCCTCTATTTGGTTTTCAAATCCCTTCAAAATATGGTCTCTTCCTATCTTTCTAGTCTTCTTATACATATTCCCCTCTATGTACTCTGTGATCCAGTGACATTGACTTCCTTATTATTCTTTGCAAAAGACACTCCATCTCCTGCTTGTGTCTTTTCTGTAGCATTTCCCCCATGCCTCTTTTCATCTCTGACTCCTGGCTTTCCTCAAGTCTTAGCTAAAATTCCCCTGTCTACAAAAGTCCATTCCAAGTCTCTCTTCATGCTAGTGCCTTTCCCCCAGACTACTTCCAAGTTATCCTATGTATTTCTTATTTGTACATACATGATTACATGTTGTCTCTCCCATTAGACTACAAAGTCATTGAGGGCAGGGACTGTTTTTGCCTATCTTTGTATCCTCAGCATATAGCACAGTGCCTTCCACACAGCAGGCACTTAATAAATCCCTTGTTGATTTGACTTACAGAGGTGGGGACCCTGAGGCCTTGAGGCCACATGTGGCCCTCAAGGTCCTCAAGTGTGGCTGAATCCAAACTTCACATTTGTTCTGTGAAATTTGGATTCATTCAGAGGGCTGCACTTGAGGACCTAGAAGGCCACATGTGGCCTGGACTAGACTTTTCACCTCCTTGACCTGAAGTCAGGGTTTGACTTCCCTAAAATTCTACCTTCAGGTTTCCTAGGGGTTGATTTCTTTTTCATGGGCCACAAGCAACAGAAAGTTAATAATTAATTAAATTCATTAAATTTTTGTAATTAGACTAATAATGAATTTAAATTTGCATGACATCTTTCTTCAGAGGATTTCAAAGCACTCACTGCATATATATTAGGGCTTGGGCATGACTAGCACCATCTCCATTTTTCAGAAGGAGAACTGGACTGAAATGAGATATTAATTAACTATAGGATATTTAAGCAGCCAGTACTGAAAACATAAACATCTACTAGATCATTCTAATCCCAATACCTCTCAAGTACTTTACCCGTCCAATTATGGCCATTGGTTTCGAATAGCTTCAATTCCAAGTTAAGACACATCTTCTCTAACTTTTTGTTAATCATTTTATTTCTTCATTCCTATATCATTATCTAATATTTGAAAGTAAGATCAGGATCAAAACAGCAAAGAGACAGCTGAGTAAGAAGGGGAAATGATAAGATGCAAGGATGCCTCCTCTAGTAAGATTTTCTGAAAAACAAGCCATAATTTGCAAAACCTTCTTTTTTTTTCCTCCACAGTGTTTCCTGACCTACTCCTCATTATTCTCCCTCCTCCCACTATAAAGTGTTACTCTGGCAACTTCCTGTCCAGCCCTGAGGATTGGTTTACCCCCTGGTCAACTAATAGCATTCACTTTGCCCTTTCAGATACTTATTTCCCCAAGGAATCTTGTCTTCTACCAGAACTTTTACATGACCATATCTTTGAGCACGAAATGGTCCCATCCCTTGGAGAAAAAGATGCTCAGACAGCACACATGGACAAGTTATTTCAACTCTCTAGACCTCATTTTCCCTATATGTACATAGAAAGCATAGACTAGTTGTCTTCTAATGTCCCTTTGAAATTTTCTGAAATTCTGTGATTCTCAGAGCATTTGTTCTTTCTAGTAATTTGTAAAATAACAACAACAAAGTAGTCAATATCTACATTTGGAAGATCATTTGTTAAGAAATGTTGTAGAGTGACCTTCCAGGTGACAAAGAAATCAATGGAAATATTTCATTTGAGTGTCAAAATCATTTTCTATAAGATCCCAGGCTGATAGGGAAGAAATTAGTTTAAACTTGGGCCCTTAAGTCCAGGAGAATAGCAACATCACACAACATCTCCTCTCTGCCCTTACAAATTTCTCGGTGGACCTCAAAGGGAACATTTTGTCCCGTGAAGTCGGGAGATGATTTTTTCTGACTCTCCACAACTGATTCTCAACCTGAATTTCTTACAACCTCACTCCAGAGAGGCATCTTCAGCTACAAGAGAGCAACAGAAAGTGAAAAAACAGATGAAAATTAAAGAGGATTTTTGAAAAGTTACTTAAATGAGCAAGCAAGATGCCATACACCTTAACTCTAAATCATGGTAAATAGTTACAAATGAAACACTGTGCACCCAATGGGCACCTAATAAATATTTGATGATATTGATTCTGCAACCTACAATGAGTTTTTAGTAGGCCTGTGATAGTAATTGGGTACCTCATCTTAATACCTTGACACAGATGACTCTGGAATAATCCATCATCCTACTTCTGCATTCCAAATACCAGTCACAATAGACAGGGTATGAGCTGGGTGACCTCTCAAGGTCCCTTGTAGCCCTGTGAGTCTGTGATTAATAATAAATGAGGCCTGGTGTTTTTGTGGCCTACGTTTTTTCACCATTCAAAGTACTTTGCAGACATTATCGGGTTTTCTCGTTGCTTCTTGGATCACAAATAAGGAACAGAAAGGATCAAGTCCAAGACCACCCAGCATATACAAGCTAAATGACTTATCCAGTGTCACACAAGACAACTGTAAAGATAGGAATGAAACCTGCATATTCCCTATTGTTCTGTGCTGTTCTAATTAATTAGTGATGTTATTAAATAGGTAAGCTGGTACAGTGGGAAAGAATGCTGACTCTAGAAACAGAGGACCTTGGACCAAATTTTGCCTCTGACAGGATTTTGGAGAGTTCTGGGGCCTCAGTTTCCTCATGGATAAAATAAGGGGCTTTGAACTAGAGGACCTCTGGATCTATGATCCTGTGACCTTCATACAGGATATATTGGCCATTTGAATTCTTCAAAATTTCGACATTTGGGACTCTTATTCTAGTCATTGAATTGTATGATAATAAAACGTTAGACTCAAGAGGTAATTTAAAAAGATCCAATCTTGGAGTCAAAGGATTTGAATCTTTGTTGCACCAATTACTACCTTGTGACTTTAAATAAGTCATTTGACCTCTCTGGGCCTCAGTTTCCTAATGTGTAAAATGAGAGAGTAAGACTAGATCTTCAAGTTCCTTTCTGGCTCTAAATCTGTGATACTATCATCTATTCTATTCCCACCCTCTGACATCTTATAGATGACAGAATGGAGGCCCAGAGAGGCAAAGTGATTTGCCTAATGCCCCACATCAATGTTTATGAACTTGGACAAGATTTTACATAATTCTTCTATTTGAGGTTACACCTGCAGAAATCCAGCCAAGAATAAGCAACTGAATCTACTTGTTCAAGGGAAACTTGGTCCATTTTCATTCCCCTGGTAAAAAAAAATGTTTCCACCTTGATGAAAACTTCTAATGCATTATTATGGTCTGCATCAACAAGACATATCATAATCAAATTAAGGAGAAAGAGATGCTCTTTGAGATCCGAGGGATGATCATCAACTCTATTCCATGCTCAAGATGTACAATTTTAGAAACTGAAGAACCCCTTGTACCAAAGAGAACCTAAAGGAAATATATTTGGAAAAAAAGTCTTATGGTCCTCTAGTTTTTTTTTTATAACTCATCCTACTGATCAACGAGTATTTATTGCGCACCTACTATGAGTTCAATTCTGTGCCACTCAATGTAACTTTATGGCAGCCACAGTTGTGCAGGACCCCCAGAAGCAGCGGCAAACAAACCCTTGTTCCTTTCATTTACCTTCAATCCAGTTATGTTGACTCCCAGCTCATCCTTTGACCAACAGAATTCCATATGTCAAGCTTCCTTCTGAACCCCAAGCTCATCTAACCAGCCTCAGGGTGAAGAGGAAATTGTATCACTAGCATCCTAATCCAAACTCCTTGGAGCAAAAGCTCAAATGTTTACCAACACCACCAGGTCAGCACCTGGTGTGTGTTTAGCACTTGGAAGAAATCACTGTGCCCATCATCGGCAGCTGTGGAAAGTGGATAAAGTAAAAAGGCAGTCCCCATTTTTTTGGCTGATGTGACAGCATTACCATCTGCAACTCTTTCCACATCGCTCTCATGAGTGGAGCACCCACAGTACCTTAATCTACCAGGGAGATTGGCTGTGGCAGAGAGTGAGGGGCAGTGAGTTGACCCAACCCTGGGTTGGGACTCTATTGTCAATTTGAGTTCCTGACTTTGAACCTGATGACAGTCACACTTCTAAGACCCGAATGCCTTTTCAAGGGTAAGTGTTCCTATGACCCCCCTCCTTTCCCCACACCCCAAAAAGACTTTGCTCTAGATTAAATTGAACACCTCCCTCCACCATTTTTCAGGTTGCTTTCAGAATCAGAAAATTCAAGAAATATATTCACAGATGTTCCCTTGTTTATTTGTTGACTCGGTGTAATTTGTTTGCCCTAATTTGTTTTTGTCTACCCTGGGACTTCCCTTTTTAATTTCCCTTTCTCTGTTTACCACTCTTTGTGGAGCAGCGGTCTGTTAAGCTGTGAGAGGCACATGCCAAATTAAAAAAAAAATGCACTGCAGATTGTTTTAAGCATGGGCTGCCCCTTTGGGCCTGAAGGCCTTGCTTAAAGCCTGCACCTGCTCCTCCTCCTGAGACACAGGGCTCCTGATCTTTATCCCCTGCCTTTAAGCTGCCTGATTCCTATTATCCAAAGTCAAACAGCGTTCTCTACATTCACGCCTCCAGCACTTGGCATGAAATTAATAAGCCTGGCTGATATATTTCCCTGGAAGCCTGCCACTCTTTAACAGTGGTGTTAGATTAAAAATTTTGGCATGGTTAATGAACAGGGAAAAGCTGAAGCCAAAAGTTTCATGCAGCAATGCAAAGATTTGGGGTGGGGGTGGGAGGGAGGATGAAAAGAATACCAACTTTGCTCATATTTTCTAAATGCCACCCTAATTACAGGGTTAGATAACAAATACAACTAAATAGGCAGCACTAGGAGAAAGGGGGTATTCTCAGCTTCTTCTTGCATGGAGATTGTATCTCCTATCCCTTTCAATCATTCCGCTCTCTGTTATACTGAGTTATCTAAAATGTAATAATAGCTATTTGTATTCTGAACGGACCTGACTCAGCCCAGGTCACCATAGTTCTCATTAAAGGGGCACAGTTAACCTGTTTCAGGCCAAAAAATTTATCTCTTCGAAGGGAAAGTTCATCTAAGTAGACAAGAAATGATTCTGAGCGTACTAATGACCTTCACCAGTCTCAAGTCAGAGTTCAAATCGTCATTGTCTCCATCCTCAGCCAAGTGCCCCTGGCCTCATAAAAACAACATTTCTCCATCATGAAGGGGCTGCTCTGTCCCTAGACTTCATCTAAAGCATGACTGGCTGTAGTATACCATCAAATGATTCAAGAAGTTCTATTTCCTTTACCTATGAGTACTAATTCACATAGGTATGTTGATAGACACAACAGCACTTTGTGCAAAGTCAAGAAGCTTATGAAAACCTGCAGTTTTTCAGAAACCATCACCCCAAGGGCAAGAAAATAGTTTTGAAAATCTAGGAGTTGTCTTGGGCATGGTGTCTCACAAGTTAGAGTTTCTTAATCCATCACACCACATCTTGGTGTCAGTAGGTCCCATAGAATCATCAATTTAAAGAAAAAGAAGAAGAAGAAGAATTAGCATTTATATCACTTTACATTTGCAAAGTGATTTACAAATATTCCCTCATTTTGTCCTCACAGCAAGCCTGGGAGGTAGATGTGGTTATTATCCCATTTTACAGATCAGAAAACTGAGGCAGACAAAGGTAACTTGCCCAGTGTCATACAGATATTGTCAGAGCTGGAAGATACCATGGAGGCCATCTAATTCAAACTCCTCCCTTTCCAGTTAAGAAAAATGAGACACCGAACATAAGTTGAAGAGGCCATAACTCACTAACACAGGATTCAAGCAAAGAGAAACTTTATAGTTCCTATGGTTTGACTGTTTCCTTATCTGGAAAATGAAGCTAATAATAGCATCTACCTCCCGGGGTTGTTTCCAGAATAAAATGAGGTAATTTTTGTAAAGTGTTTTGTAAATCTTAAGACAATCTATAGATGCCAGCTATTGCTATTATCAGCCAAGACATGTCTTTTACAAAAGAGGAAACAGCCCCAGAGTCCCAGTGATTTACTACAGGGCATATCACTAGTAAAGAGTAGAGTCAGACTTTGAACCCAGGGTGTCTGGCTCCAAACCTAAAGCATTCTTCACTTCGACATAAGTTACCAGTCTCTACGTCAATGAAGCTGATGCGATACACCCAGAATCTCTGGGAGTCTAATGAGGGTCTGAGTGAAGTGAGTGGGAAAGGGATAGGAGACATAGAGTAGAGGATAAAGATCCAGACTGCCCCATAATAGATCATCAGCACATATAAGAACACTTTATCCTACTTTCATGTCACTTGATTTAATGGTCATTTGGGACTCAAGAAAGATAAAGTTTTATGGGATCTCAGACCCTAGTTGAATCCCTCACCACCTTTTCGGGATATTTAAGGTATCTAATCCTTGTTAATCAAATATAGATAGGAAAAGTTAAGAAGGTAATCTCAACTTGGAGGGAAGGTTTTGCTGCTGAAATAGATAAAATCAAAGCAAACCTAAGTAACAGCCTCCTTTATCTGATTTCATTGCACTGATCAGACAGCCACAATTAAAGAGCCATAACGGAAGAATCTCCCCTCGACCTTCATAGAGCACCTTTCCAAATGACACAGCCTCCCAAGTTTTATTTGTTTAAGAAGAGGTAGTGTAGTGGCTAGAAGATTGACCTCAAGATCGGGAAAACCTAGATTCAAGCCTCACCTGCGATATACACTGGCCTGTGACCCTGAACCAAATATCCAACCTCTCAGTCGCCCTGGTAATACTCCCAAACTGAAAGTAGCAGAGCAGCTGCTGATGCGTATCGGAAGAGGATATTCTTTCACTGGTTAGTCCCTACAACAATGAAGTCACAAGTTTCGGTCTACTAGCATTTATTAAGCACCTACTATGTGCTAAGCATTGTTGTTTTTTAAAGGGGTCATATCCTTATAGATTTAGAACTAGAAGAAACCTCAGAGGCTATCTACTCTACCCTTTTCATCTTACAGCTGGAGAAACTGAGACCAGAGAGGTCTTTCATGATAGTAAGTGACCAGCACTTAAGCCCAGGCCTTTTGTCTCCAGATTCAGAGTCCCTTTCCATTGTACTAGGCTGCCTCAGGCTATCTCCACACTTGTGTTCCTATGCCATAGGCACAATGGCCCCAAACTCCTCTCAATCAACTTTCTGAAGGAAGGACACATACAGACAGCTGCCTTTACAACACAAAGCATAGAGGTCAGGAATGATATCTGTTTCATAGTCTAACCATAGACCAGGAGTTTACAGTAAGGAGATCTTCATTTGCAGGCCAAAGTTGGATGCAGGTTATGTCCCAAATCTGGTTAATGTTAAAAGAGGCCTCTTCAGAGTTTACATTGGCAGGGTGCCACAGAATCACCTTTATCAGCTCATCTTCTCAATCACAAGATTGTATAAAGACACTATGGGCCCCAGACCACCCATCCAGACAAGAGGGCTGCTTCAGATAATGACCCAGATCCATTTCAGTCACTTCAAAGATGCCCCAGCATGTTCCCTGCCTGCAGGGCAAATAAGTTAAATGTATTTTGAGATATCAACCATCCCCCCCTCCCCAACTTTGAATGCCTTTGCTTCCACTCAGGTCAGTAACTGTTTTGGAAGGAGAGTAGCATGACTCAGAGATGCTCTAATGCTCATTACGTCAGCTTTCAGAACAAAACAACTCACTTTCAACCACTTTGGAGCTGTCCCTACTACAACGCACATCCTAGTGACATTGGGATGCTGGGATCATTGGCATTTGTGGCCACACCTTTTCCTTCTCCTACTGAAGCCCTCATTAGTACGTCACCTGGACAGGGTCAATCCATTTATGTGAAATCAGTTTAGCTTCTTTTTCCCTGGTGTACAGTGGCGTTTCCCTTGTTCATTGACTACACTAATATACAATTTTCTCTCGCTAGTCAAGCTTGCCCTTGAAACTGACTGTCAGTTATAGAGTACTGTGCCGAAGTATTCACTTTTTTTAAGATTCTCATCCCCAGGTCCTGAGTGTTAGCATTGGTTCTGATCCCGTTAG
Organism: Vombatus ursinus; assembly: GCF_900497805.2. Lineage (NCBI taxonomy): Eukaryota > Metazoa > Chordata > Mammalia > Diprotodontia > Vombatidae > Vombatus > Vombatus ursinus. The sequence goes on from NW_020940360.1 coordinate 24,977,160, forward strand.
GTTCTATTAAGATGGATTTTTTTCCTATTGTAAGGAAATACTAGAAATTCTGTAATTCAGCTTTCTTGGGATTCTAGAACCATAAATCTAGAGTTGGAAGGGCTTTAAATGTCATCTAGTCCAATTCTCTCATTTTATATCTGAGGTCCAAGGATATTAAATAATTTGCCCAAAGTCACTCAGGTAGTAATGAAGCCAGTATTCAAACTCATCAGTCAATGAGTATTTATTAAATACCTACTATGTGCCAGACAGTTCCTATTACTCTAAATCCATTATTCTTCCTCCAAGATTGGTTTAAGGAGCATAGTATATTGGCATTCTCTAGGGAAATACCCATTTCAGAACCAGGGCAGAGTATTAAAGCAGGAGGCAAAACCTGACCTGATCATAAGATTTAGGGCTGGAAGGAACCTTAGGAACCATCTAGTTCCAATTCCCTCATTTTGCAAACAAGGAAACTGAGGCCCAGAGAGTTGAAGCGATTTTCCCAAGGTCACAAGTCCAGGATTCCAACCAGGAACTCTGACACCATATAGTGCTCTTTCTTCAAATCAGCTATGATACTCACTATGTGGCCTTGAACAAAACACATAACCTCTCTGGGCCTCAGTTTCTTCATTTGTACAATGAAGGTGTTTGACTAGATGGCTTCCAAAGTGCCTTCTAACCCCCAGTCTATGAACCTATGAACCTATGAACCTCAAAATCAAGGGATCCAAAAGCAACCAGTGCCCAAGTTTAATATAGAAACTTTTCATTTATCTAGAGCTTTAATGTCTGCAAAGAGCTTTACTGCTGATGGATTATGAGGAGACATGTTACCCCATTTATAGATTTAAAAAACAGGCAGAGAGAGGCCAGATGAATGGCCAAAGGTCACGTAGCTATTAAGCGTCAAAGTCGGGATTTAAACCCAAGTCTTCTGCCTCCAAGGGCAATACTTTTTCTACCACCACATGCTAGAAACTCTTAATCTAGGGGACTAGACTTCTCATTTTTACAAATTAGTCAGTTTGTCAGAAGAAGTGATCTGGAGAGGGAAAAAAATCATTTTAGGAAGAAATGTCTCTATTTCCATTCACAAATCTTTTCTGACTGTTAGAACCATACAAGTATTTCAATTTTTCAGGGTTTAATAGCAGGAGGAAGAAAAGGAAAAATGGTGATGCCACTCCTCCAAACCCTTCCATAGTTTCGTGTTGTCTACTAAATAAAGTCCAAGCTCTTTAGTGTGGCATGATCTGGTCCTAACCTACCTTTCCAACCTTATTAATTAAAATCTGTGTTGACACATTGCAATAAGACTTTCCTCGCACTAACCCTGGGAGAAAGGTTGTACAAGTAATATTATACCCATTTTACAGATGAGGAAAGTGAGATGAGAAGTAAAGCAACATGCCAAGGTTTGAACAGCTACTTAATACCAGAGCCTAATCTCCCACCATCACTTCTCTTCACATATCCTACATTCCAGCAAACTGACCTGCTAGCAATCCCCCATGAGTTCCTACCTCCATGCCTTTGTTTACGCATTCCCTCAGTTCCACCCATCTATGTCAAAATACTATCTATTCTCCAAAGTCCAGGCCAAATGTTGCCTCTTCTATGAAGCCTTCCCAGATTTCCCCTGCAGAGGTATCTCTCCTTCACATGAATTCCCGAAGTACTTTGTTCTTTTCTCATCATTGGGGCAGAGTGGTATAATAGAAATATCATGGGAAAGATCAAGGTTTATATACTGGTTTCAGCAACTTCTAACTATGTAAACAAGTGTAAAATAATGAGCTTTAGTTTCCTCATTTGTAAAATTTGCAACAGGTTTGTTTTAAAGAATGGGCTTTGTAAACCTGAAATCACTTACAGAAATATATTAGGGACATACTCTGTCATCTATGTCAATGATTTGTGATCTAACAATTATAAACTCTATGAGAATAAGGACTACATCTTTGTCATTTTTTCTTATCATATCTTATTTCTATTCCTCCTCTTGAACACTCTAATCCGGTTAAACTGGCTTGCTAGCTGTTCCCCAAATATAACATTTCATCTCTCCCACCCCCACTTGCACAAGTGCTCATCCATGTCTGAAATGCATTCCCTCCTCACCTCTGTCTCATACGCATCCCTAGCTTCTTTCAAAGCATCAGGTGCCTCCTACTAATTAGACCTGTCTTACTCTTAGCAATCTCTCCCTCTTGAAATTATTTTGTTTTGTCTTCTCTATTCTTATTCAGATAAGTGATGCATCCCACCAACAGAATATAAACTCTTTGAGGACAAGAACCGTTTGGTTTTGGTTTTATATCCCCAGCACCTAGCCAAGTATATTGAACATAGTAGCCACTTAATAATAAATATTCATTTAATCAAATCAAATGTTTTTGCCCCCAACGATGCAGATGCTCAAATAATGTTTATTGACTGGACAAACTGATGACACAGCTCAAAATGGGAAATATAATCTAAGTGGACTCAAGAAAGGAAGCAGGGTAAAGTAGAAATGTAAGTAATCACTTACAGGAAGAAACCTAGTTTCCAAAGATGATTTATTAATCATCTGTATTGATGGCCTTGTTCTATTTTGTGCCTCCTTCCCAACTTAGCTGCTATCATTAACACTTTAAAAAGTTTGGAAGAATTCAGGGTGAATAACAGAAATACTGCTTCCTGGGATACCAGTGTATGGCATAAATACTCAAACTGGGCATTGATTTCATCTACCTCCTTTCAGAGGGGAGGTCAGGTTATTAAACTAATTTGGTCATGGTTTTTGTATTTGTTCACAAGAAAGGTATATGGTAGGAACAGAACACATTAGCATAGTCTCATCCATAATTTGGGGCTGCAAAATGAATTATACTGAGTCATAGAGCACTCGGGGTATGCTACAAGTTGTCTCCTCCGTCCTCAAAGCTGTCCCTAGCAACTGATGGTAGATGAGAATAGAGACTTCCAGCTCTTAGCTCCTAATTGATTGCTTCTCACATTCTATTAAAACTCCTGATCATAGACTCAAACTCCCCACCCCCCATTAACTCATCCAAGCTAAATTCACTCCTCTGTCCATATAGGCTCATTCTCACTTTCCTCTCACACCAACAAATCTGCTGTCTTCTATACAGAATTAACCCTTCCACTCCTCTGAAATATAGTATGGCATAGTGAGTTGAGGGCAGCATTTATAACGAGAAAGACCTGGGTTCCAGTCCCACCATTGATACTTACTAGCTATGCGATGGTGATCAAATCACTCATCTTTTCTGAAATTCAGTGTGCTCATCTGCAAAGTGGGGCTAACAAATACCTGTAAGCATCTACCTCAGAAGTTTGTGAAGCTAAAATAGTGTAATGTATATCAAGTGCTTTGTAAACTTTAATAGCCTGGATAAATGACAGTTATTATTATTGTAACAGCCCTTGAAAAGACACTTACATTTTCTTCTTCACTTGGGAAACAAAGAAACCAATGTGAGATCAAAACTTGGCGGGGGGGGGGGGGGTGGAGTCTCCAAGTGCAACAGGAGTTTTAAGGAGCTTAGGAAAGAAAGAAATGATAGAAGACAAGGAAAAGAAAAGAAGGCAGTGATGAGAATCCCCAAGACATGGAGCAGCAACTCAACCAAGGAAGCCAGTGGCAGCAGACATTTTATAGTCCCCTTCTTTAGACTCAAGCCTCTACTAGAGGCCATGACAGATGACCTCCAAATAGACAAGGGGAAAGGTATATGACAATATTTTTATCACAGACACTCATGCCAGGAACTGGAACACTGAGGGAAAGAAGACAAGGAATTAGTGGACTAAATCCCGCCTCTCCACTCCTACCTTGCTTTCACTGGGTGCAACTAGCATCAAATTCTATTTTTTTTTAATTTTTGTTGAAAACCATGTTTGAAGGGTCTAACCTTGTTTCTGAAAAACAACTGTGGTTGACCTTGTTCTTGCACTTCCTGGCATTCCTTTGTACACAGCACTAGGGTAACATAAAGCTCTAGGAGCCACAAGAGAGGGTGACCTTTCCTAGCATAGGCCTAGGCTCTCACCTCCCAAGCCCACCCATCCCCTCGTTAGGGAATTTTTGCTCTCTAATTAGGAGCATAAGCATGAACCATTTCATAACTACATAGCCAAGGGCACAATTAATATAAATTTGGGCAATTTTTAAAAAATCTGCCTTATAGTCACCAACCTAATAGAAACCAAGGGTTACATTATTTAAAAGGCTTTGCTCTTTGTCTTCACTGAATCATGGATAAAATCACCCCTCTCCCCAAACCCTACTAAACCCACCCTTGCTCCTCAACACTAATCAGGTCTCCCCTTCCTACTATCCAGGGTGTGCGGATGGATTTTCTTGATTGAAAAGGGTCAAGTCATGCCAACAAATGTTGCATGACTGAAATTCATAGAAAGTGGCAACTTTTTATGGAGAAAAAATAGACATTAAAAAAAACAATAATCTAGCCACCATTCCATATTTCCTTAATCCATTTGCTTACACATTACCTGACTGTCAAATCATGTTTGATGAGACCTATTGTTTGGATTGACGGCCTCTGAGATGAGAAGCCACATGGCATAGTGGATAGAGGTGATCTCTTAGAATAAGGAAGAGTAAGATTCAGATCCTACTTTTAGCATTTACTGTCGCTTGGAAAAGGAAATGGTAAGCCACCCTAGTATCTTTGCCAAGAAAACCCTAAATGGGCTCAGAAAGAGTTGGACATGACTGAAACGACTGAACAGCAACAACTGTGTCATTATCATCCTTATCTATAAGATGAAGGGGTTGTACTAGACGATCTCTGAGGTCTCTCTCAGTCCCAAATCTACGATGCTGTTATCACCTGCCCTTTAGAAGCAGCCAACAAAGCCAAAAAAATGCAAGAAAAATAGTACTCTATGTAGACTGTCTCTTCTGGTTTCAAAGAGAACAAAACTATATGGTAAGAGGCTCTATACAGATGACTGAAGATGAACACAATATCACTGTTTATTGGATTTCAGATGAAAGTGATTTTAAAGGGGAAACACTGAATAATGCTCCACAAAGTGACAATTATTTGTGCATTGAAGTAATACCACTTCTTCTTTCATAACAGTTCACCACCACCCCCAGCAGCAGAGCCAGCCCAGTTCAGAAATACTCTGGGGTATTTGCACATACTTCCTATTGTCTTTAGCTCTAAAGTACTGATGAGACTGTAACAATGGGGGGGGTCTATCAGAATCAGATAAAGTACTAGAATTTTCCAGCCATTTCTTTGTTTCCCATCAGCCTCTTTGCTTGGTTTCAACTCCCAGTACATGGTGCTTCCCCCAGGATAAGCTCAGCACGAGAAATCTCATCAGCATGGAGAATGCTTCAGGTATGATACTGAAGATCTTCTCAGTACCCTCAGTTGCTCCTCCCAAAGCTTCCCTGTATAGAGGGCACAGAATTTTCCAGCCATCTCTTCATTTCCCATCAACTACTCTGCTTGTTTTTAACTCCATGAACATCATGCCTCTCCCTTGTCCTCTGGCAACAACCTACCACCCCTTCAACTTCCTTTTATGCATTGTCTTCTCCCATTAAATTGTAAGCTCCTTGAAGACAGGGACCATCCTTTTCTGATTTGTATCCCCAGCATGTAGTGTAGTGCCTGGTAGGTACTTGATAAATATTTATTGATGATGAACTATTGACTATGGTTGCAGCAAGAGTCAGAGTAAAATTGAATTTGGAGGTAGAGATTTGTCTCTGCCAGATAAATAACAATTTGTCTTTTATATCAATCAATACATCAAACCAGCATTTACTTACTATGTTCCAATCCCAAAAAGATTCAGTAAAGCAGTTTCTGTTCTAGCCAGTGCCTCACACATTAGTTGCAGTCATTTCAGTCACGTTCAACTCTTCGTAACTCCATTTAGAGTTTCTTGGCAAGATACTGGAATGCTTTGCCATTTCTTTCTCCAGCTCGTTTACACATGAGGAAACTGAGGCAAACAGGGTTAAGTGACTTGCCCAGGGTCACACAGTTAGTAAGTGTCTGAGGCCAGATTTGAGCTCAGGAAGATGTCTTCCTGGCTCCAGGTCCAGCACTCTATGCATTGTGCCACCCAGCGGCCATACTGAGCATTTAATAAATGCTTGTTGAAACAAATTGCCTTAATTGCTTTTAAAGCTCCATTGCTCTCCCTAAGAGAGCCAACTGAATTCATTTATTCACAAAACATTTATTAAGCACTTAGTATATGTAAGGTGCATTGTATCATGACAAGGAGTAGAACTGGGCTCTCAACGTCTGTACTGGTGGACCATAAGCTCTGGAAGAAAGACTTGGCTGCACAGTTATCCTCGGCAATACCCAACCCATCAACTGACATATTCTTTTATCTTCTAAGTACTTGACATAGGAACTGTAATAACATACCTCTCCTCCACCTATCTCAAATCAGAAAAATGGGTCTCAAGGAATGTTGTGCTAATAAATGTTTAACAACCAATGCTCTGGAGAAGTGGGAGAGGAAATTGTACTCCAGACATACTTTTAAGTTTAATCTACATTATTAACATTTGATCTATCACTTTCTTAAGGCTAGAGTGCTAGACAATCAACAAAACAATAAACTAAGTCCTGATTTGTAGCTTGCTGATTTCTAAGGTGTAAAAGCTCACACTGAAAATTTAACAAATGGCTCTCTGGAGCAGGTATAGGCCAGGCTCCAGCACACCTCTGACTCTTGGGAGACTAGACAGAACTGAATTATATAACTGGGTTGAAAGAGAAGCTTTCTGTGTTAACAGAGTTTAACTTCCTTGATACAAAATTGGTATCCCTTTAAAGGAATCAAAAGGGGACAGGAAAACACACTTCATCAGAACAAGCTCACTATGTTCCAGTCTGTCGCTGTTTTGGGGCTCAGAATGCAGAAGATGTGGGCAGCAGGATCTAGGAACTTAAGAAGAAAGATCATCACATGTGAGCTGACTTGTTGAGTCGTTTCAGTTGTGTCCAACTGTTCATGACTCTATTTGGGATTTTTTTTTTTGCTAGGTAATGGGATTAAGTGACTTGTCCAGGGTCACACAGCTAGCAAGTGTTATGGGTCTGAGGCCACATTTGAACTCAGGTCCTCTTGAATCCAGGGCCGGTGTTCTATCCACTGTGCCACCTAGCTGCCCCTCATTTGGGATTTTCTTGGCAGAAATAAAAGTGGTTTGCCATTTCCTTCTCCAACTCATCTTACAGATAAGAAACTGAGGCAAACAGGGTTAAGTGACTTTCCTAGGTCACTTAGTAAGTATCTGAACTAGTAAAAGCTAGTAAGCATGTAAGGTCAAATTTGAACTCAGGTCTTCCTAACTCTAGTCTGGGGACTCTATCCACTGCACTACCTACCTACCCTGGTGAACTGACTACTTAGGAGGTAATAGCAAAGACTTTGCAGGGTCCTCTTTCTTTTCTCCCTGTCCTCTCTCCCTCTTCTCCATCATCCATCAAGGGAGCAATTCTTGGCAGTTTTTTTGCTGCTAATTGCCTAGGAGACCCAGATGAGCTTAGGAGAGGTGTCAATTGATCATAAAGTTCCCATCATCTTTGTAAGGAATGGCTATGTGAACATATCTTTGGGGTGTCTTTTATTTTGTTTTTTTTTTTGTAAGGCAATCAGGGTCAAGTGACTTGTCCAGGGTCACACATCTAGTAAGTGTCAAGTGTCTGGTCTGAAACTGGATTTGAACACAGATCCTCCTGACTCTAGAGCCGGTACTCTATCCACTGCACCACCTAGCTACCCCCTTTGGAGTGTCTTTTAAGAACTATATTCTGAATTTACAGAAGTCATTTTGATGGATTTGCATGTTTTTACTATACTACAAATTTCTTAGAGAATCCACACATTTGCAAATTCCCATCAGATCTCATACGCACACACACAAAATTGTTTATTCAGTATGGTTCAACCACAAAGGTATCTGTTGTTCATTGCTTAAAAGATCCCAGGGTACCAATGAGGAAGGAATAAGGGAAAGTTAATTGTATTCCAAAATATCTTCTCAGAAAAATCTTAACAGATCTGCTGAAGCAAACAGGTGTAGAATTTTAAGAGGAGGTTATACTTAACATACTTTTAAGAATGGAACAGAAGACTGTCCAAGGACAACTTACTTGGGTTCAGAGGGACTCATCACCAGAAGGTTAGCCAACAGGTAATAAAAAGGTTTTACAAACTCACCTAGACTCTTCACTATGGTGCCTAGGAATTGTGATCTGCATCAGTGAAAGGAACACCCACATTGATTAAATCATTGATCCATTCAACATCAAGGTGCTGTGACTCCAAATCCAGCATTCTTTACACTGTACTATATTGTTCTTCTTCTATCCACTCTTCCTTGGGTGAGCTCATTTACTCCATTAATGGGAGGACTGGATGTTGAAGACTCAGTCCTGGAAGTATGCACAATCTGCTCTGCTCAGTGCCAACTCATACGGATGCTCAGGGAGCCTACTTCTGGCTGTGAGTATTAGAGAACCTTGGCCTAAACTTCAGAACCTGGACAGGTATTCTGTGATTTTTCTTCTCTGCTTACTGAGAAGTAAGGGAAAACCCTTTAATTGGCTACTAAGCCAGAACTGAATGTTCATTCAGATTAGGTGGAATCTGCCTCTTTACCAGTGGCATTCAAGGGAAGACATGAGTCTTCAGGCGCTTATCTCTCCAACTAGGCTATAAAGTGACTTTGAACATGATTGGTTTTTTGTACTGGTTCTGTTTTCTTGCTCTTAGATGAATGAGTGTAGGAGATAGAACAGACGAGGTTATGCCCTTGTGAGCTCCAAACATGGAGTCAGGAAGACCTGAGTTCAAATCCCTCTTCAGATACTTACTGTGTGACCCTAAGAAAGTCACTTAGTTGCTGTTTGCATCAGTTTCCTCATCTGCAAGATAGGGATAATAATAATACCTACCTCCTGGAGTTGTGAAAATTAAATGAGATAATATTTGTAAAGCATGTTGCAAACCTCAAGGTACTATATAAATGCTAGTTATTATTTTTATTATTATTAATATTATGTTCTAACTCTGTCATTTCTCTTAGAGCCTTTATATTCCCTCTGCCACCACTTGAAAGAAAGCATGCTAAAGTGAAGTAGGTCAGGTGACCTAGATACAAATCCAAGCTTTGTGACCCACCAGCTGTGTGTGTGAATCACCCAATTTCTCAGAGCCTTTTTCCTCATCTGTAAAATAGGGGAAATAGGCTTCAAAACCATTATATGCCAAGGGAACTACAAAATACATACAGATAAATAAAAGTTTAAAATATGTGAGGAATATAATCTGCTACAAAATCAGACAAAAGAGAAATCCTTTCCAGTAAGGTGAATAAGGGAAGGTTTCATGGGGAAGATGAAAGTCCTTCAAGTATCGTGGTGTTCTTTCTTCCTGTGTTTCCTATCTGTTTGACGACTTCTTCTCTGTTTTCTTGGGTAAGTCATTCTCCATGCCCTACCCCCTAATTATGAATATCTCCAAAGACTCTTTCCTAGGCACTTTTCTCTCTCCACACCCATTCTTAGCCATCTCAGCTCCTCTGGATTGAATTTACTCTGTAGATGACTCCCAGTTCTATATCTTTCAGCCCAAATATCTCTCCTGCCTCTGATACATACTAGTTGCATGATCCTCTGGGCCCTCAGGAAAATTTGTAACTTGCAAATTTGCATTAGTAGGAGGAATTTCCCAACCAGGAGCTCCCTATAGTGACCAAATCCTAGATCCAGATAAAAAAAAAAAACTCCTGAGCTCCAATTCCATATCACCAACTAACTGTTGAACATTCAAATTCAATTTCATTTCAATTCAACAAGAATTTATGGTCTACTTTGTGTCAGGTACCACGTTAGGAACTAGGTATACAAAGACAAAAAAATTAATTAAATATCTCCTATGTGCAAAGCACTATGCTAGGAGCTGGGGATATAAGACATCACTTCCCCACTTTCCCAAGGGCACATCTCCCCTAAATGTCCTTACTTTTGTTAAAGTTATCACTATCCTTTCAGGAATTCAGGTTTGCAAATTCAGAATCAGACTTGACTCTTTCTCCTTCCTCAAACCCCACATCTAACCAGTTGCCTAGTATTGTCAATTCTACCTGTACAGATGTATAACATCCATCCTTATTTTTCACACAACCACCACTTTAGTTCAGACCCTTATCACCTCTTGCCTGAATTGTTGCAGCAACTCTTAATTATCCTCGTGATTTCTGATCTCTTTCCTCTCCAATCCCATCTCCATACAGATACTGAAATAAGTGTCACAAACTACAAGTCTGAACATGTCGCTCTGCTACTTACAAACTTTCAGTGGCTTTTGTTGTCTCTGGGACAAATTACAATTACAATTTAAAATCCTCAGCTTGGCATTTCATGCCCTCTGTAATCTGGCCTCACCCTACCTCTCTAATCTATTTCAATTTGTTCCCCTTTTGTATTTTGCTGGCTCCAAACTTGGCATTTCATTTCCTGCTTATTTGTATATACTGTACCTTATGCTTCTTGAAGACCAAACTTTTTAAAAATTTTTTTATCTGTCTTTTGTCACCAGCTCCTAGTATAGTGCCTTTCACATATAGTAAGTACTTAATTCTTGCTAGATTGAACTGGATTGGACAAGATGGAATGAGATGGCATTGTGGCAGAAGACCTCCTAAGCAAAGGCAACAGCATGAACAAGGTCTGAAGGAAGGAAAGTGTGAAATGTGTTCAATAAAAGGCAAGTAAGGCACACTATTAGAGATTAGACCAAATCTGCACAATATACAGCCCAGGCCTGTTTTATATCCTCAACATTTTTTGAGGGCCACACAAAATCCTTTGATTGGCTGCAATCAGTATGTGGACCAGATGTTGTGCAGGCCTGGATTAGACTATATGGTTGTATCAGGGATCAAAGAGTAGTATGAGATAAGACTGGAAAGATAAATTGGAGCCAAATTGTAGAGCCTCAAATGCCAGGCTAAGGAATTTGTTACTTGATTTGCTAAGAAATGGGGAACCATTAATGGTATTTGTGCATGTGCATACATGACATGATCAAGATAACTTTCACAAAGATGTGCAGAAAGGATTAGAAAGAGAAAAGGTTGGAGCTTAAGAGACTTATTAAGAGACTATTGCAATAGTCAAGGCACCATTTGATGAAAAAATCAAATTTAGAAGAAATATAGTGAATGGAAGAATAATTTTTCTTTCTTATCCCATCCTTTGTTCAGAGGAAATGGGTTCAATACACTGTACGCTTAATGCATAGCCAATGTACCCACATTCAGTGAGCTACATAAGTATCCAAGCTTAGTCCTTCCAAGTTCAGTGGTAGACACCATGTTGTAACACTACTCTTCCCTCTACATTGATGAAATTTATGAAATATAGAATTTCAGGGCTATGCTTAATGACTTTAAGAAACATTTGAATATAGCCCATTTGGCAATGGCTGGATAAGCAAACTTGCCTGTGAATTGGGACAGGCAACAATGTGATAAGTAAGGAGAATAAGCTGTTGTAAAACATGGCCCAGGAGATTTCTGCCTTTGGTGGGATTACAGCTCTATAGGAGTATAGGACTAGGCTTTGTCCAATATGAAGGTTAAGAAATGCAATCTTATCGGTTCTTCCAGAGATGATCAGGCACTGGGGAACGAGTCACACTAACCAAATTTATATGAATGAAAATGTTTATTTATTTATTTTCAATGAACAATATAGTTGGACTGAATGTCAGAACCTCATTTCACATGATACCCTTTCCCTAGTAGGTAGTTCCACTTGGGAAATCAAATTATAAATTAGGAGGCGGCTTTGTTAATATAAATTTAAAGTAAAATAAATTGGATGTTCTTTCAAACAAGGTTGATGGATTTTCCTTCTATAGCCTGTGGATATTTTTGTTTCAAAAACTGAGAATCACTCTAGAATCAAAAAGAAGGAGTATGTATAGAGCTGACCTGTCCATTTCTGGCCAAGCATATCTAACTTGTTGCTGAAAGAACTGGGTACATTAGTGTGATACAGCAATCCTTGAGAGGTCCCTTGGGTCTTATACACACACACACACACACACACACACACACACATGTATATGTATGTGTATATATATATATGTATATGTATATGTACATATATATGTATATGTGTATACACACACACACATAGTGCCTGGGGGGGTGGGTAGAGTAATGTCAGTAGGCATGCTATCAAATTCGTATTCCTAAAACATAGGTCCATATCATATACACCCCAACTGCCATTCAATAATTTCCAGTGGTTCTCTTTTACCTCCAGGATCAAATGTAAAATACTCTATTTGGCATTCAAAGTCTTTCATAACTAAGTCATTGCATGACTCTGCTCTACCCTCAACCTTTCCAATCTCCTTACACCTTTCTGCCATCTACATACTCTGCAATCCAGTGAAATGGGCCTCCTTTCTGTTCCTCCAACACAACCCTCCATCCACCAACACAGTGTCTCCCAACTCTTGAACATTTTTGCTGGGGGACAGCGTGGAGTGTTCTCCCTCCTCATCTCTATCTCCTAGTTTCTTTGGAGCATCCTTCAAGTTCTCAGCCAACTCTGCTAACCTTCAAGTCTCTACAAAAAGCCTTTCTCAGTACTGTTTAATCTTAGTACCTTCCCCCTGAGACTACCCCCAATTTATCCTGAATGTATCTTGTTGGTACATAGCTAATTATATATGTTGTCTCCTCTATGAGACCATGAATTCCTTGAGAGCTGGGACTATTTTTTGCCTTTCTTTGTATGCTCAGCATTTAGCACAGTGCCTGGCACATAGTCGGTACTCAATGAATGTTAATTGACTGACTCTCCAGGACATGTGGGAAGTAATTATAAGTTTGAGAAGTTTGTAGATCTTATGACCATCTGTCAGAACAGATTAATTTTTGTAATGCACAGTCCCAATCAGGTCATTTCCCTCAAAATGCTCAGAAACATTCACTGATGCCTCATTGCTGACCAAATAAAGCCCAAACTCCTTAGACTGACATTTAAGGCAATCTATAATATGGCTCCAATTAGTGTAATTAGAGAGTGTACTCAATTTGATATCCAAGGACCTGTGTTCAAATCCCAGCACTGCTTCTCGTTCCTTTGGAAACTTACATAATTTCTCAGGGCCTTAGCTTTTTCAGCTGTTAAATGAGGCTAGACTAAATGACCTCTCAGCTCCCTTCCAGATCTAAATCTATGATTCTCCCTTCCCAGTCTCATCTCATGTTTCATTCTGACGTATTCTATACTTGTCAAGTTGCATTATTTTCTTGTTCTCTGAATGTGTCCCCACCCCATCTCACCTACATTTGCTCATGCAAAATCTGTACTTAGAATACCCTTGAGTCCTCATCCTAAGCTATTGAAATCCTATCCTTCTGATCCTTCAATGTCTACCTCAAGCCCTCCTTCCTGAAGTCTTCCCTGTTTATCTCCAGTTGGAAATAATTTTTCCCTGACCTGATTTTATATCACTTTATCCTTCTCTTCTAGACATCTGCTTTAATTTGTATTATATTTATCAGTGTACCTAGATCCTCTGGTGGAATTACAGAAAAACATAACCAAGGATTACACAGGGTAAAAAAGTATGGATAAATTGAAATCTTCACCAATAGTAGAGAAACCCAGTAGAATGGAAGCTCCTTGGGGGCAGGAATGGCTTCATTTTTGCCTTTGTTTTCCCAGTGCCTAGCACAGACACAGTAGGTGCACAATAAATGCTTGCTGGATTTAATTGAATTGATGACATCATAAATTCACCAACATATTGAAGAAATATATGCCATGCTAAGCCATGAGTTCCAAGCTCAGGGGGCCAAGTCTGGCTTATCTTTCCATCTCCCCTAGCACCTAACATGGGGCTTTGTACATATTAAATACTTAAGAAAGGCTTGTTGAATTAATTAATTAATGAACACAAAAGTGCCAACTCATAAAACCTTATTTTTCAAAACCTTTAGAGATTTGAAGCATCCTCTCTAGGACAGAAAGCAAGTAAAAAAATACAGAAAATTGTAACTTTTCCATCAACATTTGCTGCTGCCACCCCCTTAGGGGCACTACTGTGGGTGAGTTAATGTCCTGTGACGAGAAGGGAGGTGAGATTCTTGATGGTGTTATGTTTATCTGTGCCATATGTTTTCTGGTATTGACTGAGTGCGTTAATTGGTATTTCAGGAATCAGGAGGGGATGATCCAGGGCATCTGGGGAGACCTCATCATCTAGTGTCCCCCTCCCCTCAATTAGCACGTTAACATGAGTCTAAATGCTCATAATTTGTGCTGATCTACTGCTTAGCCAGCAAATGAGTCCCACTTGGAATGGGCTGCATGTCAGGCTGTGCAGTTTGATCTCTTTTGTTTTCTTACAAAAAGGAGGTTGTTTTTTTCTTAATGGCTAAAAAAGTAAAAGATGCCATGACCTGGGGATCATTTGCCCTCACTACTGTAGTATATTGTATCTGAAGTTCTAGGGGATGCTAACCACAATAAAAATAACTCGCATTTATTAAGAGCTTTCAAGTTCATGAAGCATTTTTCTCAAAACAACCCCGTGAGTTAGATCATGTAAGTTTTATCCCCATTTTACAGACAAGCAAACTGAGACTCAAAGAATTTAATTCTAGAGCTAGTAAAGAACAGAACCAGGGCTGGAACCCAGGTATGTGGAGTCCAAGTTCGGACCTCTTTATGAGATAGATAGATAGATAGATAGATAGATAGATAGATAGATAGATAGAAAGATAGATCACTGTGGTCCCAATGGAAGTAAGTTCCATAAGAGAAGAGACAGTTTTATTTTATATTTCCAGAATGGACCACAGTTCCTTGCACATAGTAGGTGCTTTGCAAATGTGTTGACCTGAATTGAATTAAGCAAACAAAACTATTGCCATCCATGGGGTGGGTAGTGGTCCTCATTGTCCCCTACACATGGTATGTTTATTTCTGATTTCTCTTAGAAGTAGTGAAGTTGCCCAGTGAATAGACCATTGGGCTTGGAGTAATGAAGACCAGAGTTCAAAAAATTGATCTTAGAAATATACTACCTGTGTAATCCTGAGCAAGTCACCAAATCTCCATCTGCCTCAGTTTTCTCAAGTATAAAATGACATAATAATAACACCTATCTCTCAAGTCAGCTATGAGGATTAAATGAAATCATGTTTGTAAAGCACTTAGCAGAATGCCTGGCACAAAGTAGGTGCTGAACAGATGCTTGTTTCCTTCTTTTTTTCCTTCCTCTTGTCTGGAAGATATGCTATAGGGGAAAGAACACCAGAGAAGGAGTCAAAAGATTTGCATTCTAGTCCTAGGTTTGCCAACTAGCTGTGTGGCCTTAGGTAAATTACTTAACCTCTCTGAGCTTGTTTCCTAATCTATAAAATGAAATAGAACAAGATGATCACTAAGATTCCTTCCACTTCTGACATTCTAATATTCAAGGATTCATGGAATGTCTATGTGTGTGCTCCTGACAAAGGCAAACAACCTTTCTATATAGCAAGTATTCCTTGCCTTAAAAGAAGTTTTATGTATTTCCTTCCTGTAATTCCCTTCTTTGTGTATGCAGGGGGCAACTAACTGGCATAGTAGCTTGAGCACTGAATTTAAGGTCAGGTAGGCCAAGGTTCTAATCCTATATTAACCTTTAATAAGACATTTAACCTCTCTCAGGCTCAATGTCCTTATCTACAATATGGGGTACCTGTATTGTGAAATTCACATGATTGTGATAAGGCTTTAAAGTTTCATGAAAATGTCAATAATTATTATTACCATGTGTCAGTATGCCATTTACAACTCCTAATTTATCACTGTCATAAGTCTGTTTAACCTAATAAGCCTATACTCTTCACCAACATCTCCAGACTGATTGACTTTTAGCATCATTTCTACCTCTTTGCTGTTCCCCAGGGACCCTGTGGGGTAATGGAAAGACCAGCCTTGGAATCAGAATCCCAGGATCTGATTCCCAGCTCAACCTCTTATTCATGATGTGACCATAAGCAAGCAATTTCACCTGGCTTAGTCTCAGTTTCCTTGACCACAAATTGGGAACAATCATACTTGGACCACCAGCCTCTTAGGGTCATTGTAATCATCAAATACCAAAAATGAATGAAAATACTGTATAACTGTACAGTGCTATGTACTTCTGGGCTGTTATTCCTAGATTCTACTCAGCTTAGCCAGTCTTTTCCCCTTTAAAACTGACAGCAGCAACAAAAATATGTCAACTGCAAAAGCAATGTTTTACTGAAACTTCCATTTTTTAATCTGTTTAGATTTTCACTTTTCTCGGAAACATTAAAAGCAACAACCTAAAAGTGTCCTACAAGCCTCCATCAACTCCAGAGTGAAATTGAGCTGATTCTTTTCACAGTTTCTGATGAGGAAACCAAATTCTAATGCTTCCCAGATGAAAAGTCAATTTGCTTTTTAAAAATGATTTCCTTTTTAATAAATAATAAAGCATGATGCTAAATCATTTTGCACATGTCAAGCACTGTTTAACCATTAAATAATAATCATGGGTACCATCTAACCAGCGTAAGTTGTTATTCACTATGTAAATGAAGTATGAAATATGTCTTGGCCTGGGTTCTGATCTAGGATCTTCTACTACAGACCTGTCCTACTTTCGATGTACTCTGTCCTACTTTCTGCTCTTCCTTTAGTCCTTCCAACTGTTGCTTTATTTTTCTTCTTTTCCAAGTGAGGCAAATTCTCAGCTTCTTTTCAGGGTTGACTTTGTAAGAAGTGCCAGGTCTCCTCATAAGGTCAAAAAAAAAAAAAAAAAAGGTGAGCAAGTTCAGCTCCAAGAGTTGCTGCTCACCTTGAAGACTTTCGTCAGCTGCTACAGAACATGATTGGAATCAAAAGGCCAGATTTCAGTCTGTGGAGATGAGCTCCCTGCTCCCATCGCTTTCCAAAGGAACAATGCAGACATCTGAGGCTGGAATTTGGCTCTCACAGAGCATTGTGTTGCTGTTCAAGATGTGCATATTTGTTACTTGGCTGTAACTGAACACAGAGCTGTTGTTTTTCCTTGGAAAGGGTATTTGGTTAAATAGAATAATTCAGCAGGTCGAGTCAATTCTATAGGGAGGTATTTTGGAGAACAGCGCAGAATTCAGCCAACGGAATGGAAGAGAAATTGGGGCACTCTGTGGCTGGAGTCTACATCAACCAACACAACTAGCAGAAACTAAGCAAGCCAATTTCCTGGCATTGTGTGGATACAGCCTTGTAGTGCTAGCTCCATTCCAGGGGCATGGCACCTGCTGACTTACAAAGGACCAGGAGTAGTTTGCTACTTCTCATCTGTTGTGAAATAAAGAAAATACATTACATCCCTAAATAGCTTCTTCATAATAATAATAATAATAACAATAATAGCTAACATTTCTAGAGTGCTTACTATGTGCCAGACACTGTACTAAGTGCTTTACAATTATTATCTCATTTGATCATCATAGCAGCCCTTTGAGGTAGGTGCCGTTAATAACTCCACTTTTTGTTAACTTTAAAAATGTATTTGGAAGAAAAAAACAAAAACAAGAAACCTGGAGGGAAAAAACACCAAATCCCACAGCCCAAAGGATGGAGATTTTACATCATAAGACATCTCCCAGGGAGTAAGTCTACAGATTACCAGTCATTTTCATAGAAGTTATCTTTGTACAAATTTTACACGATTTCAGCAAAATGAGACAAACAGAGGTTAAGCAACTTGCCTAAGGCCACACAGTCTAGTGAATGTGTCAGGCCAGATTTAAACTCAGGACTTCCTGACTCCAGGGCCAGCACTCTATCCACTATGCCTATTAGCTGCCCAATATATGTTCTTTCAAATCCACAGCACTCACTACCACTCCAGTGCTACTGCTAACCACAAAAATACACACGTATATCCACATCGCAAGGGTCCAGCTTGTATTTGTCTTACTACAGTGTTTACAATCCCTCAATCAGAAAAAGTTATCTCATAGGGAGGGATTGAGGCAAATCAAAGCTCTAGTGCTAGCAGCACTAAAATGAAGAGCTCTTTGGGAGTCATATTTATCTCCAATAACCTACCTAAGCAAGTGTAAAATCAGAACTGGGCAGTGGGTTGAAGACACAAGTTAGATATAGAATCCTAAAGTTAGAAGGAACCCAAGAGTTTGCTTACTCCAACTGTCTAACCAATGTAAAAATGCCCTCTACACTACTTCAGAAAGCAACCTGTTCCATTATTGGACATCTCTCATTGTCACAACATTGTTTCTTATGTTAAATTGAAATCTGCCTCCTCATAAGCTAAAAGCATGCCAAATTGGAAGAGATACATTAAAAAATGATATAATCCTATGAAGAAGAAAATCATAAAAGAGCAAATGACAACAAATATTTTAAAGTATCATCCAGTTAAATGTTCCAATCATCCATCAGTTCCATACTTGTTTCTACAAACATGTCTGCCTTGTTACAGGCAGCTATGGGATAGAGGATAAAGAGCTGGCCTAGAGAACCAGGAAGACTTGGGATCAAGTCCTGTCTCTGACATATACTGGCTGCGTGATTCTAGGCAAGTCAATTAACCTCTCAGCTTTCCAGCCAACTTTCTGTAGTTGCAAAGAAAGCACTGTAAAGAATCAGTAGATGGTATTTCCTTATCTCAAAAAAAAAATTTCCTTATCCCTATAGCAATGACATCATTAGTCCAGGCAATGACATCATTAGTCCAGTCCCTATTCCTTTTACTACAAGTTTGTTAAATTGTTAACCTTCACCAGAGCCATTGATGTCATCTGTCCACGTGGAGGTTCTAAAAAGGTATGGCTGGGTGTGTTTGGAATCACAGAGTTGTGTGCAGCCAGCATGTCCAGAGGTGATTCTTGTTGAGAGAATAACTTGGTTGTCATTCTTAGTAGTTTTGGTTGGAAGGGTGAGTGGAGAGAAAACTAGGGCATTGAGAGACACAAGGTGTATTCTTTTGTCCCAAGGAGACTTCTGAGTAAGGGGAAATGTACCATAGATTATTTATTATTAAGATGCTTCCAATATTATCTTCCATGTGAAATCCACAAGTCCATGTGAAATCAGAGGCATGAATAGGTGCCTATGAAATCAAGCAAGCAATAAATATGTATTAAGCACTATGTGCCAAACACTGCACAGAGGTAAAGATTCAGATTACACAAAAAAAAAATCTTAAAGTTAAAAGTGACTCTATATTTCACCTACTCCAACTTCCCATCCAATGAAGAAATATTTCCTATAGCATTCCTGACAGGTGGCCATC
This sequence comes from Vombatus ursinus, assembly GCF_900497805.2. NCBI lineage: Eukaryota > Metazoa > Chordata > Mammalia > Diprotodontia > Vombatidae > Vombatus > Vombatus ursinus. Next base: position 24,996,528 of record NW_020940360.1, read on the forward strand.
CAGTTCCTGCCTGAACATTTCTAGTGGAAATAAACTCATAACTTCATAAGTCAGCTCATTCCATTGCTGGACAGCTCTCATGGTCAGAAGATTCTTAAGGTTGACTTGAAACCTGCCTCCTTAAAACTTTCATCTTTTTCTCTGAATTTTGTCTTGTATCAGAGAATCTCTTATGTCCTTTTAAACCTGTACATGAAGCTCAACTACTTTGGATTCGTGCTATTGATGTAAAGACCATCCCTGCTTTAAAGATGGATCCTTGAAAGGAGGCTACCCCCTCATCACTAGACATGTTTATTTTGTTGGTGACATGGAGGTAAGAAAGACCTTTCTGAAATGTTTGTCAGGAGCTCAGAGTTTAAACAGCAGATCTAAATGAGTTAGTATGATTCCCAGAAATCTAACTAGAATGCCTGAAAGATATTCCTTCTCACCCCAAATTTCCCCATCTGAACTGGACGCCCAAGAGAAATCAGAGCATCACACCCAATTGACTTTAATTGAGAGCGCGTTTATTTGAGCCGGCCGGCGACGGACCCCAGGCGTGCATCCCAGGGGCCGTCCCACCGAGGGTTTCATCTGAGATATTTATACTGTCCGGTTACAAAACAGGGTCCGGTGGGGTGCCGGGAAGGGAACAGGGTCCGGTGGGGTGCCGGGAAGGGAACAGGGTCCGGTGGGGTACCGGGAAGGGAGCAGGGTCCAGTGGGGTGCCGGGAAGACAGATCAGGTCATTTACAGAACAGGATGTTGCACCCCACCCTTGAGGATTTCACCCAGGGTGTTGTAACAGCCATTAGGGGAAGCTGAGCCAGAGGCCCCGGGGCGTGGTGCCCCTGGGTCCCTAACGGAGGGTCTATCACATTCCCCCCTTTTCAAGAGCAAGTTATACAGAGGACTCAACAGAGTCCAGGGGCCCTGACTCTTCCAAATCCGGGGGTGTATAGGATTTGCGTAGGACAAACAGTTTCAGAGACTGTATACGCTGCTGGATGTAGCGGGAGAGGCAATTCATGATGCAAGGGGCGACCAATAATCCTAGGAGGAGAAGAACCAAGGGGCCCATTATAGCAGAGAGTAGAGTGGTGAGCCAGGGGGACCAGTTATACAAGTCCTGGTACCAGGAGGGGCTGCGGGCTCGGGCTCGGTCCCTATCATCTAACCTCTGCCTTAATGCCTGCAGGGATTCCCGGATGACACCTGAACGATTGGTATAGAAACAACAGGTCTCTCCCAGGGCCATACACAACCCCACCTGTTTCAGGAATAACAGGTCAAGGGCGCGGCGGTTCTGAAGTACCACCTCCGCTAGGGAATCCAGGGAAGTCTCCAGGTGGGAGACTAGTCCCTCCAGAGCTCGTAGGTCCTTATCCACCTGGGTACTGAGGGCCGCATAATCTGCCTTTCCCTGCACTAGGGCGGTTGCTCCCACGGCTGCAGACCCGGCCACCCCGAGCCCCACCAGCAAGGGCACTAAGATAGGGGCTGCCCTTCTGGAGCGGGGTAGGCCGAAGTGTTCAGTGGCCCCCTCCTCGGAATACACATACACTTGTGGGAACACCCTAACTATCACACAGATCTCAGTGGGGCTGAGGAAGTGGCGATCTTGTATACAGGTGGTGAGGCCCAGAGTGCAGGCGAACCAAGTCTCGGGTGGGGTGGTTATCAGGAAGCCCGGCCTATTGGACGAGGGTGTGACTAAGATAATAGAAGTGCAGGTTGAATTAAATGGGGAAGCTCTCAACGGGTAGTCAGGTCCAAGCAAGCACGTCCCTGTGCCCTGGACGTCATCCAACGTCAATTTAGGCCTATTTGGGTTACAGCGGGCGGGGATTGCTGTGGAGGAAGGGTTCTGCATGGACAAGTTCCCCAGAAATGAACTGTTTAACTCCAAAGCAACCCCCACAAAGTATGGGGGAGCCGGGTTTAGACACAGCCAGCAGGCGGTAGTGACATTGGGGTCGGAGGAATTCAAGAATGCATGGACCGCAGTAAGGGTGTCAAGTATGGAGGCCCCAGGGGCACCGGGTGTTTTCAGAGTCGCCGACCCTGGTGTAGCAGAGGGCTCAGCAGACGGAATCAGATCTATCTTGGCCCGTGGGTTGAGGACAGGGTTGGGGCCTATGGGAAGGGGCTGAACGGGTAGGGCAACCTTTTGTATTGTAAAGAGGACACCATTGTCCCATCCAGTCATATACAACCTCAACCCCCATGAATGCCCAAGATTCCATGAATCATCCGTGTACTGTTTGACCGTTAAGATCATGGGGTTGCATTTTCCAGGCCAGCAGGAATACGGGAGAGGTGACTGTCTTTCCAAAGTGATGAGCGGGTCTTTTCCACCCCCAGGAATCCAGTCTGCCACTGTCTCACACCCCCATTCTGCGCAGTGGAAACTGCCGTCTCCACGGCAAGAGGGGCTTCCGGTAGCAGGACAGGCATAGAACTGGATGCCCCTGATATTATATTCACCTTGTCCTGCTCCATGTTGGGTGGCTGGTATGGGAATAGTAGGGCAGTGCCCGCCCCCTCCCGTCACAGGGTCCTGCAGGTGCCTATCTCTATTCCATCCCGATCCTAAGAGGGCACAGAGGTCAAACCTGAAGGTAGGCGGGCCATAGCAAGTTAAGGTCTGTATGATGGTGCCATCATTGGTGCGGGATAGAATCCACCTATGTGGCGTGGGGCGGTAGGGGTTACAGACTGCGGGATATTCCTTATAAGCAAACAGGAGAAGCGAAAGAATCAAGTTTTGGAGAGCCGGAGCCTTAGATCCGACACCGCCTCTGCTTTCCATTTCGCGGGCTCAGGCGCCGGAGTCTTCTTGACGTGTGACCGATGTATCCAAGCCTTTCGACCTGCGACTTTCACGGCCAATGGGTTGCAGAGGATCACTTGGTAGGGCCCAGTCCACCGCGGTTCCAGAGCCGATCCGGCAGGCAGTTTGAGGGTGAGGACCCAGTCTCCAGGTGTCAAGGCCTCCAAGGTAGCGGCAGGATTCGAACTTCTCCCCGCAGCCTTCAGGACCGATCGTACCGCGTCTTGGAGCTCCCGGAGTGCCTGAAAGGACTTAAGAAGAGTGGGGTTAGTAAAATCCGGGGCTGGGGTCGCCCCCGTTACCTTTGGTAGGACAGGTGGGGGCGCCCCATAAAGAATCTCGTATGGGGAGAGAGAGAGAGTGGAAGAGTTAGGAGTACACCTAGCCCGAAGGAGAGCGAAAGGGAGGAGGCTAACCCAGTTATCGCCAGTTTCCAGTTTGAGCTTAGCAATGTGCTCCTTCAAAGTCCTATTCATCCTTTCTACTTGCCCTGAACTCTGAGGCCGGTACGCACAATGTAGCTTCCACTTCAGTCCCAGCATCTTGGATAAGTTCTGAATTGTTGCAGATACGAATGACGGCCCATTGTCGGACCCTATTGAAGCTGGCAAGCCGAATCTGGGAATGATTTCAAAGAACAGTTTTTTTGCAACTACCGTGGCGGTTTCGGCTTTTACTGGGAACGCTTCTGGCCACCCGGAGAACGTGTCTATGAATACAAGGAGGAATCGGTACCCCCCCTGTCCAGGTCCCATATCGGTGAAATCAACTTCCCAGTGATCCCCAGGGAAGGTCCCCCGTGGTCTATCAGCCGGCACCCTCGTCGCCGGCCGGGGGTTGATCTTTGCACATGTACTGCATCTCCTGGCCGCCTCCTCAGCTGCCTGTTTCATCCCTGGGCTGTAGAAATGCCTACTCACCAGGTCATAGAGCCTGGTTCCGCCTAGATGGGTGAGGTCATGGAGGGTCATCAATAGAGGGGGCAGGAGGGCTTTGGGCAGGATTAACAGACCGTTTGGGTGTCTTCTCCATCCCCCCTTTTCAGGCACGCCATCCGGATCGCCGGACTGGTAAGAAGGTCCTGCAGGCAACAAATTTTCCGTCTGGACAGCGAAGGTGGGGAGAGGCGTCCTTCTTGCGGCCGCACGGGCGGCTCTAACTGCGGCTGCATTTCCCTGCGACTGGGGGTCCGTCCCACAGGTGTGAGCTGGGACATGGATGACTGCCACCTCTTTGGGAAGCCAGACAGCATCCAGGAGATCCTGAATCTGCCTCTTATTCCTGATCTCTTTCCCTGCTGAGGTTAGCAGGCCGCGCTGCTGGTACACGAATCCGTGAACATGGACAGTCGCGAATGCATACCTGCTGTCAGTGTAGATATTGACTCTCTTGCCCTTCGCGAGCCGGAGTGCCTGTGTCAAGGCAACCAGCTCTGCCCGCTGGGCAGAAGAACCAGGCGGCAGGGCTGCGTCCCAGAGGGTCTCGGTCGGGGTCACCACTGCGGCCCCGGCCCTCCGAATCCCATCCTCCACGAAGCTGCTGCCATCTGTGAAGAGGATCATGTCAGGGCTGGTCATAGGTACATCGGTAAGGCCGGGCCGGGAGGTGTGGATGGCGTCAAGGACGTCCAGGCAATCATGCAGCGGTGATGCCGGTGGGGAGTTGGGAAGCAGCGTAGCGGGGTTCAAGGTCACGGGCGCAGAGAAGGTTATGCGGGTTGGATCTAACAGGAGGGACTGGTAGTGAGTCAGACGAGAATTAGAGATCCACCGAGTGGGAGGGGTGTGCAGCAACTGTTCCAGGTGGTGAGATGCAGAAATCTCAAGGGGCTGGCCGAAGGTCAGCTTTGTTGCCTCCCTGACCAGGGTCGCGACAGCCGCGACGGTTCGAAGACATGTAGGCCACCCAGCAGCGACCGAGTCAAGCTGCTTGGAAAGATAGGCCACTGGGCGATTCCAGGGCCCCAAAGGCTGGGTTAGCACTCCCTTGGCCACTGCCTGAGATTCTGAGACATAGAGGCGGAACGGCTTAGTCAGGTCTGGCAGGGCAAGAGCGGGGGTGCTAGCTAACGCTCCGCGCAGTTTGTTAAAAGCCTCCTCCTGCCTTGGTCCCCACAGGAACTTGGCAGGCTCACCTGACAGTGCCTCATACAGTGGTTTAGCGATTTCCGCAAACCCTAAGATCCACAGTCGGCAGTACCCGGCCATTCCCAAAAATTCGTGGAGCCCGCGGCGGGTTGCTGGGGCCGGCATGCCCAGGATAGCTGACACACGTTCCCGCGAAAGCAGCCTTTGTCCAGACTGCAGGGTGAATCCTAGATAGATAACAGATTGTAAGCACAGCAGAGCTTTCTTACCCGAAACCCGATAGCCCGACTTGTCCAATAGCTGCAGGAGGTGCAGTGTAGCATCTCGGCAGGTCGTCTCGGATGAAGCGGCCAGCAGCAGGTCATCCACATACTGGAGGAGTGTGACCTCGGGGTGGGATACGCGAAACCTGGCTAGGTCCGAGGCCAGGGCTGAGCCAAAAAGAGTAGGAGAGTTCTTGTACCCTTGAGGCAATCGAGTCCAGGTTAGTTGGGAGGACGTTCCGGTTGAGGGGTCGGTCCATGTGAAAGCGAATATAGGCTGGCTGATAGGGGCCAGCGGGATGGAAAAGAAAGCGTCCTTCAAGTCCAAGACAGTGTACCATGTGCGGGTTGGAGTCAAAGAGGACAACAAGGTATACGGATTAGGCACAGTGGGATGGACTGTCTCCACCCTGGCATTCACCTCCCGCAAGTCCTGGACTGGGCGAAAATCTCTGGATCCGGGCTTACGGACCGGCAACAGGGGAGTGTTCCAAGGACTTTGACATGGTCGTAGTATGCCAGCCTGAAGAAGTCGGTCGATATGGGGTTTGATTCCCAGAAGAGCAGGTCGGGATACCTGATACTGTTGGACCCGCACAGGAGTAGCAGTAGACAGGAGCTGGACCACCACAGGGGCCTGGTGGGCAGCTAGCCCAAAAGGGTTTGACTCAGCCCACACTCCCGGCACTAAACTCCTGTACTGACTCAGCAGTGGGGACGGGGCATCAACCGACGGCTGCCTGGGAGAAAGGAGGCGGGACTCCTCGGAGAGGGGACAGGTCAAGACGAGCTGGGGCACGCTGACCCCCAGGGTGGGAGTAGGTCCCTTAAAAGAAATTACAGCTTGGAGTTTATGCAAGAGGTCTCGACCCAGGAGGGGGTAGGGACAGTCGGGCATGACCAGAAAAGAGTGAGACACCGAGCCTTCCCCTAGCCGGACCTCACGGGCGGTGGTGAAAGGCACTGCTTGGATACGGCCTGTAGCCCCCTGGACCTGTATTTTAGAGGAGGACAGGGGACCTAGTGGAGAGTTCAGAACTGATGCAGCTGCCCCTGAGTCTACGAGGAAAGAGATTGGCCGACCCCCAACAGTGAGTGTCACCCTTGGCTCCAGGGGGTCCAGGGTCATAGTAGACTTGGAGCCAGGGCACCCCTAATCATCCATGTCCAAGGTTAGGACCGGCTCTGGTTTAGTCTTTTGCTGCCGATTTGGGCATTCGGACTTCCAGTGGCCAGTAGCTTTGCAATATGCACATTGGTCTCGGCCTAGGGGGGGCCTGCCCGTATTTCTCCCTTGAGGCCGGGGACCAGGCCTTCCCCCTTTCCCGCTTTGCCTGTCCCCCGGGATTTGTGCCAGAGCTGCCACGACTGCCCGTGTCATGGAGCGTGCCTGTTTTTCTTGCAGTTCCTCCCGGGAGTCATAAACCCGCTTGGCTACTTCCATGAGTTCAGTAAGAGTCTTACCCTCGAATCCATCCAATTTTTGCAGTTTTCGCCGGATGTCAGGAGCCGAATTAGACACAAAGTCTGTCACCACTGCTCTCCGGTTGTTAGGATCCTCAGGGTCAATGGGGGTGTAAGTGCGGTAGGCCTCATACAATCTTTCCAAATAAGCAGCTGGAGATTCACTTTTCCCTTGCCTGATCTCACTAACCTTAGACATATTGGTGGGTTTCCGCGCTGCTGCCCTTAACCCCCCTAACAGTAACTGGCGATACCTGTCCAAAGCCTCTCGCCCCCGATCAGAATTTGGGTCCCAGTCAGGGCGACTTTCGGGAAAAACATGATTCCGGCGGCCCGGATCAGTTGAGGGGCGGCCGTCGGGGTCCATAACCCTTTTCCTGGCTTCCAATATGATCTTATCACGCTCCTCAGTGGTGAAAAGAACCCGCAGGAGCTGCTGACAGTCATCCCAAGTAGGCTGGTGTGTATAGAAGACTGTCTCCAAAAGGGAAATCAGACTTTGGGGCTTGTCCGAAAAGGACGGATTCTGTTGTTTCCAATTGTATAAATCACTGGTTGAAAAGGGGACATAGACCATGAAGGGTCTCCCCGACTCCCCGGGGGTCGTGGGGACCTGTCGCAGGGGAAAGGCAGATACAGTGGAGTCGGGGGAAAACCCAGACCCGGAGGAACCGTAAGGCGTCCCTGTTCGAGTATGAGGAGGACTTGTCAGAGGCGGGGCCGAGGGGTGGCTCGACCCCTGAACAGGATATGGTGGGGGTCGGGGCTCAGCCGGGTCCAGGGGGTCAGGATCGGAAGGGGGTAAGACCTTGGCTCCTATTTGCGTAGTCCCGGGAACTTTTTGACCGGATGTTGGCCCCAAGTGCACCCCAACTTTGGACAAAGCTTGAACCCGGAGTGGCTTTGATGGGGGTTTAAAATCTATCCATGCAGTTATATATGGGATCTGATCGGGATGGCCAGGGGTCCCATAAGCAATCTTCCTGACCCTCCCAGTAATGGTCACGTCAAATGTCCCTTCCGGGGGCCACCCAACCCCAAATGTAGGCCATTCTTGTTGGCAAAAAGTGGACAAATTTTCTTTGGTAACCTGAAACCCATATCCCTTGGCAATGCGCCGAAACTGTTTAAAATTCTGTAGGACAACTGAGAGAGGGGTCCCCGGTGTGGGGCTTGACGGCCCCTGACCCATCACGGACGGGAAGAGGCGAATCAATTAGGACAATCACAGACGGATAAAACATATAAGACAGACATAAACAGTTAAGGCAACACTCCAGACATTAACATGTGGCGCCAGACTGCAGATAATCAGGACTCTCACACGGCGTCCCGTGGAGGTCAGTAAGGGCGTTACAGCTGCGTCCAGCCAGGCCACTTACTTCCGTTGAGTACTCACTGATCAGACTGAGACCAGAGCGCTCGGTGCCCAATTAAGAAATTTAGAGGAAGAATACGGGGCGGGCTGGTTCGCACGGGATAAGTCAGTGTTCGGGGCCGGGGCACATCTTCCCAGTGGCCATCCCCTGAGCACGTCCCACCCCGGCCTTCCAGCAACGCCGAAGCAGCTGGCCCAAAGGGCGATCTCGGTGGGACCTCCAAATGAACTGGACGCCCGAGAGAAATCAGAGCATCACACCCAATTGACTTTAATTGAGAGCGCGTTTATTTGAGCCAGCCGGCGACGGACCCCAGGCGTGCATCCCAGGGGCCATCCCACCGAGGGTTTCATCTGAGATATTTATACTGTCCAGTTACAAAACAGGGTCCGGTGGGGTGCCGGGAAGGGAACAGGGTCCGGTGGGGTGCCGGGAAGGGAACAGGGTCCGGTGGGGTACCGGGAAGGGAGCAGGGTCCGGTGGGGTGCCGGGAAGACAGATCAGGTCATTTACAGAACAGGATGTTGCACCCCACCCTTGAGGATTTCACCCAGGGTGTTGTAACAGCCCTTAGGGGAAGCTGAGCCAGAGGCCCCGGGGCGTGGTGCCCCTGGGTCCCTAACGGAGGGTCTATCACACCATCTTTCCTCCACCATTTACAGAAAGAAGTCATGGGAAAATAGCTCTTTTTGCAGGACCATATAAATCAGGAGTTCATAAACTGGGGTCTCTGAACATTTTTATATATTTTGATAATTGTATTTCAATATAATTGGTTTTCTTTGTAACCTTACATATTTTATTTTGTGCTTTTAAAAGTATTATTCTGAGAAGGGGTCCAAAGGCTTCATCAGCCTGCAAAGGAGTCTGTGACAAAAAAAAAAAAGGTTGAGAACTACTGATCTAAATAAATGTGACCAAACTTTCCATTAGTCAATTATGCTTATTAAGTTTCTACTATGCACTCAACATTGTACCAATTTGTATTCACATTTTAATACAAAGGAAAAGAAAGACCTCAGTCCATGCCTCCAGGGTCTCCACAAAAGTGAAGGATAACAAGAGATCCTAAATAAGGGGTTGTGAGGTAAGAAAAGAGCAGGATTGTAGGCCACCTCAGTACTCATCTGCGAAATGTTGAACCAGAGGATGTCTAAATTTCCTTCATCTCTAGCATTCTATTATTTGAAATGGTTTAAGCAACAATCCTTTATCGAATGAGGGGGATAGATTCGGTGACTTCTAAAGGTCACTTACAACTTTGCAAACATAAGAGCCAATGATTTTATCATTGTTTTGCTTAGAAAGGCTACTTTAAAAGGGAACTTTGCTCGGAGCTGTTCTGTGGGGTGTGAAGCAAGGTGAGACTTAGCCCAGCATAAATGGGCCCTTTCTTTCAACTCCTTGATTTTCCCTAGTCTTGCAGATTTCATACTTCTTGCTAATTGACTCTCTCACAATTAGAGCTTCCTTCACCCAAGACCTGCAGAACCCCACTTCAAACAATGTGGGTTTTCAATATAGATTGCACACTGGTACATTCTCATTTAAGCTTTCATGAAATCCCCTGCTCTGCTAAGGTGTCAATGACTCATCTTGATAGCTAAAGAGGAACATGTGAAAGTTAATTTCCTAAGGTCCTGGAACACAAAGCCCCAACGATTTGCAGAAGATTCACATTTGAGTTTATTTTAAAAGAATTGTATTTGAACTGGGTGATTTGGAGTGAACGGTGACGGAAATCTGTCTTTGATCAATGGGAAAATGTTTATGAATCCAAAATAAGCTACCTCATTAGGTATATTTATCTTGACTTAAATATTTTATGCTGTCAAATCCTCTGAAAATATTCAATGCTAGAGGGGAAATTAGTCATGTAGGGATATGTGTTTTAATATGTATGCTTGAATTAAGCAATCATAGAATAGTGGCACCGAAGGGACTTTGGGAGGTCAATTCAACACTAAGTCAACCATTTATTAAGCTTCTATGTGTACAGTACTGTGCTAGTCTCCATAAGAGAGGTATGAAGACAAAGGACACCATGGATTCCCTTCCCCTTAAAAAGAAAGTCTTCATACCTCTCTTATAGAAACCTAAGAAATTAATAGGGAAGACACAATACAAACACAAATAATACATTATGATAAGAGTATGAAGGACAAATGAAATGCTCTTCAAGGTTCAAGGTAGGAAAGATAATTATCACTTAACTCTTGTTTCAGAGACTCCCTTAAGACAAAAAGGGCTCAAGGATACAAGGGATGATTTTCTCTCTTTGCTGGTGGCCTTTACCCAGGAAACCTGGGGCAATGTATGCATGGTACCTCTCAGTATATTAAAACCAATTCCCTACTGTCAAGCATAAAGCCCATTATATTACAGAATTAAATTTTATTAAAAGGGAGGAAAGCAAAACAAATCATTCATCAAACAGCCATTAGTACCAAAGATGTATGTAAATATCCAGCACCATTTGCAGTCCTAATAGAAAAGTTCCTCTAGCAGGGACACCCCTGGTCAATAGCGTCTCCCTTCTCCATCTCCTCTTCCTTTTTCGTCTCTTTTTTATGTCCACTATCTCATCATTTTCTACAAATGCCTAAGGTGGTCAAGGAAGATTTGTGTCATTTTGATCTGGGTCTTGAAGGAGGGCTAGGATTTCAAAAGGAAGATGGGGTTGAGATGGTAATTAAGCAAAGGGAACAATGTAAAGACATGGTGATGAGAGGGCACAGAAACAAAAACTACAGATGGATTGGATCATACGAGAAGGGCAATTGTGTGAAAAAAAGGTCAGAGAGTAGAGTGATACTGCTATTTGTGAAGGTTATCTAACTCCCCTGCTTAAAGGAAAAAATTCCATCATCATAATCATCATTACCCCTAGCATTTACATAGGGCTTTAAAGTTTTCAAAGTACTCAACAAATATTTTCTCAGTATATCCTCACAATAGCCCTAGGAGATGGGTGCTATTATTATCTCTATTTTGTTTTACTTTTAACCTATCTAGGCCTCAGTTTCCTCCCCAGTAAAAATAGAAAGTTAGTTTACATCAGTGGTGTCAAATTCAAAAAGAAATGAAGGTCACTAAACTGAATAAAAAGATCCTTGCACCTGAATATTGACTCAGTTTTGAAATGTAACATTATATTTGCTTTATTTGTATTTTTATTTTGTTAAATTTTCCCAATTACATTTTAATCTGGTTCTGCCTGCCCTTGGGAGTGTTATTAGCCTAATACAGACTAAGAGTCTTATTTTTTTACACCTCTGATATAGATGACCTCTCAGATCTTTCCAGTTCTAAATCTAGATGGGTTATGGCATAGTGGATAGAGTTCTTAACTTCCCTGAATCTCAGTTTCCTCTTTTGTAAAATAAAGATATTAGCACCTATCCCACAGGGGTGTTCTGAGGATCAAATGAGATGGTTTAAAAAGGCATATACTTTGCAATACTTAAAGGGCTATATAAATGTGAGCTATTACTTTTCATTTTAGGTGGGGGAGTTTTTAAGTGACCAATGATTTCACTGACATCAGAAAGTCACAGAGAGGAACTCTCTATATCGCTGATGATCTGAATTTTCTTTGAAGCTTATATCCTAGAGTTGCCTGGGGCTCTTAGATGTTAAGTGATTTGCCCAGGGTCACACAGCCAGTATGTGTCTTAAGTTAGACTTGGATTTAGGCTTAGGCCTCCACACTCTATCCACCAAACCATCCTACTATGAATAATTATGCTGTTAACTTTTCAAAGTTCTGTGGGATTCTGTTACGGGGCAGTCTCTCTACCCACCCCCCCCATTCTCTTATTTTTAAACTTGCTGCACTACCCTGGCACATAGCTGCTACTTAATAAATGCTTGTTGACTGACTAAAACATAGCTGTGCCTACGCAGAGCAAATATTTCTATTTGTGAAATTTTACAGATGAGGACTTTGCTTCCTCCTCATGTACCTTTCTGGGGCTCAGAAAACAGAAAAAAGGAGTTCACCACTTAGCACTGTCTTTAAGAACCAATATGCAGAATGAGAAACACATTTTTTTTGTTCAAGGCCAATGCAGGCATTTGTTTTGCTTGACCATGCATGTTTCTTACAAGGGTTTTCTTTTTCTTTATTGGGAGAGAAATTAAATGCTTGTTAATCAAAAAAAAAACTTTTTAAAAAGAACCAAATAGTTCTAATACATGAATGTTATTTCTGCTTCTTCCCTCCCTCTAGCACTGTAACACAACCTACCTGATTAAAAACATCTCAAGCAGCCAGGAGGCCTGTCCTCGATCTCTTTCTCAGTGCCTTCTACATTGTAAAGAGCACAAATTTGGAGTCTTAGGGTCTGGGTTCCAATCCCAGCTTTTACTACTTACTACCTAGGTGACCTGGGGTAAGTCACTTAATTGTTTTCAGGCTTCTGAATCCTCATATATGTCAACTCTGACCAAATGACCAAAGAGGCACAGCAGCTCTGTAACAGCTGTTAACTCTAAAAAAAATACCAGAGAGCTCACACAAGTTATCAAAACCACAGTTAACTCTAAAAATAAAATAAAATAAAATAAAAGTAAAAAGCTAACAGTGGCTATAAGCAAAAAGCTTTCTTTATTGCTTTGGAGGAGGGAAACTAGACACATATGTGCTACCCCCTACCCCCACCCCAGTAGAAGACCTGCTTCAGTATGGACAAATCTCAATACTTACACTAATAGCTATGCACTGAGCTGTAGGCCTGACAATGGAGGGGCAACAGCAGTAATGAGACAAGCCTGATTCATAGCAGGGCTTCATGACCACAACATAGGGACTACAGGTGTTTGTCCAAGCTCAGGGACCACTTGATGCTAGTGTGAAACAATTCTGCGATTTTGCTGTGACTAAGATCGTCCAGAGGGGAAGCCACAAAGGTGTTGTTATGCCAACCTCAGGGCACAGCTTGCTTGCTGGACCTTAGCTCTGGAAAACAGGGTGCCTTCTAATAGTAAAAATGAGGAGTAAAAAGAGAAGGGTTGTCTTGGCATGGGGATCCTGACATATATAAAAGGAATAACTTGGGTGAGATGTCTAAGCTCCTTTCCAGCTCTAAAGTTATGATCTTATGTTCTCATTACCTCCACAGTTCACCATCTACCTATCACTCTTCTATCCTTCCTCCACATCCTTCTTCCCTTCCCTCCAGGACTAAGTAACTAATGGCAAGGCCTAGTCCCTCAGGGATCCCTTCAGCCTGAGCTCAGACCCACAGGCAAAATCAAAGGCCTTTGAGGGTTCCCCCCGATGGTTTTGCAAAGCCTGAGTTTTATAAGCTGCCTCTGCAGTTCCATGTAGTTCAGGGGCCCCTACTAGCTGCTAAAGAGACAAGACTCCCTCTAAGCATTGGGCTATGCTAAGGCACACACTCAAAAACAAGACCGGAGCTCAGACAAGCAGATGTTGGGGGCTGTTTTCTCAAGGACCCAGGAACTCAATATGGCTACAGAGGCCTTCTAAATGAGGGTCTCCAAAATTACATTGGCTGAAATTTTACATCAGCTGGTTGCCATTCAGTCACTAAGACTCTGCTGCCCACACTTCCTCAAGAGTACTTGTCGCTATCCCAAACTGGTTTTTCTTTTTGAGGGGTGGAAAGTAGTAGAGTATACTATAGACTTCTACAGGAACAAATCCTAAAGATGGAGGACTATGCAGTGAATCCTAGGAAATTAATAGCCAATTCACCACATGCTAAAAATAATAATAATAATAATAACCTTTCTTCCACAATTTAATGGCAAATTGTCCAGTTCCATTCAATAAACATTTATTTAAGCACCTACTATATGCAGAGCACTGTCCTAGGTGTTGGGTAAAATGTGAAGTGTAGAAAAGACAGCTTGGTTTCATGGAGTTGAATGTCTAGAAAACCTAAGTTTAAGACCCACTTGGCTATGTAACCCTAAGAAAGTTACTTAAAATCTCAGTGTCTCCAAGCAACTCTAAGGCTAAAGGTTGCGAAGAAAGTAAAGGCCAACAATGGTAGAGGGAGTTCTTTTCCCCAGCTCCCTATATTAATTAAATCACAGATCATCTCAAAAAATAAAAATAAAAACAATATCTTGCAACTATTTAGCATGCTAAAGGCTGCAAAGTATTCTATAAATATTGCATTCGATTCTCAAAATACCTCTGTGGGGTAAGTGCTATTACCCCCAGTTTACAGATGTGGAAACAGAGGCTCAGAGAGGTTAAGTGACTTGCTCAGAGTCACACTGACAGTAGCTAATATGGAATTCCAACACAGTGATCTATCCACTCTATACCATACCCTCTCTAGCTTTAAAGGGGGGGGAGGGGCGAGCCAAGATGGCAGAGCAAAAACAGTGACTTACTTGAGCTCTCCCCTAAACCTCTCCAAATACCTGTAAAAAATGACTCTAAAATTCTAGAGCTGCAGAACCCACAAAAAGACAGAGTGAAACAAATTTCCAGCCCAAGACAACCTGTATGGTAGATGGAAAAGGTCTGTTGTGCCCAGCTGGGAGAGGAACACAGTTCAGCATGGGCCACATTGGCAAAGATAGGGCCGAGCAAACCTGGAGTAGGAGCCAGGGGACTAAACCATAGGCAGCTGTGGTGGTTTCCAGACTTCTCAACCCACAAACACCAAAGACAACTTAGAAGGTCAGTGGGAAAGGTCTTTCAGACTTGGGTGAGAGAGGAGTATGGCCCAGCCCCAGCCCTGGTGCAGCCCCAGGAAGGTGATGGTAGCATCAGCTGCTTTTGGAGCTCTCGGCCCATAGATGGTGGCGGTATCAAGCAGCTGATCAGAGGTGGACTGCAGGGGTCTTTTTGCTGGCACTAAGGCAGGATTCTCTTGCTTTGCCCATGCTTGGATCTAGGTCACAGTCCTGGGCATCAGCCCTGGGGTGAGGGGGAGCACTGGCATGGTGGAGCTTGTGGCAACAGTGGAGATGGAATCCTCTTCACAGTTCCAAGGCAGAAAAGAGTGCTTTTGGTCACTCATAGACCAGAGCACAGGCCAGGAAAGGAGCAAACACCTCACCTTTGATCATACCACCTTGGAAGAACTGAAAACTTACAGGTCCCTAGAAGTACCTCTGAAAACAGCTGCAGAAAATTCCCAAAGCTTGGGACAGTGCACCCTTCAACTTGAAGCAGAACCCTACCTTAAAAAAGAGTTTAAAGTCAAATAATTGACTGGGAACATAAGCAAACTGTTAAAAAATACCCTCAGATTATAGAATCTTACTTTGGTGACAAGATCAAAACATACAACCAAAAGAAGACAACAAAGTCAAGTCTCCTATATCCAAAGCCTCCAAGAAAAATATGAATTGGTCTCATGCCATGGAAGAGCTCAAAAAGGATTTTGAGAAGCAAGTAAGAGAAGTAGAGGAAAAATTGGGAAGAAAAATGCAATTGATGCAAGAAAATCATGAAAAATGAGTCAACAACTTACTAAAGGAGACCCAAAAAATTACTGAAGAAAATAACACCTTAAAAAATAGACTAACCCAAATGGCAAAAGAATGCCTTAAAAAGCAGAATTGGCCAAATGGAAAAAGAGGTCCAAAAGCTCACTGAAGAAAATAATTCCCTAAAAATTAGAATGGAACATTGGAAGCTAATGACTCCTTGAGAAATCAAAAAATTATAAAACAAAACCAAAAGAATGAAAAAAAAGAAGATAATGTGAAGTATCTCACTGGAAAAACAATTGACCTGGAAAATGGAACCAGGAGAGACAATTTTAAAATTATTGGACTACCTGAAAGCCTTGATCAAAAAAAGTCTAGACATCATCTTTGAAGAAATTATCAAGGAAAACTGCCCTGATATTCTAGAATCAGAGGGTAAAATAGAAATTGAAAGAATCTATCAATCACCTCTTGAAAGAGACCCCCAAAGGAAATTCGTAGGAATATTATAGCCAAATTTCAGAGTTCCCAGGTCAAGGAGAAAATTTTTCAAGCAGCCAGAAAGAAACAATTCAAGTATTATGGCAACACAATCAGAATAACCCAAGATTTAGCAGCTTCTACATCAAGGGATTAGAGGGCTTGGAATATGATATTCCAGAGATCAAAGGAGCTAGGATTAAAACCAAGAATCACCTACTCAGCAAAACTTAGTATAGTCTTTCAGGGAGAAAAATGGATACTCAATGAAATAGAGGATTTTCAAGCATTCTTGATTAAAAGACCAGAGCTGAATAGAAAATATGACTTTCAAATACAAGACTCAAGAGAAGCATGAAAAGGTAAATAGGAAAGAGAAATCATAAGGAACTTATTAGAGTTAAACTGTTTACATTCTTACACAGAAAGCTGATATTTGTAACTCATGAGACCTTTGTCAGTATTAGGGTAGTTGAAGGGAATATAGAGAGAGAGAGGGCACAGGGTGAGTTGAATATGAAGGGATGATATGTAAAAAACAAAATTAAGGGGTGAGACAGAATTTTACTGGGAGGAGGAGAAAGGGAAAGATAGAATGGAGTAAATTATCTAACATAAAAGAGGCAAGAAAAAACTTTTACAGTGGAGGGGAAGAGGAGGGAGGTGAGAGGTAATGAATGAATCTTACTCTCATCAGATTTGGCTTAAGGAAGGAATAACACACACTCAATTGGGTATGGAAATCTGTCTTACCTTACAGGAAAATAGGGGGTAAAGGGACAAGAGAGTGGGGATGATAGAAGGCAGGGAAGATTAGGGGAGGAGGTAATCAGAAGCAAACATTTTTGAGGAGGGACAAGGTCAAAGGAGAGAATAGAATAAATGGAAGAACAGAATAGGTTGGAGGGAATTATAGTTAATCTTTCACAACATGACTATTATGGAAGTGTTTTGCATGACTACACATTTATAACCTGTAACAAATTGCTTGCCTTCTCAATGAGAGTGAGTGGGGAGGGAGGAAGGGAAAGAATTCAGAACTCAAAGTTTTAAAAATGAATGTTAAAAATTGTTTTTACATGCAACTGGGAAATAAGATATATAGACAATAGGGTATAGAAATCTATCCTGCCCTATAGGAAAATAGAAGGGTAAGGGGATAAGAGAAGGGGGGGTGAGATAAAAGGGAGGGCAGATTGAGGGAAGGGGTATTCAGAACGCATACTGTCTTGGGGTGAGGGGAGGGGAGAGATGGGAAGAAAATTTGGAACTCAAAAGCTTGTGGAAGTGAACTTGAAAACTAAAAATAAATTAATTTTAAAAATTGTCAGGTGAAAACTGAAAACTAAGTCACTCAAAAAATTAATAAATAAAATAGCAGGAAGCAACTTTAAAAGCAATAACTAAAAGCTAACCCTCAATAATTGAATTTTCTTGACCTCTTCAATTCACAAAAACTCTCTGTTAAGTTGTGTTAACCTAACTCTGTTAACTAAACTCTCTTAGCTAACTCATTTTGAAGGTAGTAAGACAGACAGCCCTCCATTTAAAGGAGTCTTAGATTTGTAAGACAATGAATCCTATAGTTTATAAATGTTAAATGACTAAAAATGAACATCTGAATTTATAAACAATTAACAAATTGTTTTATAAGATGAGAGGTTTATTTATTGGGTTTTCTTAAATCAGAGCACATCAATTTTCATTTTTTTTTTAATCCTAATTGTATGTGGGGTGTGGGGAAGGCTAGAGGTTGCAAAAATTAGCAAAAATAGGAAGGTAATCATTCTCTGGGTTGGTGAAAAAATCTTTGGCTTTAGTATAGGTCTTTAAGTTATTTGTAAGCTTTACAGACATAAGAGTTTTTTGCACTAATTATCCTTAGGTTAAATTGGAAAGCAGGATATCAGATAAGAAATATGCTCTACATTTTTATAAATGACTCAAAAATAAATGTTTATATTTTAATTTCTTTGCAAGAACTTCACTTGTATTTTAGAATTCCATGATTCCCAAGAGGTAAAATCTTAGTTGCATTTAAGATCATCTCATTTCATTTCATCAAATGACTTCGAGGAAGGTTAGTTTTTGATCAGAATAAAAAGATTTCAGCTTTTGATTTTTTTTAAGGTGGAACCATAAGAAAATTAAGTCAGAAAACCAGTCAGAACTTTATAAATTCTTTCTAATTCATAATGGATGTATCTATAATGGTAACAGATACAGGTTTGGACATAGACAAAGATATAGATATGGATATAAAAACATGGCAACATTCCTACAAGTCCTGGTACCTACCCACTGCCAAAAATGTTGCACTTACTTATCCAGGTATTTTTAATTGAGATACCAAGATCTCTTCTAGTCTTGAAATGAATTTTGCTTGTGTTAACAACGCTTTAGAAGAGATACTATTTCCAATTCAGGAAAAGTGAAATGACATGAAAAAAATAGGACAATTGTCTAGATTAGAGATGAACAATTTTTGAAAAAGTGCAACAGCAAGCTTACAACCATTAGTATTATTTTTTTTAAGTGAAGGCTGAGATTGTTTGTCTTTGTCTCCACAATGCCTGGCACATAGTAGGTGCTTGTTACATGCTTGTTGGATTGACAGATTGGGAGGCAGATTGTCTGAACCAGAGGTATGGAACCTGAGGCCACATGTGGCCCCAAGGCCTCAGGTTCCCCACCCTTGAAATCCTGACTGAAATTAGGGAGGAAATGGGTGAGTGCATCTCAATTTACAGAGGTTACTTCATCCTAAAGAGGTATGGTCAGATGATGTTCACATTCAACAAGATCACCGGTAGCCCAGGGAGAGTCAGTGTTTAAATTTCAAGCTCCTGCCCATTCTGTGAGTTAATGAGAAAAAAAAGTGTGTTTAAAGCTGCTTGACTTATGTTGCCTAAGGCCAAAAACAGTATGTGGTGATAAAGGAGGAAAGAATGTTGCCTTTGTTCAGTTAGGTGGTTATTATTTAACCTTCCTTCCTGTGTGGTGCCTGCTGGGTCACCCAGAGGGAGAATTGGTAAAGAACACAACCTATAACAGCAAGGCTGGTATAAAGGACTTAATTCAAAACTTTGTACCCTGTTGGGATTCAATAAATATTTATTAATTAAATCACAATTACAAAGGTTAAGTCTTTGCTCCTATGGTCTTGTTGAGCTAAAATTTAGTGCTGAAGTCCAAGGTTCTATGAATGGTACAATTTAAAGCTTATACCTAACCTCAGGAATGGAACCCCACTTACTCTGAGAACACTAATTAAATCAGCACCATCACTACCTATGGAAAGGTCAAGCATTTGATTCTTCTGTGATTCTATTTATCATCTCTGTGATTTGCCAAACCAAAACACTGTTCCCTGGTCACTACTCCCCTATGCAAGGTGTCCCAAAAGTCTTAGTTCAATTCTAAGCCATTAAAGCTTAATAACTTAATAGGAAGGACTTTAAAAAAAACTTGCAGTTTAAAACTGCACTAAAACTTTTTGGACACCCTGAATGTATCTCCCCCTTCTAGAATGTAAATCACTTGAAGGCAAAGACTATCCTGCTTTTTAATTTGTGTACCCAGTGCTTTGCATACGTTTGGCACATGACAAGTGCTTACTTAAATGCCTTTCTTTCATTCATTCATTCATTCATTCACTCATTCAAAAAGAATATGGTCTCATTTGCAAGATAAGAAAAATATATGGAGTAAAGACACAGACTCTTAGAACCTCAGTAATACCAAACGTATCCTGCCCTGGCACTTCTTACAGCTATCAATTGGTTGATACCAAGCAACAAAAATCCAACTTTTCAGGTCTTATAATTAGAAATATAGAATGCCTGCCCTCCATATAGAATGCTTCACTCAGAGTTCTATTCTCAAAATTTCCAAAGTGATAGCTAATTATATGACAAAATAATCCCTGAGGAGATGTTAATGACTGATGACTTCATTTGTTAGCTTTCTGTATTTACTAAGGATTCTCTGAGCGTGAAATTTCAGTCATTATGGAAGACAAACAAGGTGGAGTGGGGTTGCGGCAAACGACCTTTCCAGAAGTAGAGGAAAAAACACTAAAGAATCAAAAGACCTAGATTCTAGTTAAGGATTTGTGGATAACCCACTGTGTTACGTTGGACAAGTTTCTTAACCTCTCTTGGCCTCCCATTTCCTCATCTATAAGTTAAGGGGATTGAACCAAATGAATTCTAAGGT
This sequence comes from Vombatus ursinus, assembly GCF_900497805.2. NCBI lineage: Eukaryota > Metazoa > Chordata > Mammalia > Diprotodontia > Vombatidae > Vombatus > Vombatus ursinus. Next base: position 25,016,659 of record NW_020940360.1, read on the forward strand.
GCCTCTTAGTTCAACCATTCCACAATACTCTTCTCATCACCAACAAGTACCATGTGCTATCTGTGTGCACACAGACCATTTTCATCCTCAGGCTCAGTTATTTGTTGACCTTCTAAGAGTCATAACAAAACTGAATATGTATCTCTAGAGAAGAAAAAGCCCAGTTGTAGGTTATCTGAAAGGAGGAGGACCATCAAATCCTTGCTCCAAACATTTGAAATAATTTGACACTTTTTAAGGGCCTCCAGGGTACAGAGCACTATACTAAATGCCCCCTATCTATGCCCAAGAGTGCCCTATAATCTCCACAACTTACAGTAATACAGCCTTTACTTGTAGCTTTGAGTAGGGCTCCATCAGAGCTTGGTTGGAGTTTTTTCCTGGACATGGGTGCTCCTCTCTGTGACATCCCTACCTGAACAGTATTTCTATTTTCTCTCCACTCACCTCCTACTAGCCATAGCTCTCACGGTCCCTGAAGCTCTCCTCATCTCCCAGAAAGCAGTGGTCATCTCATCACCAGTCTCATCACCACACTCTAATGCAGCATTTCTTAAATTGTAGGTGGTAGCCCAATATGGGTTCGCAAAAAATTTGGCAACAGTAAAAGGTTTCTGAACATGCAATGACCAAAAATTAATTCACAATCAAACAGGTAATGAATCTGAGGTGTTTCTGGCAGCACTTTCCCGTGTTGTATCGGGCAACTTCACTGCAGCCTTGGTTCTGAACACTAAGCATGCACACTTTGCACTGTGAGTGCCCTCAGGTCACCAGCACCAAGAAATGCTGCCTAAATGCAAAAAAGAGTCATGAGTGGAAAAAGTTTAAGAAGCCCTGCTGTAATGGATAGCAGCCTCTATTTCCCACAGTTGCCTTCAATTCTTGTTCCACACACATACTCATTTTTGTTGCTAGCCACTTTAACTGTCATACACAGTTCTGCTATTCTCTTTCAGAAGATGGCCTTAACATTTTGCCAAAGAAATCAGATTTCTCAGTTCAAAAGAACTTTTGAGTGTAGTCATGACTGAAAATACAACTTTGTTATCTTGAGTATCCTTTTACACATGATGCCTGGAGCTCTAGGCCTTATATGAGAGAAATATTCACTTTCTGCACCTCACAAGCAAGTGTCTGTCCCTAATTCCATGTAATGATAATAATAATAATGATAATAACTAGCCTTTATACAGCTATTTACAAATTACATATTATCTCATTTGATCCTCATAACAACTCTAGGAGGTAGCTACTACTATTATTCCCATTATATAAGTGAGAAAACTGAGGCACAGAGATGTCAAGTGATTTGCCCAGGGTCACACAGCTAGTATCTGAGGCAGAATTCAAACTTAGGTCTTCCCGGTTCCAAGTCTACCACTCTTTCCACTATGCTATCTAGATGACTACATAAGCCCACCCACTTGTCTTTTGCTTGTTTTCTCTCCCCCTAACCCCCACTTCCAGCTTCCAAGTTGTGTGTCTTCACTTAAATCAGTACTTCTCACTGGATCCAAAGGTTATGTAGAAGAACTCTTTTCACTGTTTCCTGTTTATCCTGTATATAGATTATTCATGCATATTTGTTCATGTATTGTTTCCCCTGTTGGATTGTGAGCTCCTTGAGGTCAGGGACTATCTTTTGCCTCTTTTTTTTATCCCCTTGGATCTTAGCACAATACCTGGCACACAGCAAGTAATTAATAAATGTTTATTGACTGATTGATAGTGATCCCCCATTTGCCTCAAGAACTGCTGGCCCAGATTATTCAATTTTCCTGGGCTGCTCCCCAAAATATTTATTAAAGAGCAAAATGTATGGTCATTGCTATATGAGCAAAAAGCATATAGATAGGAAACCAACAGGCATATACAAAGGACAAAAGAAGCAGTTAATCTGGGAGAATAGCATGAGATAAAACTAGAAAGGGAGTTTCAGTACCAGATTGTGGACAGCCTTAAATACTGGCCTAAGGAATCTGAAACTTTACCTGGGAGGAAATAGTGAGCCACTGAAGATTTTGAGGAGGAGAGTAAAATGAGCAGTATGAAAGATAGGTTGGAGGAAGAAGAAAGTAATAATAGGAAGATCTAAGAGGTTTTTGTTGGCAGGAAGTAATGAAGGTAGCAACAATGGGAATAGAAAGGAGAGGATAGGTGGGGATCGAGGGACAGAACCAAATAACTTATTGGACATGTGAGGTGAAAGATGAGGGAGAAAGAAGAGTCGAAGATAACCCCAAGGTCTCAAGCATGGGAGGCAGGATGAATTGTGTTCTGATATTATATTTTCAATGATTTAATTTCAACTCAGAGTGAAGGCAGCCTGCAGGAGTGCACTGCATAATTGCTCTGTTAACAGTCCTGGCTACCCTGGGCACATTTAATTATTCCATAATTACTCCTACTTAGGGCCCAGGGTGGGGATTGTATGTAGAATATCGATCCATCTGATGAATATAAAGAGAAAACAGTCACTGCTTTCTGTCCCCAGGAGGTCTCCTCCCGACTTGTGTTCTAGACAAACAGCTATCTCTGAGACACCAGGTATCTCGGTAACAGTCCTGGAGACCAGAGGAATTGGTGATGGAAGTCACAGTGCTGAGCTTTGGAGAGTCCTCTCTAGCTGCAGGAGGGCAAATACGTGGAAGAAAATTCAGAAATGTCAAGAAAGGCTCTGCTAGCAGATTAAAATGTCTTGAAACTTTCTGTGTACTTTTTTCCCCAATTTTAATTTTTCTCTCTCAAACCACACCTCCATACACACAAAAAAGACAAAGACAGAGACACACAGAAAGAAAAAGAGACAGAGAGAGAGAGAGACAGAGAGAGAGAGAGAGACAGAGAGGTAAAATAGTGGTTAGAGGAGTCCTGCCTCTAACACATACTAGCTTTGTGACCTTGGGCAAGTCACTTACTTTCCCAGTGCCCTAGACAGCTATCTAAGATTGTAAACTACAGATGAGATGCTGTTACCAATATGCATAGATGGAGGGAATTATATTCCATGAAATCACAGGTCCATCCTTGAAAAACCCTGCCCTCTCCGATCCCTAGAATTTGGCAATTAGCCCATTTATCCAATGAGTAGTAATTTACACAAATGATAGGAGCACAAGTTTAGAGCTTGAAAGGACCATAAAGGTCATATTATTCAGTCAATCTTATTTTACAAATGAGGAAACTGAGACCTGAGAAGTTATACCAGTAAGTAATTGTTAGGAACAGGTTTTCAGGTCAGATTCTGTGACACCATGTTCACCACTCTTTTCACTGTACCATGTTTGTGTTTTGGACATTTAAATGACCCACATCTTTCTTTCCCATTCTCTCCACCATATTCCCAAAACAAACACTCTTTTATTACAAGATCCAGGTAATAATTCTTTCATTCATTTATTCGTTCATTTAACATGTGATTCACATAACCACAGATTGTTGGAAATGGAAAGGACCTTAGACATAATCTAGTCTAACTCTCTCATTATATAAATGAAAAAACTGAAGCTCCCCGAGGAGAAATGACTTACTCAAAGTCACATAGTAGCAGAGCTAGGACTCAAACACAGACCTTCTGACTCCCATTCCAGGATACCACGCTATGATCGAGTGCTTGCTATGGGCATTAGAATGTATTAGGAACCGATTGGGATAAATAAATCCTGTCCTCAAGTTTTGGATCTATTTTGGAGAATGAGACATTGAGACAAGAAGTTAAGTAACTGTACCATTATACTAAATAATGTAAGATAATAATACAAGTGCTATCACTGGCAATGTCTAAGTAATTAAGGAGTCATAGAAGAGAGTTAAGTGCTCATTCAAAGTAAGGAGAGATCACAGTGGACAGCAACGGGCATAGAAAGCTCTACTGGAGAAGGTCGGAATTGAAATGCAAATATAATCTCAAAGGATAGTTGTTGTTGTTGTTGTTGTTGTATGTCCTTCCTTCTTGAAGAGGACCATGACATCAGCAAGGTGATGCCATGACCTGCAAGTGAATTGGATTGATGTGAGGGAAGGCTGTACAAAGTCACCAGCCTCACTTTCTCCTTCGGAGCCATCTGGGTCCAGTGGCCAGCTATAGATCAAGTGAAAGATTCAAAGGATTGAGAGAACAGGCAAAGGCATTCTAGAGAGGAAGGAGAAAATGAATAAAGGCACAAATAGAGGAATGCATACCGTATTTTAGGAATAATGAGTAGGCTAATAAAGAGGCTTAAGTAGGTTCCCATCCCAGCTCTGCTTTCATGCTGTGTGACCTGAAGTAAAGCATTTTCCCTCTCTGTATCCCATTTTCTTCACCATATGTCTTGCCCATCACCTGAGTACCTGCCTTTCCATCCTCCATTCCAGCTTCCCTTTAAGTCTTTGTCTTCCCTTATTAGAATTTAAGTAGGAACCATTTTGTTTTCTTGTTTTTGTAACCCCAGTGGTTAGTACAGTGCTTGGCACATAGTAAGCAATTAATAAATGATTTATCTATCTATATACCTATATGTATGTGTATGTAACATGGAAGAGTTGGGAAAGGTATTTCTAAGGAAAGTCCTTTCCAGCTCTAAGTTTCTAAGATTCTATTGGGGGCAGGATGACATAGAAGAAAAGATATTGAATCTAGGGTTCACAGGACTTGTATGTGAATCCTATTTCTCCCCCTTACCAGTTTATAGTCCTGGGTATTCTGCACTGGTCAGACCACATCTGATCAGTCCTGGGTACAATGTTTTAAAAAATACATAGAAAAGCTGGATTGCATCTATAAGCAGGGGAAGTAAGATGGTAAGGGGAATGGAAGCCATGTGGTAAGATTTTCAGGTGAAAGAATTGAGGGTGATTGAGGTTCCTGTGAGCCCTAGATTTAGCATACTTTCTACCATGTCATACTTTCATAGGATCATAGAAATTTTGAACTGAAAATAACTTTCCTTAGAAATACCTTCTCCAACTTTCCCATTTTACAGATACATAGGTAGGTAGGTAGGTAGATGGATGGATGGATGGATGGATGGATGGATGGATGGATGGATGGAT
>NW_020940360.1:25021705-25065993 GCF_900497805.2 Vombatus ursinus
GATGGATGGATGGATGGATGGATGGATGGATGGATGGATGGATGGATGGATGGATGGATAGATAGATAGACATAGATAGATAGATAGATAGATAGATAGATAGATAGATAGATAGATAGATAGATAGATAGATAAGAAGACTTCAAGAAGGCATGATAACTGACTTTGACTAATTTAAGGGCTGACAAGTGGCAGAGAAAGTAATGTTCCCTTGACCCCAAAGGGGAGCATTAGTAGCAATGGAGTTGGGGGGATGGGGGAGATTTCCAAGAGGCAGCTTTCATTTAATGTAAGGAAGATTTTTTCCTAATAATCAGTTCTATCTAAAAGTAGAATGTCTGCCCTTAACAGATCTGGGTTCCCCCAGTGGAAGTCTAGGGGCTAGATGATACCATGTAGGGGATTTTTTAGGAGGGATTCTTGTTTAAATATGTGTTAGAGACTCCCAGCCTTCTAACCCTGAGATTTTGTGATTCTTAGTAATACGTGATCTTGGTCAAAGTCATCTAATTTAAGCCTCAGTAGGCCCAGCTGTAAGAATGAGAATAGATGATTTCTAAGGGTCCTTCTCACTCCAAGTCCTATGATCCTATATTCCTGTGTATCTTATATATCTTATATAAATCAGTATGGCTAGAGCTAGACGCAATGGGACATAATAATGGAAAGGTAGTTAGTCTTGAATGCAGATCTCGGTGGCTATCTTAAGCACTGGCCATCTAAGCAGTCAGACAGGGCCTTTAGGGTAGACCTGTGACCCCACTTACCCATGCTTTTCATTTCCACCAATAACTGACAATAGAGGCAGTGTAACACAGTAGAAAGATCAATGGCTTTGGAGTCAGAGGACCTGAGATCAAATCTTAGCTCAGCTATTTATTTCAGTCACTTGATCTCTCTGGGCCTCAGTTTTCTCATCTGTAAAATGAAGTGGTTGGACTAGATGACCTCTAAGGTCCCTTCCAGTTCTAAATAGGGCATATCATGTTAAAAAAAAAAAAAACACTGTTTAAGGCCTGGCCACTCTCTGCTATGAGATTCAGCGGCATCTGGGCTTTGGAAAATGGGTATATTGGATTCATTTGCACGAATTTAGTGACAAATAAATAATTGAGTAGTTCTCTTTCCCATGACAATTGGAGGCATGTTTCCCTACCTATATACCTAACAGAAAGTACTGATGGTCAAAATAAAAGGTCCTGGATCATAAATCCTATGAGATTTAGCTCAATTTAAAGCCTAGTTATTTTAGAACCTGTCTCTGCCACCTATAAACTAAGAACAGTGACCATTAGCTCTCCAGGAAATGGTCATTAAGATGGACATCTTCTGAAACAAATCAGAAACTTTTCATTAAAAGGGAAGAAAAATGAACTTCTACAGTATAAATATTACTAGATAGCCTCAGGCTCAGTTGCCATTCACAAACTCCTCAAGCTGCAGCCTCGAAATTTATGACATTTAGCTGAGCCCCTAGAGAAGGCTTCAGTCCTGCCTTCACTCCAGAACCAAACATTAGCCTCTGTGTGTTAATGAGGCAGACTCTGGGAAAGAAGAGAGGTAAGATCATTTAGGTGGTTCTCCTCGTTAAATTTCAGCCCTATTTTCTCTCTCCCCTGCATTCTTTCTTGGCAGTCCATTATAAGGGGAAGGCTAAGCAGGACATTCAAAGAGGCTGGTGCTGGGTCTATGAGGACTTCTTTTACCCAAAGCATAGGAAGCTGCTTAGACCCCAACAGGAGTCCTGGCCATGGACAGGTTAGCAAGAAAGAGAAGTTGTTTGCCTCTTAGGAAGGAAGCTGGAGACAGGCTTAGCTACTGTAAGTCTGATAAACAGTGCTAGATAAGCTCTAACCACAGTTCCCATTCAATTCAGTTCAACACGAATTTATTAAGTATTTTATATATGTAAGGCACTATGCTAGTGTAATGAGGTTCTAATACATGTGCAGACACCATCAGTTTGCTAAAATGGTGTGATCCACATGGAAGGCATTAGAGACCTGCTTCTAGTGAGGACTGGTAGGTACATCCATGGACATTCTGATTGTCTATATACAATACATATATACATATATGTATATGGTTGAGAGGAGCCTTTTTCCATTGACTGAGCAGCCAGACTGTCAATACCTTCAAAATGGCCTGACTCAGTACTTGATGTAGCTTTCTGAGAGAGTGAGGTGACTCCTCCACTCAAGCTGAAGAGACCATAAAATAAGGTAGGAGGACCTGAGAGCCTTCTTTTTCTTCCTGTAAGATCATATGGTCCTGTAGAAATGAGATTGGATCTCTGGTCTTTTCATTGATTCCTTTTCCAATTTAGGTGCAGGGAGTGAATTTTCTAATCTGAGTTGTTACTGCCTCAGGCCCTTTTGAAGATACCCACAATTCTGACTACATAGCCAATGGAAAAAGGCTTCTCCCAACTACATGGTAATCCAACCAGAAACAGAAATATAACATCTATATGTGTTTCAGGCCTCAAGATACTCCCCAAAGCAGCTCTTTAACATTTTCCATTTGGATAGTGCCATCTTAACAAATTGATAGGTACTGCACATGGACCAGACGCCATTACCCTAAGCCCTGAGAATATGAAAACTAAAATACAAACACTTCTTGCCCTTTTACTGAGAATTATAGCATACAACAGATCAATAAATAGAAGGTGTACCAAAAGTTTTCGTGTAGTTTTAAGCTTTAACAGTTTTAAGCTTTGACAACATAAAAAACCACTAAGACTTTTAGGATGCCCTTTAGAAGGTAATTTGAGCAAGAAAATGGGGGAATAGTAGAATCATAGAACTCTAACACAGAGTTAGAAGAGAACCTGGAGACCATCACATGCAACCTTCATTTTACAGATGAGGAAATCGAGGCACAGAGAGCTTAAGTGACTTGTCTGAAGTCTTAAAGTTAGTAAGTGTCTGTCTGAGGTTGGATTTGAACTCAGTCAACAAGGATTCATTAAGGGTTTATTATGTTCCCAGCACTTTGTTAAGCACTAGTGATACAAAGAAAGATAAAACATGGTCCCTGCATGCTCTCGAGGAGCTCGCATTCTAATGGAGGAGAAAAAAATGCCCCCCAAAAATGTATATACAAGATATATAGAGTGGATGAACGTAATCTGAAAGGGGAGGGCTCTGGAAGAAAGTAGAGTTTAAGCTGATCTTAAAGGAGTCTGGGGAAACTTACAGAGTTAAGAGGGCAGAGCATTTCAAGCATGGGGGCCAGCCAGTGGAAAGGTCTTCCTGACCACAACTCAACTATTCGATCCATTATACCAACTAGAGCTTCAGTAGGACCTGAGCTGAGTCTTACAGGAAACAAAGGATTCCAGGAGACAGAGGGAGAAAGCAGAGCCTTCCATGGATAAGGTGTGGAAGGGAAGGAGAGAGGCACAAGAGTGAAGGGTAGAATATGAAGTCTAGAAAGGATCAAGTCATTTTGATGAGAATGAATCAATCAATGAGCATTTATTAAGAGCCTATTATGTTGGGTGCTAGTGGGGAAAAAAAAGACAAAACAAAAGATACCTGCTCTCAAAGAGTGACGGCACAGTAAATAGAGTATCTGGCCTGAGTTCAAATCTAGCCTCAAACATTTACTAACTATGTGACCCTGGGCATGTCACTCAAAACCTGTTTGTCTTAGTTTCCTCACCTGTAAAATGGAGATAACAATAGCACCTACCTCCCAGGGTTGTTGTGAATATCAAATAAGATAGCAATTATAAAAGTGCTTAGCACAGGACTTGGCATATAGTAAGCACTATGTAAACGTATTAGTATTATAAGTGTTATACTGGGGCAAACAACATGTACATATATAAGTGCATACAAAATAAATACTAGATAATTTTGTGGGGGAGGGCACCAGTAGCCGGAGATAGGTATTGAGGAAGACTTCATGTAGAAAGTAGGATTTGAATATACAAACCATTCTCAAAGAAGGCTTGTAAACTATTAACAACCATATGAAAGAATGCTCCAAATCACTAATAACAAGAAAAATGCAACCCTGAGGTTTCACTTCAAACTTAGCAAATTGGCAAAGATGACAAAAGATGGCCATAGGCAAGATCAGAGGAGTTGTGGGAAAATAGGCATATTAACATATAGTTAGTGGAGCTAGGAAATGATACAACCATTTTGGAAAGCAATTTAGAATTGTGCAAATTGAGTGGCCAAAATGTCCATATTCTCTAACCCAGAAATTCTACTGCTAGGCATATACTCCAAGGAGGTCATTGACAAAAAGACAAGCTCCATATACAACAAAACATTTATAACAGCACTTTTTGTGGTAGCAAAGAACTGAAAACAAAGTAGATGCCCACCAACTGAGAACAGGGTAAAACAAACCATGGTATGTAAATGTAATAAAACATTACCGAGCTCTAAGAAATGATGAATGTGATGAATTTAGAAAACCATGGAAAATCTTATATGAACTTACATAAAGTGAAGTAAGCAGAGCCAAGAAAACAGTCTACACAATGACTAAGACAATGTAAATGGAAAGAATAATCACCACAAAACATTTAAGTTGAAAGCTGTGAAGAAGCTTGGCCCAAAGAAGAAATTTAAGAAGATATCTCCCCAAAGGCAGGAGAGGGGACATGGGTCTATGGGTGAAGAATATTGCATATAATGTCATTTTTTATTGGTTTTACTCAATTTTCCCCTTTTCTTCCTCTTTATTTAAAAAAAGTATTTGCTAAATGGGATGGCTCTCTGAGAAGGGTAAGAAGAGAAAGAGGAAGAAATTTAGGCTATGTAAAAACAAAATATAAGGTTTTTTTTAAAAAGAGATGAATTTCAAATGAAACAAAGGATCCTATGATTTTTAGAATGGAGGAGGAGGAAGTACATTACAGGCAGTGTTGTGCAGGTAAATGTTTAACAAGTAGCTCTCTGAAAAAAAAAAACAATGCCTGGAATGTTCTCCTTCCTCATTTCAGCATTCTGGCCCTCCAGGCTTCCTTCAAGTGTCATTCCCATCTTCTACAAAGACTTTTCTTAAGCTTCCCTCTGCAATTATCTTCAATTTGTCCAGTATAAATCTTGGTTGTACGTAATTATTTGCATGTTGTCTGCATTAGACTGTGAGTTCCTTGAGGACAAGGACTATTTTTTGCCTTTCTTAGTATTACCAGCCCATGATATATAGTATTTGCCAATTTTCAAGGTGTAAATACTCCCACTGAAAACTTAATCAATTCTTACCAGCCTGTTTGACCTGGCTCCAGCACACTCCTGATTCCAGAATGCTTGGCAGGAAATAGCACAGAGAAAAACAGGAAAGGTAGGCTGGGGTCCAGAACATATGGGCCTTTAAATTCCAAAATGAGGAATTGTATTTTTATCCTAAAAGAAATTTGGAGCCACTGAATATTCTTTAGCAGAAGGGGGACATGAATCAGACTTCTGCATTAGGAAGATTATTACGAGTAGCTGTTAGGAGAAGGATGACTTAGAGTTAAGCAAGTGAAAGTAGTGAAACCAATCTCTGTAAAACACAAGTCCCAACACCATTGGTCGGTGTGGTTCTCTCTCCTTGCTGGTGGAGATCAATGCCCCATGACTGCAAGGTGAGGCAGAATTGGCAAGGACAAGGGAGAAGAGAGTGGCAGGCTCTTTAAGACTCTTGACTCTTTTCAAGTCTTTGGGCCTTCTTCAAGTTTCTTCAGTCTCTTCAACTCTCTTTAGTCACTTTAGCCACTTCAGGCACTTCTAGCTTCCAGAGAAGATGGAAGATGCCAGCCCCACTTCTGGTTACTGAAGGAAAAACTTTGGGGAAAAAATGAACAAGAAAGGAACTGACAGTCTCCATCATGTCCTATCCCCAGCTTGCTACACCAGAGACTTTGGGGAGCTTCTCCTTGGATAAAATCTAAAACTCTCTGGTTGAGCTGAAATACCTCCCTCCCTATGGGAAAGTTTGTTCACCATATTGTATGATATATATTCACTTATGTATGCTTACTCTGATTTCTTTTTTGCCATAGGCTCGGATAAATGGATTTCTTTGCTAATTACTGTGTGTGCTCATTGTGGAACGTATTTGTTGGGAAGGGAATCAAGCCTTGGATGTAGAGTTTTAGATATAAAGCTTGGAGCCCAGCTCTCTTCATTAATAAATAGTGATCAGAAGTTCAGCTTGGACCTGAAAACCACATCTCCTAAAGTGACATATTTGATGGAGTAATATATAAAGTTGTATATAATTATAGCCAGGTATTCCCTCTCTGAGGAGTCAGCCAAGCTTCTGAGAAAGGGAAAAGATAAACTCTTAACTAAGGGTGAAAAAGACTCAACCTCTCAGTGAGAAGGGTAAATGGTGAAACAGCTACCTGAATGGCCTTTTGTCTGCTATCTGGTAAGACAAAAGACCAGACTACTAGCAGAGCTGGAAATGTATTGACAAGCCCTAAGTCAGGATAGAATAGCAAACTTAGCCTTTGCCTTTCACTAGTACTGAGTTATATTGACTATATAGATCCTGGAATAAGTTGAAATTTGCTAGAGATGAGGGTTGCCAGACTTTCTAGCAACTCCAAATCTCCCTCTCCCCTCCTCCCCAGCTTGGAGTGAAACTTAATCCCAGAGTAGTACTATAAGTCTGAAAGAACTATATAGATCCCTGGGTGTTAGAGAGGGAGGGGCTCATCATAAGGATGGGTTGTTTGACTCCCTAACACAACTAAGTTCTTTTCTTACGTGGGAAGGGTGAAGAGTAGCTTCAAACCAAGAGTTAGAGCAAGTTTATAGCATTTATATGCATGGTAAAGCAAACTTATCAGAGGGAGAAGTTTTCTTGACTCTCTATGGATTTGAACATGAGTTCTGTTGTTCTGTGGGTAATTAACTTGTTCTGAGAAACAGGGTAGCATAATGGATAGAAAGATGTTCTTAGAAGCACAAAGACCTACATTCAAATTCTGCTTCTGAAACATAGCAACTGTGTGACCTTAGGTAAGACATTCAACCTCCTTCTCCCTGGCAACTCTCTTATACTACAGAATGCAAAATAATTGTTGTTCTGAATTAGTAGATGAGTTTTCTCTTCCTCTAAAACCACAATCCCTCCAAAAAGAAAACATGGTTCAAAATTCCATGCTTTATTATCATGGTGCTAAGCAGGGGAACTGAAGGCAACTAGATAAGAATTAAAAATTAGACAAAAGTCAAATGTTCCCAAGGGAATCCTGGATCAGGGCATGAGTCATAGAGTTTGATGCTATTATTGATAAATCTTTTGGACAGAATCTGGTTCATCTCTTTGGAATCCACACAAGAGTTACACTTCACTTTTAACCCTCAAATAATTTTGGTTTCTCCCTCCATTGATTCTCACTCAAACATTCCCTATCACACTTACCCCATCCAGTCTGTGGATTTTCTCACATAAGTATTTATAGTGTTAATATATTTAGAAGTAGTGCTATATAATGGATAGAGAACCGGCCTCACACTAAGATTCATACCCTGCCTCTGACCCTGACCAACCAAGTCATTTAAATTCTCAATGTCCTGTGAAATCCCATGCTAAGCTACTGCCAACCTGTATTGGTAGAGGGGATACTGATGAAACTCCAAGTCTAATCTTAATATACAATATGAATCCACTATCCCTTTTTACCTTATTTAAGACATGTTCTTTCAATAGTCATATTCTATTCATGAGTCACATTCTATTAAGTCTTAATGGTACCTTTGACTTCAAATTTCCCTCCTTGAGTTGTACTTCAGCTTATTTATTAGCCATATTTCACACATTTTTGTATAGGGATAAGGGGCAAAAGGTTTTATTTCTGCCTTTTTTTTTCGATACTCACATCTCATCAGTATCCCTCAGTATCTTCTTCCTCTCTGATTGGAGGATGGTGCAAAAAAAAAAAACCCAAAGCCTCCATTTAAAGAGGGCTCAGAAGAACACCTTCATTTCTCACCAGTTGCACTCCTTAGATTCAGCTCCACCATCATCATGCCCCCACACTGGTTTCCTTCCCCTTACCCCTTTTCAGTTTCCTTTTATGTTTTATCTTCCCCCACAATACTATAAGCTCCTTGAGGCAGGATATTGTATTGTATTGTGCTGTGTTGTGTTGTGTTAATTGTATTATTCTTGCATAGATGGCTGTGAGGTGATACAGCAGATAGAGCACCAGGCTTGAAATCAGGAAGACCTAAGTTCAAATCTGGCCTCAGACATTTACTAGCTGTGTGACCCCGGGCAAGTGACTTAACTCTCTTTGCCTCAGTTTCCTTATCTGTAAAAATGACCTGGAGAAGGAAATGGTAAATCGCTCCAGTAGCTTTGCCAAGAAAATCTCAAATGGGATCACAAAGAGTTGGACACAACTGAAAAATAACTGGAGAACATTCTTGCATATTGTCTCCTTGGAAAGTATTCTTTTCTACTGGTCTTCCTTCTTATATGGTACCTGTGATATCAGTGATATCTGGTTTGGTGGATATATGTAGGTGGAATTCTATACCACCACACCTCTCAATTTTCAATTTGAAGTTTTCTTGATCAGATTTACCCATCAAATACATTTTTACTGGCCTGTGACTTTCATTTTATCCTCAGTGACCAACCATCATTCTTATTTCTTAAACTGTGATCCAGAAATCCAAATCCTCTTCTCAGATATTCTCTTCTGAACCAGCTATTCATTTCCCAAATCCCACTTTCTCATCTGAAGCCCTTTCCTTTTAAAGTGATGCAAACACTAATTATGTCCCTAAAGTCTTCAGTTTCTAGCCCAAGATTTCATAATCCCAGCAATGCTTCCTAAGTTCCTTCTGACAACATCATTTTCTTCATCTGAATCATTAGCAGTAGTCACCAGCAGTATCACCACAGTCACCGGCACTAGACAGTAGGTTTTAACCAGACTAGCAAAATCATAAGCACAATAACAGAAACCTTGCTAGTAAATGCCTTGGATATTTAGACTTGCAGTAAAAACATTAAGCCATTTCCTCATATAATTAGCCAGGGAAGGGAGAAGGAAGTAAAAAAGTAGTGAGGGGGAGGAAGAAAATATATTATTAAAGGAAAGGTTGATGGGGAGAGGAGCCTGAACTGAGCAATCTTTCTGTTTATTCTAATCAGAATCCCCACAGAGTTGCTCAATCTGGCATTTGTCTATGTGAATGGATCCTCATTCAGAGTTAAAACCTAGAAATAATACCTTGGTTGGCTATTTCAGTTCATTCAATTCTGCACATATTGATAAAGTACCTACTATGTGCAGTGCATTGTGGAGGGATACAGAAATGAGTAAGATAATGTGAGGCTTGTTTTCAAAGAGTTTACAACTGAATTGGAGGAAAAAAGAAAAAGATGCACAGAATCATGCTTAATACAAATGAAATATGATCAATACATAGGAGAAGGACAGATAAAGTGCTTCTAGGAAAGGAGAAATCATTCTTTTAGAGGCAATATTTTTCTTTAAGTTATTTTTGTTCAATTATTTTCATAGCCAACACCACTACACAGTGAAATATTGAATTCTTGTCAAAAAGAGCAAACACACATTGGCCTTTAAGTAGGACTAAAGAGAAAAACTTGTTTTTCCTCTCACAAATCCTTGGTACAACAGGAAAGAGGGTTTTTGTCTTGGTCTTTTGTTTTGTTTTACCTTCTGAGGGTGAATATCTTATTTATCAGGGAAAAAGTAGTTTATTCTCTTTCAGAAAAACCAAAATCTGAAGGGGGTTCATTAGGACCCATCTGTCCCTCTTTCTGAGTTTGTCCTTCCTGATGATGTTTTCTCTTTGCAACTTCCCACTCCCAGTTCTTATACACACACACACACACACACACACATATATGGCCCAGGAACTTCCTGCTGACCCTTGACCACAAAGGGGTTCCCCACTCAGGTTTGTCTTCAGACAAATCTTATGCTCATAAAAAGTCTTTTCTCCTCTTTTGCATCCATCAAAACTTACCTGTCCTGTGCTCTAAATCACTCAGGGGCCTGCTTTCTGCCAGGTAGAGAGAGAGAGAGAGAAAGAGAGAGAGAAAAAGAGAGAGAAAGAGAGAGAGAGAGAAAGAGAGAGAGAAAAAGAGAGAGAGAGAGAGAGAGAGAGAGAGAGAGAGAGAGAGAGAGATGGATAGATGGATAGATGGATGGATGGAACTTTTATTAAGTACTTACTTTGTTCCAGCCATTGTGCTAAATACTGGGAATGCAAATACAAGCAAAAAAAAAAAAAAAAGACAGTCCTTACAGTAAGGAATTTATATTCTAATAAGAGAAGACAACTTATAAAAGGGAACTGGAAATGAAGGGGGGAGGAAGGGGTATAAAGTCCAGAGAGTCAGGGATGGAACTGAGAGAGGAGTGAACATGAATGGCCAGGGCACTTCCTTAAATGGTAATCTCAGACATGAATTTATCAAAGGAAGGAAGAGGCCACAGAAGCAGAGGCATGTCCAGGGTAATATAACTCATGCTGAGGTGTTAGTCATTTATAATAGCTGACAATAATGAAACACTTTAAGGTTTATGAAGAGTTTTCTATATGTAGTTGGGAGATTGAAAGAGGACTTCTAATCTATTGAGTCATTCCTAGCCCATTTGATGAAATTATAGGATACAAAGAAATGAAATGTTAAAGTTTTGCCCTTTTTGGACTTGAAATGGTCCAATTATTTTCCCTTTAAAATGATGTGCCCCTTTTTAGGTTTTGAATTTTTTATCTTTTAAAGGATATGAAGCCTTGAGTGACTCACACCCTAAGTGTCCCATTGATAGCTTGTAAAAGAAGTATAAAGAAGTGTTTACTACTTCTTTACTCTTTTAGGAGGTGTGAAGACATTCATCCATCAACCTGATGGAATTATAAGATGGCTAGCCATAGCCTAGCTAAAGGATCAGCCACATACTGGTGATCTTTAAAAAGCAAGCTAGACAACTCTACAGACAGTTAAGAGAACCTAAAAGTCAAGAAGAGAGTCAGCTATGAAGAAATTACCAAGTTCTTAAGAGGAATCTCTTTGTCTTTTCCCTTGTGCTTCTTCTAGAGTACAGCAGGCAGGGAAGATGATTTCTGTCCTTCCCCCTCCCTTCCTTCACCATCATGTAATACTTTGCCCAGCAGGAGACACTGTACCCAGGAGATATCAGGTTTCCGCGTTTAAAAAAAAGAAAAAGAAAAGGTCCAGCTTCAGAGTCAAGATGAACTGTGAAGAGGAGTAGACCCAAGGGATTCACCTACCCCAGAGAGATGCTTCACCCAGGAGAACCAGTGGGAAGATACTACAAGAAGAGGTAAATCACCGAGACCCTGAAATGCCAGAGACGTGAGTTGCCCTTGCTATTTATGTTCTCTAAATGTGCCCCTCTCTGCTTGCATAATATATAGGTGCTCCACTCTTCCCAATGACATTATGTAGGTATTTGTGGGATAGCACATCTTAGTTTTATGAAAGAAATACTTTATTATAACTGTTCTTACTATACCATTACAGTAAATGCATTTTCTTTGAGCTAATTATATCCTCTGACTATTGACGGTAAACACATGGGGGCTCATGAACTATAGTTTTAGGATCACACACACCCAAAATGCCTTAAACATGCGGTAATCATCCCCAGGGGACTCAGACCACTAGTTCAAGTTACTGTGGCGGGGGGGAGCAGATATATATTCTTTTTATCTTAACATACTATACCTCCTAATATACATCTGCATCTTAAATGAGTTTGGTCAATCTTGAAAGCAAAGAAATTTCAAGTCCCGTGACAGACAATCAAAAAACATTTGGGGACCAAAATACCTTTCAGCATCTCCTTATATCATATTGTATGAGTAGCTGCCTGCTTACCCTATGCCTAAGAAAAATCTTATTTTTCCTCAACATCCTCTATGACTTCAACCTAAATACTTTTTTTCTTTTATTTTTTGAATTCCTTTGAGTTAATGTTTCTGATGTTCATGTGTCATAACTAAGAGTTCAAAAAACTAATTAATTTTCATGGACATCAGAGCTATGAAGAAAAGATACGGAACCAAGGAGGGACCACTCCTTGGAGTGAGTAGATTAATAGCAGATGATGGAGAGAAGTTGGAGCTGCTCAACTCATTTGCTTCTATATTCTCTGCCAAGGAAAATGATACTGAAAGTACAGAACAAAAAATGTCTAATGAGGAGTTGATATAAAAAAAAGTTAGGAGATAGGAAAAGACTATCTAGCTAGTAACATTCTAACTGTGGGGATGTCTTAAGGCTCTGTTCTGGAAATTCCATTCTATCTTATGAGGTGACCATCATCATCCAGTTGATGATGCCCCCTAACTATAGATGTCCCCCCAAATTCCTATCCTAGGCCCTCTTCCTTTAAATTCTCTATCTCTCTCTCTCTTTTCTCTCTCTCTTTTTTTCTTCTCTCTTTCTCCTCTCTCTCCCCTCTCTCTCTCTCTCTCTCTCGCTCTCTCTCTCTCTCTCTTTCTCTCTCTCTCTGTCTCTTTCCTTATCAGTTTCCAACTCCTATGAGAGTTTAGGCTTAGTAAATCTCTACTTAGGTGACTCCCTAGTCCCAAGTGACTCCTAAACATACATACATATTTATGCATGTGTGTATATATGTATGTGTATATACATATATCCCCATATATATTCCATATATGTATTGCGTATGTATGTGTGTGTGTGTTTGTATATCCCTAGTTTTTTCCCCTAAGCTTCAGTCCTTCAACTCCAAAGACCCATTAACCTTTTCAAACTGGAAGTCATGGAGACATCTTTAAATTCAACATATCTAAAACTGAACCCATTATCATTCCCTCTAAATGATTACCTCTTCCAAACTTCCCTATTTCCATTCAAAGCACCACCATTCTTCCAATCTCTCAGGTTTGGAATCTTTGTGTTATCCTGGACTTCTGACTTTCCCTAACCCTAAATACTTGATCAATTGCCAAATCTTGTCATTTTTTTTCCCAGTCTCTTGCATCCATTTCTTTTTCTCTACTCACTTGGTTGTCACCCTAGGTTAGCCTCTGATCATTTCTCATGTAGATTATTTCAATAACTTCCTAAGTGGTCCCCCCATCTCAAATTTCTTCCCATTCTAAACCACTCTCTACATAGTTGCCAAAGTGACTTTCCTAAGTGCAGGTATAATCAAATCATAGTCCTACTCAAAAACTCCAGAAGCTCCCTATTGCTTAGAGGATCATATATAAACCTCTCTATTTGATATTTAACACCCATCACAATTCTCCCCCAATCTACCTTTCTAGTTTATTAGACACTACTCCTCATCCTGAATTCTATGGTCTAGCCAAACAGACCTTCTTGCTGTATCCCACACATAATACTCCATTTTTTGTCTCTGGGGCCTTTATGCTTACTGTCCCCCAAGCCTATAATGTGCTCCCTTCTATGCCTAGCACAGTTCCTGGCACATAGTGGGCTCTTAGTTAATACTTGTTGATTGATTGATGAGTTTAAGTCAGCTGACCAAGAGGTATGTTCTAAGATTTTGAAAAAAAATTGCAGTCATTGTCAATTATCGTTAAGAGATCATGGAGAACTAGAGAGGGCACAGGAAAATCAAAGAAAGGCAAACATCTCTATTTTTCCCAAAAGGGGGCAAGGATAAAATACATAAGCAATAGGCCAGCATGCTTGCCTTTGAATCCTAGCAAAATTATTTTAATCCCAGCAAATTTTTATTTGAGGGATGATTAGTGAGTATTAAGAAAAAAGACAGTAATCACAAAAAGCTAGCATGACTTCAAGAACAGGTCACACCACTGAAATTCAACCTAGTCTGTGTAACCCAGACTTTTTTATAATGGACCATTATGTTACACTTACACTGAGCCTGATTCTTTCTACAACTTCTACCTACTTGTGCCTTTTAGGGCCAACAGAGGATTAGAAGAAAGGGGAAGAGAGGGGAAAGGAGGAGAGGGACAGTCAAGGGGAGGGAAGGAAGGGAGAAAAGTTGTATCTTCCTTTTATATAACAAACCTTCAAGTCTTGAAGACCATTATTATGCCCCAAACCCAAGTCTTCTCTCTCCCAAGTTAAACATCTTCAATTGGTCTTTATTTGACCTGATTTCTACTTCCTCTAGACTGCTTCAGCTTGTTAATGTCCTTCCTAAAATATGAAGCCCAAAACTGAACTCAAAAATTGACATTTATATAACACTGCGATGTTTATAAAATATCTCTATCTCATTTGAGCCTCACAATACCCTATATTCAGTAGGTATTGCAAGTATCATTAATTCTACTTTATAGATGAAGAAATTAACTCTCCTAAAGGTTAAATGGTTTGCCTGTGGACACACAGCTAATAAATAAATAATAATAAAGTGTCAGAACTGATAAAGTGTCAGAAGCTTGATTTAAAGCCTACTCTTCTTGACTCCAAATCCAGCACTGTATTCTTTCTGTATGTCACTTTGCCTCTATAACAGAAAGTAACTACAAATGTGGTCTGACTAGGGCAGAGTACAATGATAGTATAATCTACCTAATTCTAGACACTATGCTTCTATTAATATAGCCTAAACTCACATTAGCAATTTAATGGATTAGCAAATTCATTAAATATGGTTACACTTCCATGGTCATGACTAATCATTTGTTTGTTTTAAATAAAGAGTTCTACCTTCATTACAATCATTACTGACCATAAGTAAATTATCATGTTTGAATTTGCCAATGTGTTATAATTATTATTTTGATTCACAGCAAGGATACAGTCTCAATCAATATTTTCACACAGAGACACCTACAATCAAAACACAGGGTGATACTTAACCTAGTGAGGGAGTGTGATGGAAAGAATTCCATTAGGATCTAGAATTCCTGGGTTCTAGTCTGATTGCCTGACCTTGGGCAAGAAGGCAGACTTGACCTTGAACGAGCCAGGCAGAGGGGAAAGCATTCACAGAATCATAAAATTTCAGAGCTAAGAAAGACTTTAAAGATCATCTAATTCATCACCTTCCTTGGAGTTAAATGATTTGGGTTGAAGAGCTAATTTGTGACAGTGCCAGGATTAGAACCCAAGTCTTCCTTACTTCACCTATCTTGACTCATTACTTTATATCTAATTTTATCATTCTGAGTTCTATAGCAATCCAAAGATATGTTCGAATAATTTCTTTCTAATTAATAAACTTACAATCTCTTTCTCACTAATTAGACTCATTAGAAGAAAGGAAACAGTATTTATTAAATACCTATTATATGGCAGGCACTGTGTTAGGCATAGAAGGGAGCACATTACAGGCATGGGGGAAAAGTCAGTGTAAAGGTTCCAGAGACAAAAAAATGGAGTATTATTTTTAAAATATTATCTCATTTGACCCTTACACCAACCAACATTTGGTAACAGATAATATGATTACCCCCATTTTACAGCTGAGAAAACTAAGACACACAGTAGTTAAGTGACTTGCCCAAGGTCATGCAGCTAATAAGTATTTGAAGGCAGATTTGAACTCAGGTCTTCCTGACTCCATGCTCACTGCTCTATCTGCCATACCATCTAGTTGGCAGGCTAGACTCTTAGAGAGCAGGGATTGTTTTTTCCTTTCCCCATGCTTAGCATAGTACCTGGTATCTAGTAGGTCCTTAATAAATGTTAGTTACCTGACTGTCTTCCAATTCATTAAATATTAGTAACTTAATGAGCTGGAGAAACCTCCTTTCCCAATAGTAATTACTCTTATTTCTGTATAATTAAATTAATACTAAAATTACTAAGTATATTCAATCTATTAACAATGAAAGTAATAATAAAGCAAAGGTATGTATAAATAGTTTGAATATTTTGGCTATGACCAATGCCATGGCCTGAGTCACTTCAAATTCATTCTAGCAGTAGATGATTCCTCTTCACTTGTTTAGAAACTCATTCTTACACAATTCAATTCATTCCAGATACTGATCAAAGCCACTTAAGAATCTTCTCCATATTTCTCCTCAGTAAAAAAAAAATTAAAATAAATTTTTTTGGAAATAAGCTAGATTCATTCTTTTTTGTTGTTCTTGCTTTAGTAATCTTAGGAAACAGTCTTTCCAAAATATACTATACTTGCAAGTTCCTCACAGATTCTTCATAGAATTATTTTTTTAAGTTTTCTTTATAATGCATCATAAAAGTTCTGACAAGGAAGAAATTTCACATCACCTTCTTTCTCTGTCTAGAACACATTAATTCTTATTATAATAGAAATATTATTCATGGATTTTAGTCTATTACTAATATAGTTGAACTTAACAAATAACTTCAGTTTTCTTGATTAAGATTTAATAGGCCATGTGATGTAGTGAAAAAAGATTTGGAGCCAAAAGATTTAAGGTCAAATACATGAATTACCTAACCTCTCCAAACCTCAGTTTCCTCATCTGCAAAATGAAGGATTTTAACTAGATGTTCTCTAAGGATCATTCCAGCTCAAAATTGAGTCAAAAATACAGGGGAAGGGGAGGAAAAATGAAGGAGTAACTAATTAAATATTTGACACATGCCTGTGAAATAAAAGGAGTGTTATAACAATAATAATAATATCAATAATACCTTATATCTATATAGTGCTTTACTATTTACAAAGTACTTCCATACACATTACTTCATCTGGTCTTCATAACATCCCTATAAGGTAAATTAGTAGGTTTGGATTTTTAATCTCCTTTTCACAGATGAAGAAACTGAGGCTCAGAGAGATTAAGTGGCTTCCCTGAGCTAGCAAGTGACAGATCAAAGACTCAACCAATTTTTCTGACTTGAAGTCTAGTGCTCTTTCTACTATACCATACTGCCTTTCTGGCATATGACCTTGTCGCTGCCTTCAGAGAACTTAGACTAAAGCTGGTAGGTGGAGGGGATGAAGGAGGGCAATCTATCTACATACACACAAAAATTGGAGGACGAAGCAAGACATCATATAATAAAGTACCAAAGTGAATATGATCAAATGCCCATATTTATGCTACAGCCAATAAGCATGATGGTGGCCAGGATAGGGAAAAAACAATATTATCTAGCATCACTAGGGGAATTTTCACTGAGAATATAGAAGTAGAGCCAACTGGTTATAGTGAAGAGAGGAGAGCATTCATAGAATTACAGAATTTCAGAGCTAAAAAAGACTTTAGATCTGCACCAGATGGCTCAGTGGATAGAGCACCGCCCTGGAGTCAGGAGGACTTGAGTTCATATTCGGCCTCAGACACATAACATTCATTAGCTGTGTGACTCTGGGAAAGTCACTTTACCCCAATTGCCTCATTTAGTCAATGCCCTCATT
Organism: Vombatus ursinus; assembly: GCF_900497805.2. Classification (NCBI taxonomy): domain Eukaryota; kingdom Metazoa; phylum Chordata; class Mammalia; order Diprotodontia; family Vombatidae; genus Vombatus; species Vombatus ursinus. The sequence continues at coordinate 25,039,017 of NW_020940360.1, forward strand.
TCTTAGAAGAGGAAACCAAGACCCAGGCAGGTTAAATTACTGTCAAGCATCACAGACCTGGTTAGTGGCAAAGCTAGGATTAGAACCCAGACTTTCCTGTACATTGTTTTTTCTCCCATAGAGTACATTCCAAGCAGGTGGAACAGCATGAAACAATAATAAGCATATCAAATGCAAATAACTATGAAGACCATTGGCCAGCTGCATCACAAGGTACCTAGAATTAAGGATGTTAAGTTGTGAGGCCTAAATACTAAACCAGGCTTAGTGGGACAGGTGCTCTTTAAATTACCGTATCTGTTTCATTACACTTAAATTAAATAAATCCTGGAAATTCTCCATTTAAAATGCCACTAATTTGGGGAACAAATACTGATATAGGATACTAAAGAGTTGGATTTGTGGAAGAGAAACTGGGTGGCAGACAAAAGATCATCATCCTTATTATTTAGCCTGAAATAATGGGACTGCTTACAATATACATCTCAGAGCACATTCCCAGTCACATCTAATATCCCTCATGCCCCAGCCACTGCAATGCCTGTGAATTGCTTACACAAAATCTTGAACAAGTAGCCCCAGCATTAATGCCCTCAAGGCAAACAACTGAGAGAGATGACAAGAATGTATGTAGAATAATGTGAAACTACCTACAGGCAATTTTGGTTCTTCCAAACCAGATACCAGAAGTCATCTCACACATAGAAGTCACAGTGAGACTAACTGTGAGCTTACTCCTCTTAAAATGAATATTCAGTGTGTCCCCTGGGACACATTCATCACATAAGTGGCATCCTTTGTCCTGCCTTCTACTTCAATAAAGGGAGAAACGTCAGCTGTGCAGTGCTTCTATGCCATACGTGTATCATATTATCAAGAATGAAATGTTATACTGGGCACTTACTCATTTAAATCTCTAATACAGTCTGGTCATCAATAAACAGATACAGATGTTATGGTGAAAGTAAAAAGTCAGTGGGGGGGGTAGGGGAAAGAGCATGGTATATGCTTCCATGCATCAATTTGGGATGAATAGTAATAATGAATGAGACAAAGTATATAAAATGCTTGCAAATCTCAAAGCATTATATGAGTATCAGCAATTATTGATACCATTATTGTATAATTGTAAAGAAATTATAATGTTATTAAAGAATAATAAACAACTATGAGAGGTAATGTGGTATAGTGAATAAAGAGCTGACCTCAAAACGAGGAAGATCTTATAGTCTGGACTACAACACGCGCTGGCCATGTGACTTTGGATTTAACATCTCGATGCTCTAAGCAACTCTCTAAGACTGGATGTCAACCTGTACTGGTAGAGGAATTTTCTCGTTTGGGAGTTCCTTATATCCTAGGTGGCACAGTGGATAGAGCTCTGGCCTTAGAGTCAGAAGGACCCGAGTTCAAATCTAGTCTCAGACACATGACACTTACTAGCTGTGTGACCCTGGGCAAGTCACTTAATCCCAATTGCTCCACCAAAAAGCGAAAAAAAAAAAAATTAGGGAGTTCCCTATATCGATGAAATCAAATATCCAGTCACCATCCTGTAGACACAGTTGAGACTGATGACAGCACAACAGGACTTGGGTTCACATCAAAACATCATATCTCCCCTGCTTCATACTATCTGTGTCACCCTGGGCAAGTTATCTAACACCTATATGGGCTTCAGTTTTCTCATCTGCAAAATGGGAGGAGGGGTTTCATACAAGGTAACCTCTGAGGTCCCTTTCAGTTCTGAATCAACAGAAGATAATAAGAGAATAATATTATCCTAAAATAATAATAATAAATGATAGCTTGTGTTTATATAGTGCTTTAAGGTTTGCCTAGTACTTAACAAATATTATCTGATTTGATCCTCACAACAACCTTAGGAGGTAGGTGCTATTATTATCTCCATTTTACAGTTGAGACTATTGAGGTAGACAGTGGTTAAGTGACTTGCCCAGGGTCACACAGCTAGTAAGTGTCTGACTCTCACTCAAGCCCACAGCATGCATAAAAAGTGGGGATTTGTAAACTATGGATTGAGCCAAATGATACATTTGCAAATGAAAATGTTTTCTTTTAAATTCTACATTTGCTTTTTAATGTGTGTCTCAACAGATCTAGAGTGGAGGTAAATATGATGCTGTTTTTTGGTCCCATCCCATCAACTGTAACTCCTGTGTAGGGGTCTTTAAAATGTTCTCATTTCCAGGAGAGAACAGGAAACCCGATGTACATAACGTAAGAGGCAAAGTGTTGAAGCAGCTTTGGGCTCAGGCCCAATCATCCAAATGGGATGGGACACACAGTACAGAGGAAGAGGAGTGAGACGAGCCAATGGGGGAAGCAGAGAACAGGGGAAACAATATGATATTGACTCTGACATGACATATCAAAGGTTCCGAAGGGAGAGAAACATTTCATTTGGGAATCAAGTGAATCATAAAGTTAACAGAGAGAAAAGGGACCTCACAGATAATAGGACTGGCTTTCAGCCACCCTTTCTAAAGATGTAGCCCAGAGCAACTCTTCAAGTGCTCAATTAGAGCATGCTGTCTGGATACTTAAATGAAAAGCTTCAGGGATTCCAGCTAGACAGAATTTTCAAATGTTTTACCCCATTGTAATGACCTCTGACCTCACAGGCAACCTCTCCCACCTGCCTATCACCTTCCTACAAAAGGTTAATTCCCCCCAATGCATTTATATTCTACTCCTTCTACCCAGAAGTCTACCTTCTGGGGTTAGCAGCTAGGTTTTTTTTTTATTTGAAGTAACAGATGTTATTACAGAGACCACTATTTTTAGTCACATTCACGGGCAGCTAGGTGGCCCAGTGTATAGAGCATGGGGCCTGGAGTCAGGAACACCTGAGTTCAAATCTGGCCTCAGATACTTAGTAGCTGTTGTCCCTGGACATGTCACTTAACCCTGTTTGCCTCAGTTTCCTCATCTTTATTTTTTTTTTGTTTTTGATTTTTTTGCCTTTTTGGTGAGGCAATTGGGGTTAAGTGACTTGCCCAGGGTCACACAGCTAGTCAGTGTCATGTGTCCAAGGTCAGAGTTGAACTCAGGCCCTCCTGACTCCAAAGCTGGAGCCCTATCCACCGCACCACCTAGCTGCCCCAGTTTCCCCATCTTTAAAATGAGCTGGAGAAGGAAATTGCAAACCGTTCTAGTATCTTTGCCAAGAAAATCCCAGATGGAGTCACGAAGAGCTCGACATGACTGAAATGACTGAATAACAAACGTATTCATAGGATCATAGGTCTAGAGTTGTAGGGGACTTCAGAAACCATCTAGTTACAGTTGAGGAAACTGAGATCCAGGAAAGTGACTCACCCAAGGTCACATAGGTGGTAAAAGAAGAATGATTTTAACCGATGTCCCTAGGTCTTTCCAGCGCCTCAGTTCATCCCAGTCCGCATTACAGCCGCTTGGAAGAATGTAGTTTTCCCCAGCAGAAGGAGCCTGGCTAGTGATGGTAAAAGCCATAGGCCTTCATACGGTTTACTGCACTTAATTTGAGGGAAGGCTTTGTGGCTTAACTTGAGACTTGCTGGGACATAAAGGAGGGTAGAACAAAGAAAGCAAGAGCAAGCCGAAATTAGAACTACAATCGCTGGAGAGATGAGAATACAACCTTATCTGGGGACGGGCAAGATTGACTCTCAATTCAGCCAGTGGAAGAGCCCTGGTCTTCAACCAGATGATCTTGAGGCCACAATCTGGAGTGGCAAGAGGAAGAAGAGGCACAATCATTATAGGAGAAGCCCCCTCGGGACCCACACCCAGGTTACACCAGGCTCTTGCCCCTCGTCCGGTTCAGTGGGCTCACCTGGGTCACCCGGCTCATCAGGGCTGCATGCGGATGGGACAGTGACAAGGGTATTGTGAGATTCAAATGAGATCATGGATATAAAGCACTTTCCAATAGTGCTCTGTTAATGCTAGTTACCATCATCATCATCATCATCATCATCATTTATGAGCTGCCAGTTACCAGAACTTCAGTCGAGCAATGACTTTATAACTGAGCCCTCTACTGCACTCCTGCTCAGCTCAAGTAATGTTTATAGAGCAAAACAGGAATGTGCTGGTAAATGTTTAACTGGGCTCTCCCCTCCAAAAAATGTATGCATACACACTTTGAAGTTTAGTCTGCACTACTGACACTTTCTTAGTGAGGTTCTCCAAGTCAGATTTTTCTTTCTGCCACTGCCTCTATTTATCTGAGTTAGGCAAATGGCAACTTCTTTATCTTGGTTTTTCTTCCTTTAAATTATGTGAAATTCAGAAAGGAAAACTAAAGAATCATAAATTTAGAGCTGAAAGGAGCCTCAACAAGTCCAGCACTCTCATTCTGAAATGAGGAAACTACCACTCGGACAGTTTAAGGGACTTGCCCAGGATCACATAACTAGTAAGTGTCTAAAGACGGGTTTCAAATCCAAGTCTTCCTGACTCCAGATCTTGTATGATACCCATTACACCTGGAAGTTAGGAAAGTACTTCAAGAATTCCTCAGAAGGGCGTAGTGTAAATGCAATGCATTAAGGATTAATTTCCTAATGAACCAACAATATTTGGGATTAAAGAGAAGAAATATTAGAAGGAATTTAGAAATTTAGAAGGAATTTGTGAATCCAGCAATCTCTGCTAATCAGATGTACCTGATGCCTTGGAGTATTACAAGACTCAAGTGGAATAATGGATTTGAAGCACTTTGCAAACCTTAAAGTATAATGGAAATGTCAGTCGTTGTTGTTGCTATTGTTATTATTAATTTTTATTATTATTAGGCAGCTAGGTGGCAGAGTGCCTAGCCTGGAGTCAGGAAGACTCATCTCCCTGAGTTCAAATCTGGCCTCAGATACTTACTAGCTGTGTGACCCAAGGTAAGTTACTTAACCCCGTTTGCCTCAGTTTCCTCATCTATAAAATTATCTGGAGAAGGAACTGGAAACCCACCCCAGTATCTTTGCCAAGAAAACCCCAAAACAACAAAAGTTACCATGTCTCCAGTCTGATGATGATTTTGTTCCTTAAACCTTCCACTATTCTCCTTAAGCAATGTTTATAGGGTAATATAGGGGTATGCTAATAAATGTTTAACAACCAGACTGGGGAGGAGGGTAGAGTTGAGTAAGGTAATGTATGCATACATACATTTTAAGTTTAATCTGCATTACTAATATTTTCTTAAATCTAGACCAGAGGTATCAAACTCATGGTCCAATGAGCCCTATAAAACTCCTGAGTGGGACCTGAACCAAATTTAAATGTAGTTGGGAAATGTTTAATAAAATAAATAAAAATACAATACAACATAGATAATGTTAACTTGTAGTTTTTTTAAGTCAATAAGTAGTGGCAAAAATTCATTTCTACTTCAGTTTGCCCTCACTGGTCTAGACAATCAACCCAACAATAATCAAGCCTGATTTTAGCTCTTAACACAGTGCCAGGTACAAAGAAGTCACTTAATAAATGTTTATTGAATTGAATTACTGAATTGATTCCTAGTGATTGCCCATTTCTGAGTTGTAAATGCTCACACTGAAAATTTAACAACGTGCTCTCATAAACCAGTTGGAACTGCCTCCAGCACACCCCTGTGTGGAGGCAGGCAATCCTGGGCTCTTGAAGGCTACACCATCAGGAAAGCAGGCAGGAGAAAGCTATGGCAATTCCTACCAACCTGCAAAGACTTTAAGGATGAGCCTGGGAATTGGTGGCATCTTTGTTATCTGGACTAGATAAATTCAAAGCATCTTAGCACCAGATTGACAGCAGTGTGCTGAATTCTCAATTCAATAACTGAAAGAAAAAAAAACAGTTTTCTTAGGAATAAGAATAGGGATAGCCAGACACACAGGGTGTATTGGACGTCCCAAAGCACCCTACAAACATAACTATGACATAGGGGGTGCAATGTGCATTAGCAGAAGGCAGACCACTCCTCAACAAAATTATGAATCCCTGCAATCCTAAAAGCAGTGTTGCAGCAGAGTCATCATTTACAGCAGGCAGATTCTGGCTTTTTCATCACCAGGTCAAAGGAAAACTGACTATGAAATGGATTTTTCCATATATATTTCCCCTTTTCATCTATTATAATGGGGACCTTGTTCATCAAAATATAAGAGGAGAAACCTGTGAGTAGATGAGACTTCAATGAAGAAGTGAAATGTAATACAATTTCTGTTTATAGGACACTGAGTCTTTTTCCATCATTTACCTTAAAACGCATAAACTTTTTGTGTTGTGGTGATCTGTGATCAGTGATCTTTGATAATACTATTGTAATCATTTGGGGAAGCCACAGACTTGTAAGATGGCAAACTTAGTCAATAAATGGTTTGTGTGCTCTGATTACTCCACCCAACTTACCATTCCCAACTCTCTCCCTTTCTTCCTGTCTCCCTGTTATTCCCCGAGACACAACAATATTGAAATTAGGTCAATTAATAACCCTACAATGGCCTCCAAGTGTTCAAGTGAAATGAAGAGTCAATTTACGCAGCAAACTTCATTGATATGTTATTTTAAGAAATTGCCACAGAGAGCCCAACCTTAGCCACCACCACCCTGATCAGTCAGTAGACATCAACATCAAGGCAAGACCCTCCACCAGCAAAAAGATTACAACTTGATGAAGGCTTAGGTGATGGTTAGCATTTTTAGCAATAAATTAAAAAATAATAAAATAAAATAATAAAATAAAATAAAAAATAAATAAAAATATTTTTAATTAAGGTATGACATTTTAGACATAATATTAATAGACCACAGTATAGTGTAAACATAATGTTTATATGCACTGGGAAACCAAAAATTTCATGTGACTCACTTTATTGCAATATCTGTTTTATTGCAGTGGTCTAGAACCAAACCTGCAATATCTCCAAAGTATACCTGTATGGAGATTATAAATACTCAACAAAGAAGCTGAAAATTGAATGGACGGAGCCAGTGGCCAGGTTATCTGGAAAAAAGGTGGACGTTATTGGCACATACTCTGCAGAGGGCTCTACTTAAAGTCAAGAGGACCTGAGTCCAAATAATTTATTAACTGTATGACCCTAGACATGTCACTAAACCTCTCTGACAATCACATCTACCTAACAGGATTGTTGTGAGTCTCAAATGTAAAGCACTTTGTAAATCTTAAAACTTTCCAAAAATGCCAGGTATTATTATGTTACTGTCATTTCTGGTGTCCAGTAGACCACTGCCTCCATTGTGATGAGTGAAGATGGATTAAAATATGAATTTGAAATGTTATAGAATCACCTGAAAAGCAGCTCTCCCCAATGGACAAGTAAGTTCTGGGATTAAGAAGCTTGAAAAAGGGGACATGTTTAAATGTTACCCAGAAATGATGGATTATTTTACTTGAAACCTCAAAACCTACTGTACAGCCAGGCATCAACATTTACTGAGCTCTCATAGTGTTCAGAGTGCAGATCCAGGTTCCATTCCAGAAGTTAGGACAGGAAATTTTGACTGGAGAATGAATGCCACCTCAGGGTTGCTAAGGTGCCCTGTGCCTGGTGGATACATGAAGAATATCACTGATTTCTTTTCCTTAATCAGATGACACATTTTTCCAGCACAGCAAGACTTCTCCAAAGCACACGCAGCAGTCTGAAGGTAAGTTAAGTAGACTGACCATCAGAACCATGTGACTGGAAATAACAGAGCAGGAACCAGGTGATGAAAGGATTGTAGCTAAGTGGGGCCCAAACCCTCACCAAGGCTGACCTCAGTGATTGAGCCAAATTCCCTCTGTTTGGACAGATGTAGTCTCTTGGTCGCACAGTGGTGTGTCCAATATCCTTCCATACTCCGCAAAGCTTGGCTCACTAAGATGGAATCATGCTGCAGCCATGAAAAAGACCTACCCCGCCCCTTGCCTTTTCTTAGCCCGCCGGTGACTGAAGGAGAGGGGAGCCTTACCCACATTTGTATTCTGAGCAGATCCTCCTTTCCTCAGCCAAGTGTTGTTGAGGGTAACCAGTGGTGGTTTGAGTCAGTTTTGTATTCCTTGCCCCGAGCATCGCCTCAAGTCACTTGCTCTTGCTTCAGAGGATCTTTTGCTACTGATGTTTGCTTGGAGCAGCAGCAAGATGTGATGGCGCTTCCTTTGCTTCACAAAACAAGCCACTTTTCAAAGTAAGGCGACAAGTTTCCCCACAATCCCAGACAGGCCCCAACGAATACTGGAATGGGTAAATAAGAGGCTTTCAAGAATCGTGACCTGTAGAATCTTATCAAGGCCACGCTGTGAGATTGCAATGTAATCACTCTGGGGAGGGAACCCTGATATTGAAGCCAGAGGACTTTGGTTGAAATCCTGACTCTAATACTAGCTAGCCATGTGACCCTGGGCAAATCATTTAACCTATCTGACTGAGCCTCAATTTCTTCATCCTAAAACGGGTATAATAATTTTTACACCACTGACCTCACAGGGTAGATTTAGGGAGGGTTTTTTTTAAAACTGTGAAGTTCTATGTGTGTGTTATTGTTTATTTTTATTATTTACTATAAAAGAGAAAATCCAAGATTCACCCAATATTTGTTTGCTTCTATGATGTGTATCCCCTCAAAATGAAAAACTGCCTAAACACAACAATTTATGTGAGATAAAGGGAATCAAACCAAGAGAATTCCAGATAAAGTTTCTCTACAAAATGGAAGCCTGAGGAAACAATAATAACAATACACATACAATTATCCCTTGCACATCACAACTTTCCCGGTCACTGTTTCGATATATTATGGGTCAGCATAAGAAATTAAATGGGAATTTTTGGTGAGTTTTGGTGAAGCCAGCAAACATAGAAAAAGTTTAGAAACTCAGAAAAGCATAAAATACATGTAGAGTATTGTATAATATCAAGAAAAAAAAAAGAGAAGGAAATCCGTGAAGGAAGACTTCTTCTCTGGTACAAAGGGAGGGCCAAAAAATTTTTATTCGGATTTTCCAGATCATGAGCATGCTCATTCCTAACCCCCGTGGTAAAGAAGGGATAATTATACATTTAAGAGTGACATCTGGAACCTAATGGTTAAGTAGCTTGCCCATGGTCACAGAGGCAATGGGCCAGCCTCTTTCTACTACCACACACACTGCCTCTATTCCTTATTTTATAAATAAGGAAAATATGGCTCAGAGATGTTAAAGGACTTACCAGGGGTCACACAGCTAGGAAGTGTCAGAACTTTGTGTCCAGCCTCTTTCTTCTGGTTCTAAGTCTATCTAGTACACATATCCCTTCCCCTCAAAAATTGATTTGCCATTGAGTGGTATGCTAGGTGTTTTGCTCCTGTTAAGTAGGATTTCCAATATGGTGCTCCAAAGTCAAATAAGATCGCTACTATTAAACATGGATAGACTTGCATGAAATAATGAAGAGTGAAATGAGCAGAACCAAGAGAATGTTGTATACAGTAACAGCAATATTGTTTTCAAAGCAAATTTGGGCAAAGAATTCATTTTGACTACTATAAATACCCAAATTAACTACAATACATACATACATACACACACACACATTTGTATCTAATGGTAGCCATCTCTAGGGTGGGGGCAGGGGAAGAAAAAAATTTACAGAATAACTTTACTATATTTAAAAGGAATAGCAAGTAGTACGCAATAGATTTGCAGTTTCATGTGCAATCATCTTTTTATTATGCTATGTTATGGAAATGCTTGTTTTATTCTGTAAATTTAAAATAAAATTTTTTTAAAGATGGAATCTACACTGCCAAATTCTCCAGGGTACTAGGTATACCAAGTCATGGGCAATGATAGCCCTCTTCAGGGCAGCTAGGTGGCGCAGTGGATAGAGCACCGGCCCTGGAGTCAGGAGGACCTGAGTTCAAATTTGGCCTCAGACCAAACACTTGACACCTACTAGCTGTGTGACCCTGGGCAAGTCACTTAACTCCCATTGCCTAGCCAAAAAAAACAAACAAAATAATAGCCCTCTTCTTACTGCTCCAGGGAGGAAGGACCTGTCGTACATACACATCCAAGAGTCCTAGACTGATGTTCCACAGAAACACACACACATACACACATCTCATTTCTGGAGCTGTGAGAAAAAGAAAAACTAAATAATTACTTGGTTTTCATTTAATCCTCTTATTTCCAACATCTCCTGTGAAAAGTCAATACATGGGGTAGCAATACACACCTGACTATTGTTTAGATGTCATACCTCTCCTCTCTTTGCTCTTTTTTTCCAGCAAGACTCAACCCAGTTGCACCCAAGTCTGACCTCCTACAACTAAGGCACTTAAGCAGTAAACTCTTGGGCATGAAGTCTATGGAAGCCCCAATGGACAAATCACTGAATTATAGCATCTCAGAGCTGGACAGGACCTTAGAAGTTTCATATGCAATCATTTTTTATTATACTGTCATGGAAATGCTTGTTTTATTCCATAAATTAAAAAAAAAGAAGTCACCTAATCAGCCCTGCATTACCCAAAGCTAAACAGAAAGCACTTCTGAGTCATCCTTAACAAGTGGTCACCCAACTTTTGCTTAAAGACCTTCAGTGAGGGGGAACTCACTTTCTCCTAAGACAGCTCTGTCTACTTTTAGACAGCTCTAGCTGTCAGTAAGTGTTCTGCCTCTTAGCAGCTTCCAAACATCATTCTTAATTCTACTTTCTGGAATCAAGAAGACAAATCTAAGGCCTCTTCCATATGACAGCCTTTCAGATACTTGAAGAAAATTATCATGTTCCCCCTAAATCTTCACTTAGCAAGAATAAATACCCTCAGTCCTTTCAGTTTTCAAAGGGTATTATCTCCCATCCTTTCATCATACTTACTGATTGTCCTTTAGAAGTTTGCCTTTGGGGTTGAAAAAGTGAATCTGTACCAATGCTAAGGGTAGCTAGGTGGCACAGTAGTTAAAGGTCTGGGCCTATCCTGAAGACCTGGGTTCAAATCCAGCTTCAGGCACTAACTAGCTGCATGACCCTGGGCAAGTCACTTAACCATATTTGCCTCCGTTTCATCATCTATAAAATGAACTGGAGAAGGAAATGGCAAACCACTCCAGTGTCTTTGCCAAGAAAACTCCAAATGGGGTCATAGAAAGTCAGAGACAACTGAAATGAGTCAACAAAACAATGAGTACTAAAGGACCTGAGCTCAAAGCTAAAATGGAAGCTTTGATTTATTTTCTCCCAAAGTATAAAAGATCCAGTTACCCCGTTTCTTCTTCCTTGCTTTCATAATGCACTTCAGGGGCTCGAGTTTCAGGACCACCTAGGATAATACCACATTGTTTCAAGACTGAATGAGTATTTCTTATCCACCTGAAACCAAGAAAGTACTGGATAAAATCCCAATTTCTACAGGATTTATGGCCCAATTTTCTAAACTAAATTGGTTTGCATAAGCTTTGGATAAGCATCAAAAAATTGTGGTTTCTTATCTAAACTGAAGCTCTCAATTTTTTTTAAAGAGGTGATAGTTTTTCAGGTAGTGGTTTCCAACTATATGAAACCAAAGGAAAACAATGATCTGGAAAATGAATGTTACAAATCAACAGTTCTTACATTGAGAAGGTAAGAGACCACATTTCAAGGAGCCCATGAGTCTATACCTGAAGTAAATAACATGAAATAAAAATCACCAATGAAGTGGAGCTACATTTATTCTAACAGGTTATGGCTGAGGTAATGCCAATCACAGAACTGCTATCTACCTGAACAATGGATTGAGCGTCACAAATCTACAGAAATGCTAACGTTTTACACCAGGCTCTCACCAAAGAAGTAATGATTACTTTCTTATTTCTCCTCCTACCTTTCTGACCTCCACTTCTCAGTCTCTTGTCTTTTCCCCATCCCCTGCCTGTATGCCCCACTTCTCTGTGTGTCTCTTTCTCTATCTCTCTGTCTTTTTCTCTGTCTCTGTGTCTCTGTCACTATCTCTGTCTCTGTCTCTGTCTCTCTGTCTCTCTCTCTGTCTCTCTGTCTCTCTGTCTCTCTCTGTCTCTCTGTCTCTCTCTCTCTCTCTCTCTCTCTCTCTCTCTTTCATCTGTTCCTATGGACTCAATTCTCATTTCTATGAAGACAACTACCAAATCTGTACACCAAGTGTTCATCTATCTCCAGTCCTGGATATCTCCACCTGGATGTGTAATAGACATCTCAAATTCAACATGTCCAAAATAGAACTCATTATCTTTTCTTTTAAATCTACCCCTCCCCCTAACTTCTCTTTTCCTGCCAACAGTACCATCATTTTTTTAATATCCAAGGTTGGCAAACACTTGATTGACTTTTCACTCTCATTCAACCCACAAATCCAATCCACGGATCTTATTTAACCTCCCTTCCTAAATCTGACCCCTTTTCTCCACTCACACAGCCACCACCCTAGCTCAGGTCTATATCACCTCTTCCTAGACTATTGCAATAGCTTCCTAAATGACCTGCCGGTTTCCACTCTCTCCCCTTTCTCCTCTTTCCTCCACACACCTGCCAAATTGATATTCCTAAAGCACAGGTCTGACTATGTCAGTCACTTGTCCAAGAAGCTTCAATGGCTCCCTATTGTTACTAGGATAAAAAAAAAACCCTTTTTGTTTGATATTTAAATCCCTTCACAATCTGGCTTCAGCCTATCTTCCCAGACTTATTTCCTATCACTCCCCTTCCAAACAAAATAGTCTTCTTGCTACTTCCTTCCCATTTCAATGCCTTTGCATAGGCTGTCCCCCTGGATGCCTGGAAGGCTCTCTCTGCTCACTTTCACCCCTTCTAATCCTTAGACTCAATTTAGGTACCACCTCTTTCTGTTCAAGGTCTTTTCTGATCACCCCAGCTATTATTGTTCTGCTCACCCTCCCCCAAAAAGCATATATTTAGTCTGTGTATATTTTGTATTTGTTTATCTCTATATGTGTTAATTAAGCAATGGGAATTATTTCATTTTTGTCTTTTTATCTCTATTGCCTAACATAATGTCTGACACATAGTAGGTGAATGCTTGTTGGCTTGAATTGAATTAATGGGCCAATCCATTCTCCATGGAGTATAGACCTACAACTGTCAGTTTCTCTCCAATGCTACCTATAGTTTCCCTGATATATTTAGCCACTCTAAATGAATCAATCAACAATCAGCATTGAACTCCCATAGGATGAATAGAATGGTATTAAATACACATTTAAAATGCATAGTTAAAAACACAGTAAGTACAAAAACTTTAAAGTAGGACAGAAGATTCAAAATAAAAACATCACAAGTACAATTTCAAAACTTAGTAAGTACAAGAAATTTTATATTAGGACAGAAGATTCAGAGTAAAAACTATGAAGTCTGTACTCAATAGTTTCCTTATCATTGAGATAGTTGTTGTGTTGAACAAGAGAAAAAAAATCATTTGGTATAAGCAAAACACTTATTTGATAAAGTAAATTAATAGGTGACCAGTTATGATATAGATACCTTCTCCTTAACCTTTCTGTTCCCTACTCTCAATCTTATAAAAAGAAAAAAACTCAACAAGAACAGTCCCCAAATTGCCTTTGATTAATTTTCCTTCCCTCTCTAGTAAATAATAACAATAAGAGCAGCATTTATATAATACTTTAAGGTTTGCAAAACACTTTACAAATATCTCATCTGGTCCTTACAATAACCATAGGAGGTGGATGCTACCATTATCCCCATTTTACAGATGAGGAAACTAAGGGACTTGCCCAAGATCACATATCTAGTAAGAGTCTGATTTAAAATTTGAACTCAAGTCTTCTTGGCTCCAGGCCCAAAGCTCTAATCCACTTCAACACCTAGCTCTTAATCACTTTGATAACACCAGTAACTTCATCATCTTTCTCTCTTTTTCTTCTTCAAAGAGTCTGTGATTTCCCATCCAGTCTACAACCTCTCTCTGCCTTAGTTGCATAAGTAGACATGGCCAAATGAATTCACACCTAGTAGCCAACTTTTCTACCTACAGAAACTCATGATCACCTCCAAAACACAAAGATACATCAAAGCAAGGCTTTAGTAGGGCTTACTGTCTTCCTAAATACTTAACACTATAACTAGCGTCTTTAAAAAGAGATATCTCCTGAACATGTGTTTCCTTCTATCATTTCCGATTGCCCCATCACCTCTTTGAGACCATAAGCTCCATGCTCTCTGTTTCTGTTTTAACTCCCATAGCTTCTAGGAATGAACTCTCCACCCAGGGAGTTCTCAGTACTGTTGTTAGCTGAAAGCACATATAGATAAGTCATCTCTTAGAGAAGAGCACCACCTGCTGAAGCAATAAATGGAAACAGCCTCCAAAGCCAAACAGCAGAGACATAGCTAAATGAAAAGCATTTTCTTAGGCAAAAATCTATTTTTGTAGAGGTAATTCTGATAAAAAAAAAACCAAGACTTTCCTTGAATTTATATGGGTATTTTGTTCCACTTTGATATAGTTGTAGAAATCTATCCCAATATTAGTCTTTGGAGGTCTCTCATCTCAATTCAACTTGAACCTAAACTGTTTCCTCACCAATGCGCACACTACTATACCTACAAAGAACCCTCTTCCAATGACTGACCTTGCTAATAGAATAATTATCATTCCATGTTACATGACTTCCTCAAGGAATAATGGAAAAGATTATCTTCATTTGCAACATTCTATCAGGTCTTTCAGTATTTCTTAGTTTTTGGCCAATAAACTCTTTACTGGTATCTCTGACAAATGGTTGTGAATTGGCTTAGGGAAAGTGAGGGAATGAGAGAAAAAAGTGGGACAGAGGGAAAGAAAGGATGAAAGGAGAGAAAAGGAAGAAAGGAAAGAAAAAAGGAGGGAAGAGAGGAAGAGAAGGAAAGAAGGTAGGTAAGAAAGAAGAAAGGAAGGAAAGGAGGGAGGGAGGAAGGAAGAAGAAAAGAAAGAAAGAAAAAGAGAAAGAAAGAAAGAAAACACATTTCATAGTGGACAGAACCTTGACTTAGAGAAAGATTCACTTGGAAATGGAATCTTGATCCAGAAATAGCTATGTCACCAGGGCCAAAAATTGGGTTTTTTCCTTCTTTGTATAACAACAATATTCCCAGCATTTAGGTCAGTGCCTGGCACGTGATAGGTGCTTCATAAATGCTTATTGGCTTGTTGCTGACTTCTCAAAACCTGTTTCTTAGGTTGCAAAGTGGAAATAATAATACTTGTCACTCCTAACCTCATAGGGTTGTTGTGAGGAAAGCACTTTGCATATTTTAAAGCCCTTTGCTATATAAATGTGAGCTCTTATTATTATTAAGGGTTTTATGAGCATCAAGCAGCTAGTTCTTAATGAACAGAAAACTACCTAATATAGAAAAAGTAAATGTGACAGCACTGACTGTCACAGCACTCTGAAATGAGGAGAAAAATTAGAATCCTTAGTTTCCATCAAAACTCAACTCAAATGCCACCTGCAAAATAAGGCCTTTCCTGATACTCCTAGTTACTTTGTATTTATTTTGCATGTATGCCAATATATATGTACATGTACATATGTACAAAATGAAGCAATCTTTGCCCTCAAGGAGATTGCATCTCCTTGAGGGCAAAGATTGCTTCATTTTGTCTTTGTATTCCCAGCATCAAGAATAAGGCTTATAAGATAGTAAGCACTTAACAAATATTTGTTGATGGATTGATTGTGGAGGGGGAAAAAAAGAATGAAATAATAAAGTTCTTCAAATAAGGAAATGTCATTGCAACATGCAACTGAAAAGGGTTACTAGCAGACAACTAGGAAAAAAAAAAAGCCCTACTAACACTTTTTTTTTCTGGAGTGGGTCTTCCCCAATTACATGTTACTGATTTCTGGTTAAAGCTAGCCCTTGTCTCTCAAAGTTCTCAAATCTTCTTAGATAATGCTAACTCTAGCACATCAACAAACAAATAAAAGAAATAATTACCTGGTACAGTGAAAAGAACGTTGGATTTGGAGTCAAAGGAGCTGGGAAATATCAGTTCTGCCCATGTGAGTTAAATCACTACACCCCTCTAGACCTCAGTTTCCTCATCTGTGAACTGAAGGAATTGTACTAGTTGATTTTTAAGGTACTTTTCAGATCTAAATCTATGCTGGAGTTGTTATTTTCTGATCACCATCATCAGTGCCTATAACCACACTATACCATACACACTACTTAGGGGAAGGAAAGATTCCACAGAAAACTCACTGAAACAGTTCCAACATCCCACCAAGGTCATTCTCGAAAGGAATTTCAGAAGACCAAGATGCTAAGGTAGGAGGAAAAGCTGAGCAAGTATGCCAAACTCTGTTTAATTAATACATCTCTTACCACCAAAGGAAAAGCAGCTTCTAAATAGTGGTGAATAGAGTTATTTCACTCATCACACCATTATAGGGCAGTAGCCAGAAGAGATACAGAGCTCTTTATTGGACATAGTTTGATGTACTTCAGACAATCACTAATTTTACAAATAGATAAAAAGTACTGTTGTGATGTGTGTTTTGCCCATGTATGTTATGCGAGTCTATGGAGGTCTCTCATCCCAATTCAACTTGAATCTAAACTGCTTCCTCAGTAATGCACAAACTACTATACCTACAAAGAACCCTAGATGTGGCTTACAGGGAGGCTTGAATAGACTCCTCTAGATTCTTCTCTACCTCCTCTTCTTGAAGGGAGACGATTCTTGCCCATGAGGGGAAGCAGGAGGTTGGGGTCAGAGGCTTGCCACTCTGCTCTCCTCAAAGAGAAGGAGCACTGGGCTATAAATATATCTACCCCCACCCCAAATATCAGTAGTCTGACGGAAATAATTTTCAGGTTAAAGCTGAGTTCCTGATCTCAGATTACATATGCAAGGCTTTACTCCTTTCCAACCAAATGTCAGTTCCACAAAGAACACATGTAGCAAATAAGCCTGTTTATTCAAAATGATAGCAAACAGAAATCAGAGAAAGTACATATATGTGAATATATACATGACAATATATGAAATGAATGAACTCTCCCATTGGGAACAAGAAATCTCAGCTCAACCAAGTTAGAGGGTCCCAGATCTTACACCAGCATGGAACATTGAAGCATTGAGTAATCTACCTTCTCCCCATGCAAATGTTCTTTGAGGACTGGATTACAAATAACATGACAGCATCCAGACTTTCTACTGAACTCATCATAAAGCTCAAGGAGATGGAAAACATGAAGAGTTCCACAACAAATCAGTAGTTTTTCTTGTGTCGGGAAATTCTACTGCAAACACTGAAATCAATAGTGAGCATGGAACAACTTGGTTATTATATCAATTAGACATCAGTAGCCAGAGTTCTGAAAAACACCGCTTTTGGAACATGCTTGAGGGGAAATGACCTGAAGATAAAGGAATTATTTATAGCAAAGGGAAAGATGTATTATCCAAATCTATCAGTTTTCAGAAAACAGGAAAAGGAAAAAGTACACAGATCCCTTCAACAGATCTCTCTATGGAAAAGGAAATGGACTTGTTTCACCCTAGAGCTTAGACCCAGGAGCAATGAATAGGAATTGCAACAAAGCAAGTTTAGACCTGATAATGAGGAAAGCTTTCTAACGTTAAAGTCAACCTTCTCCCCTCATCGGAGATCTTCAGCAAAGGCTGGACACCTACTTGCTGGGCACTTTACAGTGGAGATTCTTTTCCAGATATGTATTGGACAACATGGCCCCTGAGGTCATTTCCAACTCTCAAATTCTATAATTCTCTGAAAACAGAATCCAATATGAGCTGCCAAAGACATCCAAGACTATGCAGACCAGTATTCAAAGTTTTGTAGGATACAAAAAAAAAACCAAACCCCTGTGGACCATAAAATTTTCCTGAGTCGTAAACTTTAAAATGACTACCATGACATAGATGAGGAAATGAGGACATAATTAGTTCAATGATTAATTAATTGAGAGGACATAATTCAGTGATCTTCTAAACATTTGCCCGAACCCACCTCCATTACATAAGAATAAACATGTTGATTTATATAGTGCTTTAAGGTTTGTAAAGCACATGTCATACAACAGCCCAAAAGGTAGGTCCTATTTGTTGTTGTTCAGTCATTTTTCAGTCATGTCTGACTCTTTGTGACCCCATTTGGGATTTTCTTGGAAAAGATATGGGAGTGGTTTGCCATTCCCTTCCCCAGATCATTTTACAGGTGAAGAAATTGAGGCAAACAGGGTTAAGTGGTTTGCCCAGGGTCACACAACTAGTGAGTGTCTGTGTCTAGATTTGAGCTCAGGAAGGAGTCTTCCTGATTCGAGGCCCAGTGCACTATCCAATGCACCACCTAGCTGCCCTAGTCCTATTATTATCAACATTTTATGAAGACAGAAGAAAGAAATCAAACTTGCCATGTTGAAATCATATATACTTTATACTTATTTGGGAAGAATTCAGTACTTTAGTGAGAGCCAAGAAGAACCAAATTCCAGAGAAAGAAAAGATTGCCCTGATGTTTGCATAATTTTCTTCTTCAAAATGGAGTATATCAACACTCATATTAATTAGGATACTTAAGAGAAGGGAATGTTTCTGGTTCAACTGAATTTTCTGGTTGGTGATTTTTTTTCAACTCTCACTGAAAATTTCTAAAATGCCCACTTTCTTGTCTTAGTAAGTAGAGCGTATTAAACAAAGGTAGAATTTTTGTTAAGTAAGAATCTAGTGCCTCAAAATCACCATTCTACATACCAGTGTTCCAGGAATAGTCTTGTAGATGAAGACAGTGTAGGAGATAAAGCTGAATCTGTACTGACCCTGGATAACCAGCTGAAGGTAGCTTTTCATTTTATAGTAAATCCCTCCTAGCAGCTTGTTTAGCTATTATTTTCCCTTTTCTCCCAAAAAAACTCATAAAAGAGAAAAAGAACCCCAGTGAATTTAGAGTTCTAGTTAATCAGGTTCCTATTATCAAGAAGATTTCAAAAATGTCATCATCAACATCTTTGTGAAGCTAAGCCAGGTAAATGATTACATGTCCATTAAAGAACTGATGTTAAACGTCATACATTGATGATCTGAAATTAGATTTTCTGCCCAAAATACAAAGCTGGAATAGGCAGTTTCCTACATGAAATTCCAAAAATGCCATACTAAGAATTTTCAAAGTGACTCTTTCTTTAACAACCTTTTGCTTCTCAATACTCTCATTGCTCAGTGCTTCTGACTTTCCAGAATTAAACAACAGGCCTTATCCGTAGCCTCACCCTGAATGTCTATCAGTGCATATAGCCTTCTCATCCTGATATATCCCTCTCCTATGCTGGCCTCCTTCTCCCATTGATGAGTTCCTCCTGGGACCTCCATTTTGGGAAGGAATCCCGGCCAACCAATCTCCATTCTCCTCCTCCCAGTTGCACTTCTGACTTTCTGGACTTCAACACAAAGCCCCCACCATGAGTACTTTCCCATCCCTTCTGCCTTTCAGCTCCCTTTTGTGTGTAGTCTACCCCTGCTAGATTGTAAGCTGCTTGAGGTGAGGGGCTGTATTTCTTTTTACTTGTATTTGCATACCCAGTGCTAAGCACAGTGCCTGGCACATAGTATGCACTTAACAAACATTGTTGTCTTGTTACTTTACTTCCTTCCTTTATATTGAAAACTTCTCCCCAAAAGAAACACTCAAGATAAATTCTGCCTCTGGCAGAATTTGGATTACCTATTGCTGACCCCACTCCTCATACTTGCAAGGAATTAACCTAATCATTGATCACTCCCCAATACTATCATGAAGTACTAGAATCTTATTCTTCTTTATATGTCGAAATGTTTTTTGTGGATAATTTTCATAATTTAAAAAGTGGGGTTTTTTTTAAGTATTAGGATCAAACTACTATTTCTGTGCTCTTTCACTAGCTAATCACATGAACTTTGGCAATTGATCACCAAATATTTATTAGGCATTTACATGTGCCAAGTACTGTGCAGAGTGTATTCTGTGTACATTGTATAAAAATACAAAGAATGAAACAATCCTTACTCACAAGGAGCTTATATTCTAAATACCCCATCTATCTGCTGGGCCTCAGTTTCTCCATTTGTAAAAGGACAAGTTAGACTTGGTGACCTCCAAACTCTAATATTCCACAATTCTCTAGCGGCAAAGGATTGTAAGCTACCTCTTCCTTCACACAACACAAGTCCTTGCATGCTCTATGGTCTATGTTTATAAATTATTGACTGGTCAACATTCATGGCACATTTGGTGAGTGATATAAACAAAAGAAGAGAGATGGAAAAAAGCAGAAGGAAGAAATACTATAATTAAAAATTCAAGACTATGTTGTTGTTTTTCCTCCTTGGGAATCAGCTCTGACCTTGAGAAAAGTTCAGACATGAAGGCTCATCTCCCCACAGTGCTCCCTAGGCATGAGTGACATAGTAGGAAGGTGATAACCCTCTCTTTCCCTCACCACACTCCAGTGATAAGTTGTACTAACAAGGATATGAAGAAACCCTGCACAGGGAAATGAAACCTGGGTCCCATTCCTCACATCAGCATCAAATTTTTATTTCTTCACAAGAGAGAAGTTCCTGGGGAAGGTAAATGAAATGATTAAAATACAGCTGGCAGAACTAGGATGCAGGCATTTGCTGCCCTCTTGTGGGTGCACTTGACATTTCTTTCTGGTTCTTTCCCAGAAGAGAGATGTGAATATAATACCGCCCTAGACAGG
Source organism: Vombatus ursinus (assembly GCF_900497805.2). Lineage (NCBI taxonomy): Eukaryota > Metazoa > Chordata > Mammalia > Diprotodontia > Vombatidae > Vombatus > Vombatus ursinus. Next base: position 25,059,734 of record NW_020940360.1, read on the forward strand.
GAGGTGAGGACAGGGGTGACCTTGCTGTCCCATAAGGCTTTGTAAACCCTCAGGCAAATGCTCTAAAAACCAATGGCCCCCATAATCTTCGCATCCCTTCATCCCGAGAGATTTCATTTTCTATCCCCAGCACCTAACTGTACCTTGCACAGAACAGCTGTTTAATAAATGTTTGCTGAATTGAATTGAAGTCAGCCAACTTCTGGCCTAGACTTCACGGACTAATGGGAATAAAGGGTATATCTCTAACATCTGAGGAAAGCATCATGAAAGTCAAGAAGAATCTACAACTATCACTCATTTAAAAAAAAAGCAGCAACAAAAAAAAAAAAATATTAGGCTAGATGGACCACGGGTCAGCTCCAGAATAGAATTTCTGATATTTTTTTCATACAAATTTGCAACAAGACTGTTGGTCCCACCCTGGGTGAATCCCATGAGAGTAGTCCAAAGAAACTGGGAAACTTTCATAGACAATCTAGTGGTTCATGGCTAAGCTAGAGTAAAGTGACACTGAATCTTAGACCATACCCTAACACTAAATTTTACCCAAATCCTAGATCAGTCTTGAAATCAAGCCATCCCCCAAGGGACAGTAACTGGAGACTACTAAGCTAGGCCAGGATTATACCTCTGTTCTCCCTAAGGCCACTCCTGTCCCTACCAAAATGCCCCCACTTAGGTAAAAAAAATTGACCTTCAGCAATTGGCGACTAAAAGAATTTTTCTTGCTGTGATATTTCCAAAAATTACTCTTCCTTGGAATGTATCCAGACAGCATATTGAAGTAGCAGTCTCCCTCAGGACCAGTCTGTGCTAATAAAAGATTTAAGTTTTTTCCATTAGCCACCAAATCATTTGCAACTTAAACAGTAAGATATAAATGAATCAGAATGGGTAAGAACACTATTGTGTACGCTGAATATACTCTACTTTTTTTTTTTTCGAGAAACCTTATGCAGAAGTATGACGGCACAGCAAGGCAAGAGGGGCATCTTAATCAAGTAGGGTATGTTTATTATTATCTTGTTCTTGATATACAACAGAACAAAGGCTACTTAAATGGTTTTTGGAAGCTTGGCTTACACTGCTGCTATTCATTTTGACTATGTAAATTTTCACGTTAGTATTCATGCTAGGAAGGAACTCTGGCTTCTCCCCACTCCTACCCCTAAAGATGACCACCATCTCAACCCCCAAAGCTGTATCTACCCACTGATTCAAAAAGAAAAAACACCAACAACTTAGTTTTAATCTATACAATTCCCAATTGAATGATTTTTCCCCCCACTGCTGAATGAACTAGTTAATTTGGCATTCTATAGACATGATTTAAAACTCATGAAATATTCAGATGGTAAGACTTATTCAAAGCAAAAAGGATGAAATTCAGGGATAAACTGAAGGCCTTTTGGGTAGCATAAAGGATCAAGTGCTGGACTTGGAGTGAGAAAGAATTGAGTTCAAATCATACCTCATGCATTTATTAGTTGTATGACCCTTGGCAAGTCACTTAACCTCTTCCAGCCCTAGTTTCCCCATCTGTAAAGTGAGGATAATAATAGTATCTACCAGGGCAGCTTGGTGGCACAGTGGATAGAGCACTGGCCCTGAAGTCAGGAGGACCTGAGTTCAAATATGGCCTCAGACCAAACACTTGACACTAGTTGTGTGTCCATGAGCAAGTCACTTAATCCCAATTGCCTAAAAAACAAAAACAAAAAATAGTATCTACCCCACCAGATTATTGCATCATATGAGATAATATATATATAACATTTTGCAAACCTTAAAGCATTATGTAAATGTTAGCCATTATTATTACTTCTTGGATCTCAATCTCACTCTTAATCCAAGATGACTCATGTTTGTTAAACAACTTTGGTAAAATTAATTTAATCATTATAATTATATAGTCATCACATGTGAGTTCCTTAATCTGTCCTCCTGACACTTCAAAATAGTTTTGTGTTTCTGCAGCGATCCTATCTTATTTTCATTCTTCTAAAGAAGATGAGATGTACCTCCTCCTTTACAAAACTAATCTCACCACCCATGCTCTTCATCCCATCCACTACTACCTCCTCTTTGGAGATCCTACTTCATCAATTATCTTCTCTCTCTCTCTCTCTCTCTCTCTCTCTCTCTCTCTCTCTCTCCAGTGGTTCCTTTCCCTCTGCCTTTAAATATGATTTGTTGTTATAGTTCTTCTTTTTTTGAAGCTCATATAGAAATAGTCCTAGGACATAAAAGAACTATTATTCTTTTTTTCTGTTGTTCAATCATTTCATTCATGCCCAACTCTTCATGACCTCATTTGGGGTTTTCTTGTCAAAGATACTGGAGTGGTTTGCCATTTCTTTCTCTAGCTCATTTTACAGATGAGGAAACTGAGGCAAAGAGGATTATGTGGCTTGCCCAGGGTCATACAACTAGCAAGTGCTTGAGGCCAGATTTAAACTCAGGGCTTCCTGACTCAAAACCCCAAAATCTATCCACTATGCCACCTTAGCTGCCCTTCTTTTATGTTTAATGTTTGTCAAACTTGCCCATGTAAATAAAATAATTTCAAACAGTATGATGGGGACAGGAATTACTTCACCTTGTCTTTGCATGGTTTTGATTTCTTCCACTACATCTCTATGTATTAAGAACCTCTTCTTTCACATAGATAAGAGCTGATGAATATTTGATATGGAGATGTCCATTAAAAATGCTGTTATGAAATTTTTATGAATCAGTATTATGTCTGGACAGTTGTAGATAACAGTTTTGTCTGTAATAATATTCCAGTTACAATGTAGTTTGTCATCATTGTCATCAGTATCACTGTTATCTCATTCTCATCTTATTTGCTAGAGTTTGTATAGAAATTATCCAAGAATAAGACAGTATTCTGATATTATTCTTTTCTATTTAGTGTTTTGCTGACTACCACATAAAAGGATAAAATAATTGCTTTCACAATTGAAAAAGAGTATTAGTATGTTTGCTATTCTTCCATAAACTCACTACTGACATCGTTAAGACATATCCAACAGCAAACAGGCTAACAGAGAAGACACCTACCTCATTCTTTTCCCATATGGTTTTAATTTCTCCTTCTAGGTCTCTATATTTTGAAAGTTTTTCATTCCATGTGGATTAGAGGTTATGAATATCTGTTAAGTCACCATCTTTTAAATGCATTCTTACATTTCTATAGATGAATGTTGTTATATCTGACCAATTATGGGCAATAGTTGCCTGTAATGGTGTTCTGGTCTTAGTATACTTTGTTTGTTGAATTCTCAAAGACATTTGAAGCTTGTAGCTAAGGAATTTTTTGTCTGTTAGCTTAGAAAGAACAACAAACTTCTGATGTATAATTCTAACTATTTGACCATGTATTTTCAAATATCCATTAGATGCTAAATGATCTCAACCTACACTGATGCATTTTCACTATTTTATTGAATAATCAACTTCAGTGCGCATTACTTAAGAGGTGAAGCCAAGATGGTAGAGTGAGAACAATAGAATCTAGCTCTCCCCCTACATTTCCTCAATAATAATCTAGAGAATTCACCAGAATTCTGACTGGGAAAGCCAAAAGAAGTCACAGTCTGGCCCAGAGCAATTTAGGAATATAGACAAAGAGGTATGCTTGTACAGAGGTGGGGGAGCATTCCAGAACCCTGAGACCAAGAAAGGACCAAGACAGGACATCAGAAGGAGATCCCAAGGGATCCCTGAGCAAGCACTGGGTGCAGGAATGAGTGCCATCTGGCAGTTGTGTCACTCACCATCCAGAGCTAGGTCACAGATCAAGGGCAGAGAAGAGCAGTTGTGAGTGTAAGGATCAGTCCTAGGAAAAACTTCCCAGAAACAAGCAATGTTTGTGTGACTCTGCTGCTTAGAGCAGAGTGCAACATCCTGGAGTCAAGGGAAACCTGAAATTCAGATACCGTGAACCTTCTAAGACTTCTAGTGGGCTAATAGCAGCTGAATCAAGCCTCAGTTTGCTGAAATTCCCAAGCAGAAACAAGCTGTTAGAACCAAATTTGTGCCAGGAACTTGTGGAACTTAGATCAAGAGGGCAATGAACAGACCTCTCCCCAGACCACACTATTTTGAAAGCATTGAAAATTTACAGGATCTCATCCAGAGCTATGAAAGCAAAAAAAATAAAAATAAGAAGACAGAAGCTTAGGCCAGATATTCACTTCCAGAAATCCAGCATTAACATAAAGTTCAAAGTCCATAAGTAGCTTGGAAGAATAAATGAACAAACAAAAAAAAAAAGAACTCAACAATAAAGAGCTATTATGGTAACAAGAAAGTTCAAGACACAAACATTGAAGAGAATGACTTGAAAACATCTACAAGCAATGCCTCAAATTAAAATGAAGCTGAGTCACAAGTCCAACAAGAATTCCCACAAGCACTGAAGCAAGAGTTAAAGAGGGAGTTAAAAAAGATTTTAAAAACAATTGAGAAAAGTAGAGGGGAAATGGAAGAGGAGACAAAAAGAGGAGGCAGCTAGGTGGCACAATGGATAGAGTACTGGTCCTGGATTCAGGAGGACCTGAGTTCAAATCCAGTCTCAGATACAAAACAGTTACTAGCTGTGTGACCCTGGGCAAATCACAACCCCATTGCCTAGCCAAAAAAAAAAAAAGCCAGGAATGAAAGAACTGAAAAGAGAATTAACAGCTTGGGGGAAGAGAGAAAGAGTAAGAAAACCTTATTGAAGAAAATAATGCCTTGGAAATTAGAATTTGACATTTGGAACCTATTGACTCCATGAGGCATCAAAAAATAATAAAACAAAGTCAAAAGACTGAAAAAGAGAAGAAAATGTGAAATATTTTACAGAAAAAGCAATTACCCAAAAAAAACAGATCAAGGAGAAATAATTTAAGACTCATTGGACTACCTGAAAGCCATGAACAGAAAAAATAATAGACATATTTCTAGAAACCACAATAGAAAACTGTCCAGATATCTTAGAATCAGAGGACTAAGTAGAGATCAAAAGAATACACCAGTCACCTCCTGAAAGAAACCCCAAAATGGAGACTTCGAGGAACATTATAACCAAAATTCAGAGCTCTTGGGTTTAGTAAAAAAAAAAAAAATACAAGTGACCTAAAATTAATAATTCAAATACTGTGGAGCCACAATCAAGATCACATAAGGTTTAGCAGCCACCAATATAAATGAGTGAAGGGCTTGGAATATGATACTCCAAAGACAAAGGATCTAAGCTTAGAACCAAGAATAACTTACCCAGAAAAAAACTGAGAAAAATCCTGCAAGGTGGGGGAAAATGTGTCTTTAATGAAAAAGAAGACTTCCAAGCCTTCCTGATGAAAAGACCAGAGCTAAGTAGACATATAGGCATCAAGAGAGGCATAAAAAGACAACCATGAGTGAGAAATAATAAACAACTAAACAGGGTTAAACTGTTTACATTCTTATGTGGGGAGGTGATATATGTAACCCCTCAGAACTTTATCATTACCAGGGGTCACCAAGGAAATCTAATGAGATAAAGAGAAATATATCTTGCACAACAAGGAAATAGGAAGGAAAGGGGTTAAAAGAAAGTGGGAAGGGGAATAAGAGAGGCATTTATCAGAAACAAAACTGAGTCTTGAGTGAGGAGGGAAAAAAGAGAAAGGTATGTATAAAAGAATAAGGTGGAAGGAAATGCATAGTTAGCAATCATAACTGTAAATGTAAATGGGATAAATTCACCCATAAAATAGAAGAAGATAGCATAATAGATTAAAAAACCAAAATCCAACAATATATTGTTTATGAGAAACATCCTTGAAACAGAAAGATACACATAGAGTTAAAATACAAGATGTGAGCAGAATCTATTACACTTTAGCTAAAGTGAAAAAGATGGGGGTAGCAATCATGATCTCAGACCAAAAAAAAGCAAAAATAGACCTAATTAAAAGATATAAGCAGGGAAACTACATTTTGCTAAAAGGTACCATAGAAAATGAATTAATTTCAACACAAAACATACATGCACCAAATGTAATGCTTCTGTATTTTTTAATTTAATTTTTTGTTACATTTAAATTCCAAACTGTCTCCCTCTCTCCTTCCCCACACCACACTAGAGAAAGCCACCATTTGACACAGAGGTAGATAGATAGATAGATAGATAGATAGATAGATAGATAGATAGATAGATAGATAGATAGATAGATAGACGGACGGACGGACGGACGGACGGACGGACGGACGGACGGACGGAC
>NW_020940360.1:25066003-25325009 GCF_900497805.2 Vombatus ursinus
GGACGGACGGACGGACGGACGGACGGACGGACGGACGGACGGACGGATGGATGGATGGATGGATGGATGGATGTAAAACCATACTATACATGTTTCTTCTTATCAGCTCTTCTTCTGGAGGTAGATAGCATCTTCCTAGGTCATTAATAGTCGATTTGAATATTTGTAATACTAAGAATAGTTTAGTCATTCATAGTTATTCTTTGAACAACATTGTTATTACTATATACAGTGTTCTCTTGGTTCTACTTATTTCACTCTTCATTATTTCATGCAAGTCTTTCCATGTTTTTCTAAACTCAACCTGCTCATCATTTCTTATAGTGCAGTCATATTCCATCACAATCATATACCACAACCTGTTCAGCCATTCTCCAATTGATGGGCATCGCTTCAATTTCCTAATCTGTGTCACCACAAAAAAAGCTGCTATAAGTATTTTAGAACATATAAGTTCTTTTTCCCTCATCATTTTGCGAAACAGACCTAATAATGGTATTGTTGGCTCAAAGGGTATACACACAGTTTTATAACTCTTTGGGTATAATTCCAGATTGCTCTCCAAAATGGGTAGATCAGTTCATAGTTCCAACAACAGTGTGTTATTACACATTCCCTCCAACATTTGTCATTTCTCCCTTCTATCATTTAAGTCAATTTGATTGGTGTGAGATATCTCAAAGTTGTTTAAATTTGCATTTCTCTAACCAATAATGATTTAGAGCATTTTATATGACTATATTTAGTTTTGATTTCTTCATCCAAAAATAACTTGTTCAGATCCTTTGACCATTTATCAATTGGTGAATAACTTATATTTTCATAAATTTAACAAAGTTCTCTATATATTTGAGATATGAGACCTTTATCCAAAAAACTGTCTACAAAAATGTTTTCGCAATTTTTTGCTTTCCTTCTAATTTTGGATACATTGGTTTTATTTGTACAAAAGCTTTTAAACATAATCACAATTTTCTATTCTATATGTCATAATGCTCTCTATCTCTTGTTTATTCATAAATTCTAATAAGTCTAATAGGTAATATGTTCCATATTCTTCTAATTTACCTATATCTCCTTTGTATCTAGGTCAGGTATCCATTTTGACCTTATCTTGGTAAATGGTGTCAAATATTGGTCTATACGTAGTTTCTGCCACACTGCTTTCCAGTTTTCCCAACAATTTTTACCAAATAGTGAATTCTTATCCCAAAAGCTTAAATATTTACATTTGTCAAACACAAGGTTACTATAATCATTTACTACTGTATATTGTATGTCTAGAATCTATATTTTTAATGAAAAAGTAAAATGAGCTACAGAAAGAAATAGATAGTAAAACTATAATAGTGAGGGACCTCAATTTACCCCCTCTCTCAGGTCTAAATAAATATAATTTTAAAAACCACAAAAGAATTTAAGGACTCAAATATCATTTTAGAACAGTTAGATGCAACAGACTTCTGGAGAATATTGAATGGGAATAGAAAGGAGTATACCTATTTTCAGCTGTGGATAAAACATTTACAAAAATTAACCAGGTATTAAAGAATAAAAATGTGACAAATGAAGAAAAGCAGAAATATTAAATGTGTCTTTTACTGACCACAATGCAAACAAAAAATACATATATTCAATGAAGGGCCTTTGGGGAGAAGATTAAAAATAATCAGAAACTAAATAACTTAATCCTCAAAAATGCATGAGTCAAACAACAAATTATAGAAAATCAATAATTTCATTACAGATAATGAAAATGAGACAACATAGAAAAATTTGTAAAGTGCAGCCAAAGCAGTATTTAGGGTAAATTTAGATCTCTAAACTAAAAGAGAGAAAAAGTAGATCAACAAATTGAATGTGCAAATTTAAAAAAAAAAAACTAGAAAACCAACAAATTAAAAAAAAAACAATTAAACACCAAAGAAGAAATCCTGAAAATCAAAGGAGAAATTAACAAAATCGAAAGTAAAAAAATAAATAAATTATTAAACCAGCAGCTGGTTTTAAAAAATAAAGCAATAAAATAGACAAATAATTAGCTAATTTAATTAACAAAAAGAAAGAAGAAAAACAAATTTCAATTATAAAAAATATGAATTCACAACCAATGGAAAAAAAATAAGAGCAATTGTTATGAGCTATTTCACCTAGCTACATGCTAAAACTGACCGCCTAAATGAAATGAATGAATATTTACAAAAATATAAATTGCTTAACTTTACAGAATAGAAAATAGAATACTTAAATAATCTTATCTTAAAAAAAATTGAACAAACTATAAATGAGTGGGCAAAAATTCCCCAAGACCTGAAGGATTTGCAAGTAAATTCTATCAAACATTTAAAGAACAGTTCATTCTAATACTTGATAAGTTGTTTGAGAAAAAAAAAAGTAAAGAAAGGATCCCACCAAATTCCTTTTATGACACAAATATGGTCTTGATACCTAAACCAGGGAAAGTCAGAACAGAGAAAGAAAATTATAGACCAATTTCTCTAATGAATAGTGACATAATTTTTTTTAATATTGACAAGGAAACTACAGCAATATATCACAAAGATCATATACAGGAACAGATTGGATTTATAGTAGGTATATAGGGCTAGTTCAATATTAGGAAAACAATTAACTTAATTGACCATATTTACAACAAAAACAAAAATAATATTATCATATCAATAGATGTAGAAAAAGTTGTTAACAAAACACAATGGCCATTCATGTTAAAAAAAAAAGTAGAAAGCAGAGGAATAAATGAAGCTTTCTTTAATATGATAAGTAATACCTATCTAAAATCAAGAGCCAGCATTTTTTATAATGGAGATAAACCAGAGACCTTTTCAATAATATCACAGGTAAAACAAAGATGTGCATTATCATCAACACAATTCAATATAGTGTTAAAAATGCTAACTATAGTAAAAAAGACAAGAAAAAGAAATTGAAAGAACAAACATAGGCAAAAAGGAAATAACACTATTTCTTTTTGATGATGATATGATGGTTTACTTTGAGAGCCCTGGAAAGTCAACTAAAAAAACTAATTAACAGTTTATTTCAGCAAAGTTTCAGGATATAAAATAAGCCCACACAAATCATCAGTATTTCTGTATACTACCAAGAAAATCCAGCACAATAAGATAGAAAGAAAAATTCTATTTAAAAAAACTACAGAGAGTATAAAATACTTAGGAATCTACTTGCCAAGACACACATAGAAATATAGGCAACTATATTATATATAGTAGGTAGAGCACTAAGCCTGGAGTCAGGAAAATCTGAGTTCAGATTTGGCCTCAGACACTTACTAGTTGTGTGACCATAGGCAAGTTGTTTAATCTCTGTCTGTCTCAGTTTCTTCAACTATAAAATGGGGAGAATTATAACACCTACCTCCCAGGGGTTGTTGTGAGGCTCAAATGAGATTATATTTTATTTGTAAAGTACTTAGCATAGTGTTTGGCACATGGTAGCCCTTTAATAAATGTGTATTTTCTTTCTTCCTTTCTATATGCCTTCTTTACACAAATAAAGACATCCAAATAACTAGAGAAATATTAATTGCACATAAGTAGGATGAACCAATATAATAAAAATGACAATTTTTAAATATGATAAACATTCTAATACTACCCAAATTCATTTTCTTATTCAATGCCATAACAACCAAACTACCAAAGGATTATTTTATAGAGCTAGAAAAAAATAATAACAAAATTCATCTGGAGGAACAAATGGTCAAAAATATCAAGGGAATTAATGGGGAAAAATGAGGAGGGAAGCCTGATAGAACCAGATCTCACATTATACTATGAAGCTATAATCCAAAACAATTTGGTAGGAAAGAAATGGAAAAGTTGATCAGTGGCAGAGATTAGGTATACAATACACAAAAACAAATTAACACAGTAGCTTAATAAACTCCAAAATCCTAGCTTTGGGGGCAAAAACTCATTATTCATCAGAAACTAAGTATGGACCAACATCTCACATCATAAACCAAGACAAGCTCAAAATGTGTACATGATTTAGACATAAAGGGTGGTATCATAAACAAATTAGAGGAGCATGGAAGAATTTACCTATCAGATCTAGGGATGTGGGAAAAGTTCATAGCCAAGCAAGAGACAGAGTGGTTCAAAGAGGGAAAATGGACAGTTTTGATTACATAAAATCAGTGTTTATGTACAAACAAAACTAATTCAGCTAAAATTAGGAAAAAATCAGGAAACTGAGGGAAAAAACCCTCTGCATCAAATTTGTCTGATAAAGGCCTCATTTCTAAGATACATAAGATTATAAGAATGAGAGCCATTCCTCAATTATTAAATGAACAAAGGCTTTGAACAGGCAGTTTTCAGAGGAAAAAAAATCCAAGCTATGAATAGTCATATGGGAAAAAAAGTTTTAAATCATTAATAGTTAGAGAAATGTATAGTAAAACAACCTCACACCCATCAGAATGGCAAAATTGACAAAAATAGAAAATGACAAGTGCTGGAGGGGCTGTGGGAAACAGGCACACAATAATGTCCTGCTGGTACAGCTGTGAACTGGTCTAGCCTTTCTGAAAAACAGTTTGGAACTATGTCCAAAGTGTTACTAAACCTTCTAAACTCTTTGATTCAGCATTCCCACTATGAGGTGTATACCTCAAATAAATCTAAGAAAGAGGAAAGTGACTTCTATGTACAAAAATATACCCATTCTTTTTGTGATGACAAAAAAATAGATATTAATGGGGTGCCCAAAAATTGGAAAAGTGCCTGAGCAAATTATAGTGTATTATGCAGCAAGAAATGATTAATAGAACAGTTCCCAAAAATTTGGGAATATTCATGTGAATTGATGTAGAGAGAATTAAGCAGAACCAAAAAAGCAATATATAATATATATATAACAAAAATACTGTAAAGACAAACAACTTTAAACCCCTTAAGAACTCTGATCCAACACAATGATGAACCATGATTCCAGAGGATCCATAATGAAGCATGCTACCAACCTGCAGATAGAAAGGTGATGGACTCAGCCTGCAGAATGAGGAATTTTTATACGACCAAGGAGGGATTTTTTTTTTTGCTTAACTATACATATATGGAACAGGTTTGGGTTTTTTGTTTGGTTTTTGCTTTCTCAATTGAGGAGGGGAAGAAGGAGAGAGGTGGGAGGATGGAAGGATGAGAATAGAAAATAGAAAATATTTTTTTCAAAAAAATCTTAAGAGATGAGAGAGAGAGAAATTTATCAATTTATGTTCCTCAAGTTAGATACCATAGAGAGTAGCTATAAAAAAGGAAGAAGAATATCAATTGCAAAACCCAGAATTTCACAGAAGACAAAAACCCAAGAAAAGATTCTATAATTTCTCGTGGCAATGACCTGAATCACATAAAATATTCCACTTCTATGCGACTTCAAATGTCCAAAGTTTAGGACAAAAACAAAAAAAACTAAAGAACTATTAGTAGAAGGCAAATTTGATCTTACAAGTATCACTGATACTTGATGAGATAAAATCCCTGACTGGACGATAGCTCTGGAAAGGTATATCATTTTTTTTAAAAAATATACTAAGATAAAAGGGATTGTTGGATGGCACTATATATTAAGAAAGTATATTCATGTGAGGAAGCCCAGAACTCAGTGGAGGGAAGCATGATGGAGAGTATGTGCATGAAAGTGAACAGAAATGATTTTGTCATTGAAGTAATACAGACCATCTGAACAAAAATAAGAAATAGATGAAGAGTTAGGGAAACAAATCACAAGCCTGACACAGAGGTATGATATCCTAGTGATGGGGAACTTTTGTTAGAACTCTCTGTCAAAAGTAGAACAGTTAATATTTTCCTGATGATTTAATGATTTTATCCTTCATAATGTGGAGAAACCAACAAGAAAAAATTTTATTATCTATCTGGTTCTCACTAATAAGAAAGGACTGATTGTTGGGCTGAAAATAATGTGAGCTCTGGGATAAAGTAACCACTCCCTCCTAGAGTGTGACAGAGGAGATTAAATTAAGGCATAGTTTGACAAGCACCCTAGCTTTTGGGAAAGTATAATTCAATGAGTTCAAAGACAAGATGGGTAGGGGCCAATAGATGAATATAAGAAATGTCAGTCAAGGAAAGATGGGGGATACTCAAGGATAAAATTCTGGATATACAAAGAGAAATAATTCCAATAAAGATGGAAAACATGATTTCTCTAAAAAGAACAATGTTGATGCAATCCACATAGATTTTTAAAAGAAATGTATAGAATGCATAAGTATGACCAGGTAACAGAGGATGAATATAAAAGCCTGACCCCATCCTATAAAAATAGTATCAGTAATGCAAACATTCAGAATGAGCTGATGCTCTTGAGGAAAGGTAAAGACAACCAACGGGTTTTGTTGGGGGTGAGGGGCAGTGTGCATTTAGCTATATTTGGAGAAAAAGAACAATCATAGAAGACATAAGATGCTTATACAGAGTGGATGGGGCAATGATAACTGACAACAGAAAGAAGTCAGAGCTGTTCAGTTTTTATTTTGCTTCTGTTCTATTTGCACTGGAAATTACAGAACCCGAATAACTAAGAAGGAGTTGATAGTACCCCAGGAAAGTCTTCCTGTGGAGGCTGGTTGATTACTTGTTGAAAAGAAAGGAAAAGAGTTTGGAAAAGCCCTCTCTTGCTTTATCTAATCCACATTTGGATTTAGAAAAGAAGGCTTTCCTATTAAGCTTTTTTGATGAGATTCAGCTAAATAGAATATAAATGTAAATCATGTGATTAAGAATTACTGCTTTGATGGATCTGTGATCTCAACAGTGTGGGCATTCTGTTCACCAATACAGATCTCAAATCATTCATGTCTTATCCTGAGCAAACCCAGGCCTACATCCTCCCATAAATGATCTATTGATAGACCACACAATTTACTGGGGGCCTTTCTCTAGAGCTAGACATGTTAAAAACACCAATGAAGCAATTGAACTGTCTATTGATTATGCTTTGTCCTTACTACGTGTCTGGGCCATCTCCTCTTCTCATCATAGATCTCTCTGTTTACGTCTTTTATTCTACTTCTCCTGCACAGTACTCCATTTGAAATATTAATTTGAAACCCTCCTTAAGTCTGACATTCACCTCACTATTGCCTTTTGTGTGACCAGTAATTTTAGCTTTTTAGACTAATTAACCACAGGGGGAAAATGCTTATTGTATACATGATATGCAATTTGGTGGAAACTGGGACATTAGTTGTGTATGTGTAATTGTATGTGTGTCTGGGTATATGTATGTATGGGAGCTTACTGGCTATGTGACCCTGGACAAGCCACTTCACTCTTTGTGCTTCAGTTTCTTTATCTATAAAATGAGGGTTGGATGCAATGATCTATAAGACACCTTCCAGCTCTATATCTACAATCCATGACAACACTCCCCGCTTTTACTTAAACGCCTTTGGTGTGTCTCCATTATCTGCAAGAGAAAAATTCACCTGTAAAATCTCACACCTCTTCACCAGCAGAGAGCGAACACACACAGGAAAAACCACAGTTGTTTAGTATATGGAAGAAAAGGATGACAATGACCTGGACTAGAGTAATACCTATAGGGAGAGAATATTAGACTTCAGCTTCTGGGAGCCAAGATAGTGGAGTAAGAGGTGAGTCTCTTTTACCCTCTCCTATTAACCCCTGAAAGCCCAGAAAATATCACCCCAGGAAAATCCTGGAACAGCTGAACCAAAATAAAGATGGGTTGCAGCAGTCCAGTAGCCCAGGTAACTTGAGGGATTAACTGGAAAGGACCCTCTTACCTTGGGGGAAGGGGAGCAGTACCGAACTGGAGGTATCCCAGAAAGCTAGTGGAAAGCCCCACCTCAGCATAATAGGAAGAGATCCTGAAGCCCAGGTGGTGGAGCAGGTAAATACCAACACCTGGACCCTGAGTACCTCATTGAGGGTGGGGGAACTGGTGGAAAACAGCTCAGAAAACCACCAGGTGCCTCTGCAATTCTACAGCAACTGGCTCTCCCAGTGCCTTAGCAAAACTAAGGGAAGCAGTGCTCCAAGGGACCCCAGGTGGATGAACACCCTACAACATCCATCTGAAAAGAGCTGAAGAAAGCAAAAGGAAGGAAAGCCCTGGGTGAGCAGGAAATCTCCAGGAGCCACACTACCCAATCCTACCTCTAGAGTTCCAGTGTTGCTAATAAAAGCCCAACACCAGGTAAGCTGCCAGAATCCTACAACAAGAATCAATCAAACAAAAACAAAAGAATGGAAAAATAGATGAAAATGTAAAATACCTCATTGGTAAAACAACTGACCTGGAAAACAGATCCAGGAGAGACAATTTAAAATTATTGGTCTACCTGAAAATCACAATGAAAAAAAGAGCCTGGGCAGTATCTTTCAGGAAATCATAAAGGAAACCTGCCCTGAGGTCCTAGAACCAGATGGTAAAATAGCCATAGAAAGAATCCACTGATCACCTCCTGAAAGAGATCCCAAATGGAAAACACCAAGGAAAATAGTAGCCAAATTCCAAAATTACCAGGTCAAAGAGAAAATACTGCAAGCAGCCAGAAAGAAACAATTTAAATATCATGGAACCACAGTCAGGATTACACAGGACCTTACAGCTTCTACATTAAAAAACCATAGGGCGTGGATTATGATATTCCATAAGGCAAAGGAGCATGGATTACAACCAAGGATCAACTACCCAGTGAAAATGAGCATGATCTTTCAGGAGAGGAGATGGATATTCAGTGAAATAGGAGACTTCCATACCTTCCTGATAAAAAGACCAGAGCTCAACAGAAAATTTGATCTTCAAATACAGGCTCAAGAGAGACATAAAATGGGACAGAAAGATATAATATGTTGTTAATAAGGGCAAACTGTTTACATCCCTACAAGGGTAGATGATACTTGTAACTCTTGAGAACTGTATTGTTATTACACCATGTTAAAGGGGTATACATAAAGGGGGTGGGTATAAATTTACTTTTATGTAATGATGAAAAAAATCTAATCAAGTGGGTTAAATGGATCCAAGTAAATGAATTAATCTGATCTAACGAAGAAAATGTAGTGAGAGAAAAGGAAAAGAGGAGTCAGACAAGATGAGCATTGTTTGAACCTTGCTCTCACCAGATTTGGCTCAAGAAGGGAATAACATAATCAGGCATAGAAATCTAACTTGCCCTATAGGCAGTAGGAGGGAAAAGGGGAAAGAAAAGGGAGGGGGCTAATAGAAGGGAGGTGGGACTGAGGGAGGTGGTGGTCAAAAGCAAAACATTAGTGAGGAGGGAAAAGGAGAAAGGAGAAAGAAAAGCATAAACAGGGGAGGGGGGAAAGATGGAAAGAAAGAAACAGATAGTAATCATAATTGTGAATGTGATACATGAATGTAAGGAATACTATTGTGCTATAAGAAATGATGAACAGGCAGACTTCAGATAAACCTAGAAAGACTTGTATGGTTTGATACTGAGTGAATTGAGCAGAACCAGGAGAATGTTGTTCACAGTAACAGCCACACTGAGTGATGACTGACTTTGATAGACTTAACCCCTCTCAGCAATACGAGGATCTAAGACCATTTTCTATCATGATGGAAAATGCTATCCATATCCAAAGAAAGAACATACTATTTGCTATTTTTTTCTTCTGTTGTGTTTTGTTTCCTCTTTCTGGTGGTTCCTCCTATTAGTTCTAATTCTTACCTACAACATCACTACTGTGAAAATATGTTTAATAGGAATGTATATGTATAGCCTATATTAGATTGCGTGCCACCTTGGGGAGGGAGGTAGGGAGGGAGGGGGAGAAAAATTTTAAACTCAAAAGCTTATGGAAGTGATTGTTGATAAATTAAAATAAATTAATAAAAAAAATTTTAAAAGAGAATATTGTTGAGTTACTTTTTTTTTTTTTTGCTTTTTGGTGAGGCAATCTGGGTTAAGTGACTTGCCCAGGGTCACACAACTAGTAAGCATCAAGTGTCTGAGGCCAGATTTGAGCTCAGGTCCTCCTGACTCCAAGGCTGGAACTCTATGAAAGAATTACCTTGGTGATTTATCAAAGCCCTTCCTGACCCCAGTTATATTTCTAGAAGGTAGCATAGTGCATAGAGCACTAGACTTAAGAGTCAGGAAGACCTAGTTTCCATTCTTACCTGACACTTACTACTTGTGTGACCATGAAGACATCACTTGATTTCCTTCAGCTTCACTTTCCTCATCTACAAAATGGGAATAATAATAATAACACCTAACTCACAGGGTTGTTGTGAGGATCAAATACGATAATTTTTGTAAAGCATTTTTCAAACCTTAAAGCCCTATATAAATTTTAGCTATTATTATTGTTATTGTTATTTTGTTATTATTGTTCAGATTCTTGAAGTCATGAGTTTCCCATATAGGCTAACTGCTATGTGAACAACTACTTTTTTCTTTAAGCTTTATGCTAATGATCTTTAAAACATCAGGTCTACATGCCTTTTAAAGGTTAAGTCACTGTTTAGTCAGACATTCAAATATTTATATACCAAGACTTACACTAGGGTTGTCTGATTAATAGCTGTCCTGCAAAGCTCTGAATAATGCTGCATGGACTATGTTATTTCTACTAAGAATCCATCCATTTAATTTAACTTGTGTGTAGCAACAATTGCAAGTCAGAAGCTATTTGCTGAATGTTGTTACAACACTGTCCCATCTCATTCACAGCTCCTAATGATGATTACTGCCCCAGAAGACACTGAAGAGACAGTATAACCAAAGGCTTAGGGAAAACCCAACCAGGTTTCAGTGAAACTCAAAAAAGATTGTTTCATTAAAGAAAGTTGCTTTTTGTAAATACAAACTATCAATCCCAGCTCTGCCTCTTACTAGGTAGGTGACCTCAGATAAGTCATATAAGCTCTGTATCGTAGTTTTCTCATCTGTAAAATGGGGAAAATAATACTTGTGTTACCCACTGCATAGGGTCATTATAAGGATCACGTGAAAAAATAAATGTGAATGTATATTGTAACCATAAACTCTAATGATATAAAGTGATATTATCATTTTTAACTGGCAACTTTAATTTCTTGGAAACTGGCTTTCTATTATTTAAAGTCATGTCACGTCATCAGACAAATGTATATATTTTTAAAAAAAAGAAAATGATTGACTTTTCTTTCAGGGAGAAGTCTGGAATTAATAGAAGCCCTACCTAGTTTTTCAAAGGTGATCCAGCCTACTCTCCTCATCCTATTCAATTATGAACCAGTTCATGCTTTCCCTTTTTGGTGTCTGTTTCACACACACACACACACACACACACACACACACACACACATACTGTTTGCAAATTATTTTATATATGTTATCTCATTTGACTCTCACAAAAACCCCTCTAAGGTAGGTATTATTATTATCCCCATTTTACAGACTGGGAAACTGAAGCTAAGAGATATTAGTTGAGTAACTTGCTCACAGGCACAAAGCTAGTGTCTATATATACATATGTGTGTGGCTATCTATATACTAACATATATTTGTGTGTATGTATATGCTAATATTAACATATGCTATAAAAACATATGCTAACATCCCAACTGTCCAACTAATTTCATGTCATGTCTATACCAGGGATGGAGAATCTGTGGCCTCTAGGCCTTGTGTGACCTTCTAGGTCCTCAAGTGCAGCCCTTTGACTAAATCCAAACTTCACAGAACAGATCCCCTTAATAAAAGGATCTGTTCTATAAAACTTGGACTCAGTCAAAAGGCTGCACCCAAGGACCTAGAAGGTCACATGGGGCCTTGAGGCCGAAGGTTCCCCACCCTGGTCTATACCACAAGCATTATTCTTCCATTTGGTTTTTCTGGTGGGTGTAGTTAGTAAGAAGAGTTCAAGTTGCACCCAAAAAGCAAATGAAGAACTGTGTGGGAGAAGTGATATGAAGGGAAATATGAGTTATTATCATTATACATACAACAGATTCCCAGAAGTTTGTTAAAGGAAAGTTAGTGCTTATTCTCTGCCCTCATTGGAGGATAAGACAATCAAGGAGAAATAGTTCCCACAAAATATCCTTTGATATCATCACGGGGGGAAAATCCTGAATCAGATGGAGCACAGGTCTGACCTAGATGGCATTTTTCCTATTTGGTGCAGTCAGATCGAGAGAGGCAGAGCACAGAGGGAGAAGAGATAGATGCAGAAGCTCTGAGAATAAGATGCACCAACGTCACAATCAATAAGCATTCATTAAGTGCCTACTATGTGCCAGGTACTGTTCTCAGCTCTGCAGTTACAAAGAAAGGCAAAAACATGGTCTCTATCCCCCTAAGGATTTCCTTGTCTAATGGTGAAGACGACATGGAGACAATAATAGCACCTACCTCCTAGAATTGTTGGGAGGATCAAATAAGATATTTATAAAGTACTTAGCACTGTGTCTAGCATATAGTAAGCATTATATAAATGCTAGCTATTATTATTATTATATCATCATTTTTAGCTATGTATAGAAATAGTTTGATAGGGGCCACAAATCTTCAGAGCTCTCACCTGCTTTGACTCTTAGTAAATCACCCAATTTCCCTCTTTTCACTGAGCTGCTCTGTGAAAGTTGAAAATCATTTGGGAGAACTGTGCTATATTAAGGTAATATAATCATGTAGGGAAAATGACTGGAAATCAGAAAACTGGGGTTCTGTTACTAGTTTTGCCACCAAGTAATTGTATAATTTTGGGTAGGTCATTTAGTCCTTATGGGCCTCATCACTTCAAAAAAAAATTTTTCCCTAGATCTGTGATTTCATCAGTATAGAAATTCCTTTCATTCAAATAGATGAACATCTCATCTGCAATTTATAGTCTGAGTCAATCAGTGAACAAACATTAAGTACTTACTATGTACCACACACTATGCTAAGTGTTGGGAATACAAAGAAAGGCAAAAATAGTCTCTGCCTTCAATGAGTTTATATTTTTTTAAACACTTAAAAATTTTTTTTAATTTAATCTTTTTAGTTAATGAAAATCTTTCTCCCTCTCCCTCTCACCTTTTCCTACCCCTTCACTGAAAAAAAAAAAAAAGAAAGAAAATGCTGTAACAAATATGTATGTATAGTCAAGCAAAACAAATTCCTTCATTGGCCAAACCCAAAAAACAATGTATGTATCAATCTGCACCCTGATTCCATCCTCTTTGTCAGGAGGTTGGTAGTATGCTTCACTATGAGTCCTCTGGAATTGTGATTGGGCATTGCATTGATCAGAGCTCTTAAGTCTTTCAAAATTGTTTGTCTTTATGATATCATTGTCATATAAATTCTTCAGGGATCTTGCACATTAATGGCATTAAAGAATTACCTGAGGAGCTAAGTGATCTGACCAGTCATACAACTAGCACATATCAGGGACAGGACTTGAACCCAAGTCTTCATGACTCAAGGTTCCATCCTGACTCTGTCTCTATCTACTATGTGAAGCTATTTCTTTAGATCTTAAAAAAAGGTTTAATAATATGTTCTATCCAATAAGCTAATGCAGGTGAATACAACTGAAAAAGTTTGAGTACTTTAAGAAAAGAAAAAAGGTAAGCTATTATTACAAATCGAAATTCTTAGTCTAAGAGAACATGAGTCACAGGAGTTGGACAAGGTAAAAGAGGTGTGCCAACTACCAAGAAATGCTCCCTTAATTGTGTGTTTGTGTATAAGTGCATGAAATTCTCCCTGTTTAAGAGTAGACCCCATGTACTTGATTACAAAGGATGGACTTTGGCTGTGAAAAATCACTTGACTATAATTACAGAATCAAAGGAGTGTAGTGAGAGAGGGGATTGGGGGGAAAGAGAAGGAGGGAGTCATGATGCCAACAGGGAATAAAGGATTCAGGTCTATGTAATATATTTGCCAAGCAAACAGGAACACTTTGAATTACAGGGCTATAATTCCATCAAGGGATACTGGGAACTACATAAACCACTTGAGCTTCACTCACAGAACAAGAAATTACTATCCCATAATTCACCATCACCTGCAGCGTATTCTGTGTGATTCATCAGTTCCCTTTGAGGTGCATAGTGTTGAAGGCCCAAACTTTTGATGCTTCTGGGTAATTTGATTATTCTTTGTTTTTTCTCCAGGAATTCAGTCAGTCAGTCAAAAAACATTTACTGGGCATTTTCTATGTGGCTAACACATAATTGAGATGGTGAGGGGCAAAAATGAATACATGGTGGTCTCAACAAACATTTATTAAGCACCACTGGGTACCAAGGCAGTGCTAGGCAGTAAAGGTATGGAAAAATTTTAAAACATTCCCTCCCACAAGAAGCTTGCATTTTATTAGGGGAAGCAACACGTAAATAGGTAAGTAAATATAAAATTATACTAATACAAAGTAATTTCAAGGGGTAAGAGGAAATAACTGGAGAGATCAGGAAGACTGTCTTATAAGAGGTGACCCTTGGGCTTAACCTTGAATAGAACTACAATTTATTTAACTATTCTCTGCTTGATATGCAACCCCTTAGTTTCTTTTCTTTTTTTTTTCATTTTTTTTACCACCACAAAAACAGCTGCTATGAATATTTTTGTACTTATAGGACCTTTTTCCTTTCTTTGACCTCTTTTAGGTATAGGCCTATAATTCCAAATTGTTTTCTAGAATGTCTATAGCACCAACAATGTATCATTATGTCTGTTTTCCCATAACTCCTCCAACATGTCATTATTTCCTTTTTTGTCCTGATTGCCAATCTGATGGGTGCGAGGTAGGACTTCAGAATTACTTTAATTTGTATTTCTCTAATTAATAATAATTTAAGCATTAATTTATAATTTATAATTAATATAATTAATTTATAATTCCTTTAAGTTCCTCCAAGTGTAATAATTTAATTAATAATTTAAGCATATCCCTAAATGATTTAAGCATTTTTCTATATAACTAGATGGCCCAGCTTTCTTCTCTTGAGAACTGCCTGTTCATATCCTTAGATCACTTATCATTTGGGGAATGACTCTTAGTCGTATATATTTAAATCAGTTCTTCATATATTTTAGAAATGAGACCTTTTTCAGAGAAACTTGCTGCAAAGATGTTTTTCCCAGCAAATTGTTTCCCTTTCGATCTTAGCTTTATTGGATTTATTTGTGCAAAAACTTTTTAATTTTATAGCTACTTTAAAGTAATAACAATATTTTGACAGTTACTATGCTACGGAATAGTTTGTGATCTGGCACTGTTAGGCCCCCTTCATTCCCACTTCTTTTCATTGTTTCCCTTGAGATTCTTGACATTTTTGCCTCCATATGAATTTTGTTATTATATTTCTAGTTCTATAAAGTAATCCCTTGATAGTTTGATTGGTATGGCATTGAATAAGCAAATTAATTTAGATAGCATATGTGATAATAGTTTGCTGGGATGATAGGGTAAAGGAGGAAATTGTTTGGGAGAAACCAAGAACATATTAAAGCAAATGAGCTCTACATAGAAAAAATAGACTTTAATTCTTGTGAGTGTGGTATAACTCTATTTTCCCCCGTGCACTTACTCTCCAGGTCTCCCTGTTGGCATATTAGAGCAATAACACAGAGTTCCAAGCTTTGGAACCAAATACCAGTGACTTGGCAGTAACTCAGGAAAAAAGCCCCTTAAAGATATTGAGGTATCTCAGTAAGTAATCATATATGTGAAAATATATTGAAAAACCATAAAGTCAATATAAATATAAGGTTATGTGCATACACATACACACATATTTATTATATATATATATAATATACACATACATGTATGTGTATATACATAAATGTATATAGGATACTTCCCTACTGTGAAATAATAATTGGCATTTATATAGTCCATAAAGGTTCGCCAAGTTTTCTACATGTATCATCTCTCATGAGCCACACAACAACTCTCACTCTCTCTATCCCTTCAAGCTAACATGATTTCACCTGCCTAAAAATATTGGGGAGACCATCCACAATGTGATTTTCCCTGTATCTGAAATCCCTAAGAACTACTCTAACAGTAGTTCACATTTATATTTCGTAGTTAATACCTAAGAAGAGAGAGCTTTGAAGCAGCCATGGAACACAGACTTTTTACAACAGTGCAAAAAAGGAATTGCAAATTGTCACTCTTCAGATCATTCAGTCCATGGGGAGTCCAATGAACCAAGTCTTATAAACCATCATTTCTAACATGTCTGGCCTTGCTGATAATCTTCGTCACCTGGAAATACAACTCATGTTTCATCAGTATAACACTGAAGGAGCCAGAAGAGTCTGGGTGCTTTGTGACCTTGGAAAGAGTTATTCAAACTTTTGGCATTAAAGGAATAGTTGTACAAAAGATTTCTGGATTTGGAGTGAAAAGATCTAGGTTCAAATTTCAGTTCTGTTACTTACTACCTTAGTAACCTTGGGCAAGTCATTTCTTTCCTTAGGATCTTTTTTTCCTCCTTCACTGAATGAAGGAGGGAGTTGGACAATATGATATCTAAGGCTTCTTCTAGATCTAAATCCTATGACTTAATGGGTATAGGCACAGAATAAAACTGTTTATATCCCCCTTCCTTAGAGAAAATCCTTTCAGAAAAGAGTCCCTTGGGATCGAAATAAAGTAATTTATCAAGCCACATCATTTTTTTTCCCTTGAACTCAGAGAAAATTTGTGGGCAAATAAGTCTTGATTATCAATGTCAATGGAAAAGACATTGAGGGAACAAAGAAGAGAAAGAAGGAAAAAGGAAACTTTACTTGAAAGAGGGAGAGGAGCCTCTATGCATATAGCATGATTCATTTCAAGCTTCCCACATACACAAACAAACAAATATACATACAAATACACATACATAAGCACACATATCCCTAAGAACATTCCTGAAAATGATTTTTGGAAAAGTTGGAAAAGGTATCCAACTGGAAATTTCTCACCATAACTATTCATAACAGCTCTCATAATATAATATAGCTCTCCCAAAGGGCTTTCCAAGAATTTTCACAAAAGATTTTCTCTCTGATACTTGGGCATTTTCCACACATAATGAAGTTGGTTTAATGTTCTCTTACTTGTTTCAAAATATTCCATTCTATGTAATAATAAGTTGTGGCTGGAGTAGGAGACATCAAAAAAAAAAAGTAAGTGAGGTAAAGACAGCTAGTGGACAGCCTAATGGATAGAGTGCTAACCTAGAGTCAGGAAGACTCATCTCCCTGAGTTTAAATTTGGCCTCAGACACTTACTAGTTGTATGACCCTGGGCAAATCACTTAACCCCATTTGTCTAAGTTTACTCATCTGTAAAATGGGCTGGAGAAAGAAATGGCAAACCACTCCAGTATCTTTGCTTTAAAAAAAAAACAAATGGGATCATGAAGAGTCAGAGACAGCTGAAACAACTGACTAACAACAACCTAAGGTAAGTGGCATGAAATGTGTTTTAAAAAAAAAAAACTGATGGGTAATAGGTGGAGCTTACAGCGGATGCAGGTTCGCCAGTTCTGGTAGATTCCTATTTTAACTAACTATTACTGCTAAGCAGATATTAAGCCTAGTTGTTTCTACTTGCTAAAGGGGTGCAAGTGCTATCAGCTCCACCTCTATTTCAGCAGTATAGAGCAAACACCCAAGTACCCAGGGTACTTACAGTTCTGCTCACTATTTACAAAGACAAGATCTTTTTTTTCCCCATAAGAATACACTAAGTAGAGCTCACAATTATTAGCATGATCTTTTACAAATGAGAAAATTGAAACTCAGAAAAGTTAAGTAATTACCTTAAAGTCATATAGTTATTAGGTAAATAAAGGCAGGCCTTGAACTCAGGTCTCCTGATTCCTACTTTCCACTACACCACATTGAAAATAAATCCCTTTAACTGTGGCAGTTCCTAAAAAAAAAAAATCTAAACTATTGTTTTAAAAGTAAATTGTATATAAATAAGACAAAGTCCTGGCCTAAAAGAACCTTAATGAAGGGCCAAGAGTAAGACAGGATTGTTCAACCCAATTAAGTAAGCACTTAGTGAGTTCCTATGGTATGCAGAGTGCTATGTCCTACATGACCTAGAAGGTATCCTACTCATCTTCCCAAAAAGTGAAGGGGCAAAAAACCTTTTTCTGTTTTCTATGTTTAGAACCATAGAATTTTGGAGCTAGAGGGGGAGCTGAATCAAAGGAAATTTATGTTCATAACCCTGTCATGCTACTAAATGGCTTTCTTTTTTCTGTTTCTGCTTCACAGGAAAGGAAATAAAAAAATAGGAGTTGTGAGAGCAGGAAGTTTTCCTCGAATTAGCTCAGAAGTAGTGAAAGGGCTGAATCTTCAACTCAACCTAAACAAACGTTTATAAATTGTCTAGTGTGTGCCAAGCACTCGAGAGATATCAGATCCATGCTTTTCTTTTATGTCTAGAACTCCCTCTCACATAGACTGCTCAGCAACTATTAGTCTTAGAGAATTGCCCGAGTTAGGGCATTAAGAGGTTAAGAGGTCCAGCTTCATATCAACAGTTTGCATCAGAAATGGGACTTCAACCCCTGTCTTCCTAAATCCAAGGCTGACTCTGATTCCATTAGGCCAGTAGTTCTCAAAGTTTGGTCTGGGTTTTCATAATAATACTAAGATATTTTCATTGCTAATATAGAAAATACTGATAGATATGATCCACATAAGCAAAAGCTTTCGAGGAGGTCTTCTGTAATTTTTAAGAGTATAAGGAAGCCCTACAACCAAAAAGTTTGAGAACCTATTGTAAGATAAGGCCTAGTGGTTTTGAGACCATCATAACAGACTTTTCTTAAGGGTTGTTGTTGTTTGTCTTTTGTTTTTGGACTATGACATCAAAAAGGTGATGTCATGATTTGCAAGTGAATTGGATTTAACTGAGGGAGGGTTGTGCAAAGTCATCGGCCTCGCTCTCTTCTGAAGCCATCTAGGTCCAGTGGCCAGATATAGATCAGGATGACTAGAGATGGCCCAGCTCTCTTACAGGAGGCTGCAATTCATAACATCTATGCATGTCAACCATTGCCTAAGATTAGGCCATGGAAAACTACTGACAATAATATTTTAAGGTTAATACAGCTGTGTGTCCAAAGATAGTATTTCACCAATTACCAGTATGTCTTCCTCCGCCCTGGCACCTGTGTACCTCAAAAATCCCCTATGTGCCCTGAACATGTAAATCAGTCAGCTCCAGATGGGCCATCAAGATCAGGGTTTAAGTATCCCACTCTCAGAAGGGTATTGCGGGAGTATATCTCTCCTCCCTAGGAGTATGTCACTCCTGTGAGACCAAGCCTTTCTCACCTGAATGGACCACTTGAACGGATCTATGCCCCTGTGGTCTCCAGTACTATGCCACCCTTATGTGAGTTTTATTCTATGTTTACAAATATATTTGTCTGTGATTTGTATATGGTCCCCTTCTCCCCCACTTTCCATTCTACTCTATAATTTGTCCATAAAATTTGAATATTGAACTGGCCCCTATAGTTATGACATTATTCACAACACTCAAACTCATTCAGAGGCTTGTTTTTCTGATGTCTCTGGCTGGCCAACGGTCTTTTCTTAGACATAAACCTGGTTCCCAGACAGGCACATTCCCTTTCAACAGTCACACCTCGGGTAGGGGCTTAGATAAAAAGGGGAAACTTCCCCCTCCCAAGAGGGACTCCTTTATGCCAGAGGACTGTCACCAGCCATATCTCATATCAGGAAAAAAGACCAAAAGGAACAGCTTATATGACATGTACACATTTTAAAATATGGAAGATGATTTGAAAAGGAAAAAAACACAAGCAACTAGATCAGGGAAGGCTTCCTTGGGAATAACAACTTACCTGAGCCTTAAAAGAAACTAAGAGGAACAGAATGAGGGAGGGAGGACATTTTAGGCAAGAGGGACAGTTTGTCTGAGAGACATGAGAAGACAAAATGTCAAGTTTAAGGAATACAAGTAGACCAGTTTGGCTGCCTGAAGGAGAGTCATAACTGGAAAGCAGGATGACAGCCTGAGTGTGGAAAGGTTTTAACACTATGCCACCATCACCGAGTTGCATTTTATCACAGAGCAGGGGTTCTTCCTACTTTTGTACTACTGACACTTAAGTGTGTCATGTTTCCCTTTGGCAATCTGGAGAAACTGGGCCTCTGAGAATAATATCAAGTCTCAGGTTAAGTCCCATCTTCTTCAGGAAACATTTTCCCATTCTCCTTAATCCTAATGCTCTTCCTCTGAGACTACCCCCAACTTTTCCTGTATGTGTCTTATTTGTACATAGTTGTTTGCATGTTGTCTCTCCCATTAGTTAGTGAGCCCCTTGAGAGCAGGGACTGGTTTGTTATTGTTGTTGTTTGCCTTTCTTTGAATCCTCAGTGCTTAGCAAAGTGTTTCACCTTTGTTTTGCTGTTCTCTCATTTTCAGTCATGTCCAACTCTTTGTGACCCCATTTGTGGTTTTCTTGGCAAATAACCTGGAGCAGTATCCAGAAAAATGAGTCTCCAGCTTATTTTACAGATGAGTAAACTGAGGCAAACAGGGTTAAGTGACTTGTCCAAGGTGGCACAGCTAGCAAGTGTCTGAGGTCACATTTGAATTCAGGTCTTCCTGACTCCAGGCTCTGTATTCTTTATAGGCACTTAATAAATGGTTGCTGACTGACTGCATAAAATAAAATATATAGGATTACAGAGGAAATATGGTTATCGAAAAAAATTTAAATAAGTTCCACAGACACCAACTTAAGAACTCCTGTCCTGCTGCTGCTGCTGCTGTTATAGTGGTAGTCAGATGGAGAACGATTGAAGGCTGTAGAGACAGGAAACAGGAAGACCAAATATGGAGGCTACTGTAACAGACTTTAGGAAAGGTGATAAAAGCCTGTTCTTGTGTGGTAGCTATGATGAGTAAGAGAAATGTTGTAGAGGTAGAATCAACAAGATATGGCAATTGATTGGAAATGGGGAGTGGGCTTCTTGCTTGCCATTGGAAGCAGTGCCTAGAGGCACTGTGATGCTAAGCTAAAAGCCCAGAGGCACAGGACCCTGGAGAGTTGTGACTTCAAGTTAAGACAAACAGCCTGGCTTTCAAAGCTTGGCATTTTTATCATGATCTAAATATAATATTAGAATTAGGTTAAGGTATTCAGGAACCAGCACCCAGAGAGGATTGCTAAATTTTCATTGGGGGTGAGGAATGAGGGGTGGGGGAGAGGGAAAGGGAAAAAAAAATAAAGTAAAAAATGCACAGCAGAGAGCAAAAGAAAACCTAGAAGGAAGCAAAGAAAAGCAGGGAAGCTTTGGAAACAATGTGTAATATTTATTACATAGGTTTTCTTGAAATGGAAATTTATTGTTTTATAGTGAATCCTCTCATGGTCTTCTGTACACATGGACATGTTCTTTTTTTTTCTTGTTTTGAAGTTTAAAATGAATAAAAAATTTACAAAAAAAATTTTCACTATGAGCATTTACACCTTAGAAACTGGCAAAGGCCACAAATCAGGGCTTGATTTATTGTTTAGTTCATTGTGATGGGAAAAACCATCACTAATGCAAATTAAATTTAAAAGCATATCTTTGTCTTTGGAGAGTCAATCATTAACCATGTACCTGCACAACGCTGGAATTTATACCAGTGAAATGATAGAGAAAAAAAATTACCTAACATACCATAAGAATTTTTTGGTTTTGACCAAAACTTTATTTCCCTGGTAGAGGGAATCCCCAGGGAAGAAGCTCCATCTGTCAATACAGAGCAACCCCTAAACTGCAAATTGTAGTCTAGGCATATTGCCTGTGGCAATACTGAGAAGTTAAGTGACATGCCTAGGGTCACATAGCCAATACATGTCAAATAGGTCTTAAACCCAGGTGTTGCTGACCCTGAGGCGAGTTCTCTCTTCACTACACACAACAGCTACCTTTCTGAGTTGTTTTAAAAATTTCCACAAAAAAAACTTTAAATTCAGTTACAGGGTATTTTTGCTTGAGTTTAACTGCCAATGAAAAATTTTCCTTTTTATTAATACTCAGATATACCAATGAACCTATGAGTTCATCAATGTGAGCATTCCCTCTAACAATGCAGATTATAAAATCATTTTTTTCTTTCTAGCTTTTGTGAAATTCTTGTCCATGTCCTCCATCAATATCTTTCAGAGCAGGGACCCATCTTGTACTTAGTAAAAACATACACCTTACAAAGGAGACCCTGGGACTGTGAAAAATAATTATCACTTAGTGACAGTGTACTCAAAATGCAAGAATAGTAACAAACAGAAAATCAGCCTCTTAATTTAAAAGTTATGAGGTTAAGAAATTTATCAGACCACACCTGAGTGGGAATTAAGGATTGAACAGTCCATGCTTAACCTCAAGATTAATGTATAGTGAGACTTGAAACTGTTCTTTTTAATTCTTTGTAGCTGGGCTTCCAGGGACAGCTAGGTGGCACAATGGATAGAGCACTGCGCCAAGACTCATATTCCTGATTTCAAATCTGGCCTCAGACACTTACTAGCTGTGTGACCCTGGGCAAGTCACTTAGCCCTGTTTGCCTTACTTTCCTCGTCTGTAAAATGACCTGGAGAAGGAAATGGCAAACCATTCTAGTATCTTTGCCAAGTAAACCCCAAATGGGTTTTACAAGTAAACCCCAAAAGAGTCAGAGATGACTGAAAAATGACTAAGCAACAACAGCTGGGTTTCTACACATGAAAGATAAGAGAAAGTGGCCATATTTAAATTACACTGGGTCCTCTTCTCTTTTCCCACTATACCACTTCCTTTGGTGATCTCATCAGCCCCATGTCTATGTCAATGATTCTCAGATCTCTATGCTAAGCTCCAATTTCTCATCTCCAGCTGCCTTTCAGTCATCTGGAACTGGATGTCATTAGACATCTTAAATTCAACATGTCTAAATCAAAACTCATTATCTTTCCCCCTAAAACTCTCCACCTCCTACCTTCCCTAATATTGCAGAGGACAACACCATTCTCCCAGTCCCTCAGGCTCACCCAGCAGTCATTCTGGATCCCTCACTATCCATCATCCCCTATATCCAAGCTGTTGCCAAGGCCTGCTAATTTCACCTTTGCAACATCTCCAAACATAGCCCCCTTTCTCTTTCGATATTGCCACCACTCTAGTGCAGGCCCTCATCACCTCACATCTTAACTACAATAGTCTGCCTGCCTCAAGTCTCTCCCTACTCCAATCCATTCTCCATTCAGCAACTAAAGTGATTTTCCAAAAAGCAGGTTTGATCATACCACTCTCAATCCCCTAACTCAATAAACTCCAATTTTTCCCTATTGCCTCCAAGAACAAACACAAAATGCTCTATTTGGCATTCAAAAACCCTATATAACCTAACTTTCTAGTCTTCTTACACCCTATCGTGCAACCTGTAATCTTCAATCCAGGCACACTGTCCTCCTGGCTGTCCCATGAACATGACACTCCATCTCTTGGTTCTGGACATTTTATCTGGTGGTCCTCCATGCCTGGAAAGCTCTCCTTCCTCTACTCCAACTTCTGACATCCCTGACTTCCTTTCAGTCTCAACTAAAATCTTACCTTCTTACAGGAAGCTTTCTCTCACATTTCTTAATTCCAGTGCTTTTCCTCTCTTTTACTTCCTTTTTATCCTATAAATAGCTTGCTTTGTATATATTTGTTTGTCTGATTTTCCCCCATTAGATTGTAAGCTCAAAGAAAGGGACTGTCTTTTGCCTCTTTTTTGTGTTCCCAGTACTTAGAACAGCACCTGGCACATAAAAGGTGTTTAATAAATGTTTACTGAATTGAACTGAACTGGAATTGAATTGGTTAATGGTGTGTAAAGCTCATTGACAGATGCAGATCCAACTCCTTATATAGACTATATTTAAATTTTCCAACTAAAAACAAGATACAAATAAGAGGGGAAAGTAGAGGAGGGAAACAAGTGCTCTTGGTGGCAATAAGTGACAAGTCATACCCCAAAATATCCTTAAAGGAACATCAGGCAAGCAACTGGAGAGCATAGGGAAGGGAGGAGGAAATTAGTGCTTTTCCAAGGCAAATTTTCCTTTTAAAATTTATCAGAGTTAATATCCATTAGCTTAATACCTGCATAGATCAAGGACCTTACAAATATATACATATTCCCCCAACTCTGGATCCATTCATCTATGGGATCAAGAGAATGATGGATGTGGAAACTCATTGCATGTATAAAATTAAAGCATTTGTAAAAGAGAAGCACATTTCCCCAGTAGATAAATGGTCAAAAGATAAGAGCAAACAGCTTTCAAATGAAGATTTACAAACTATATATGACCACATGAACATCACTAGTAGCAAGAGAAATACAAATTTTTAAAAACTGAGATTTCACCTCTCACCCTGTAACTGGGCAAAGATGAAAAAACACAGGAACACTTCATTACTGGAGGGTCTATAGGAAGAAAGACACATTATTACACTATTGTTGGAGCTGTGAATTGGTCCCATGATTTAGGATATCAATTTGGAATTAAACAAAAAAAGTGACTAACATTTATATTCTTTGCTACAGTGATCCCATTACTGGGTGTGTACCCCAAGGAGGTGAAATAAAGAAACAAAAGTTAAATAATATATACCAAAATATTGATAATAGCACTTCTGTAGTAGCAAAGAACTGGGGACAACATACTTGCCCATCAATTTGGAAATAGCTGAAAAAAAATGTGGCATATGATTATAATATAATATTATTATGAATAATATTAAAATGAGATTTTTTTAAATGGGAAGATACATATTAACTAGTACAAAGTAAAATAAGCAGAATTGAAAGGTAAGCTCCCTCAGAGAAGGAACAGTCTTGTTTTCAGGGTTTATATACACAGCACTGAACACCATGCCTGGAACACAGTAAGCGCTTAATAAATACTTCATCTAAGAAAAATGACATGCACAATGAAGACAATAGACATGTAAAAAATCAGTAAAAGGAAGACAAACTGAGTAATTGAAAAACCTGAATGGTTTCAGGAAACAGATAATGAAACATTTCTTCCTCCTTAAGAGAGACTGAGGACTCCTACAGCACAATGTTATATACACTGTCAGACTTGGTCACTGTATCCAGTGTTTTTGCCTAATCTTTGTTTGTTGGGGTTTTGGGCGGGGGGGACCACAAGGGAGGCTGCAGTGTGGGCAATTTTTTTCCAGAAAATGCTGCGATAGAAGACCAAAAGGCATCAATAAAATTTTGTTGCTGTTGTTAAAGAGCTGGGCGCATTTGGAATAAAGACACAGAACTCAAGCAATTTCATACCCATTAATGATCATTTACACATCAATTACATGGAGCACTGAGACCAAATATACAGATTTTCACAGATTTATGTACATAGTGATCAACCTAATGCACAATTCAAATCTATCTTACAATCAAGTGTGCAAGTTTAGATATGGCTTTATAAGCTAGTAGTAATAACAGTGCTAAAACAACTCGTCTCGTGTAGGTCAAGAAACGAACAATGGGACACAGGTTCCATTAAGTAAGAGTCCTTGGTTAGCAATGTGTTCTTCCATGATACTTGCAAAAAGAGATTGTACAGATGTCTGCCCAAGTCATGCCCCAGGCATCCCAGGAATAGTGATTCCAACTAATTGGAAAATTGTTGGGTCTGCTCCTTTTCAAATGCTCTGAAAATTAAAAACCTGTCCAATTTAAGGACATATAAACACACTGAATTACAAAACAACAGAAGACACACATTAGCCAATATCTTTCTGAGATGTGTCATAGGATTGTTGATTTAGAACTGGAAGGGACCTTAGAAGTCATCAATCATTATCTATGGAGTCAAAAATAAGTCTTCTTAAAGAAAAATGGCTAGAAGATGAAGGCTGAGATTTTTAAGGGATTCAGTCTCCAAAGTGTCTCCAGACACTATTTTGATTTAGTGTCTGTTTTGTTCAGATCAGGGGATTACAAACATCTTCAGCAGCACTGAAGACATACTCAACCTGGGGTCCGTGAATTTTTTTAAAATACATATTTGCATAACTATTTCACTATAATTTTTCTTTGTGATCTTATGTATTTTATTTTATTCATTTTAAAATGTTTTCATTAGAAAAAGTCCATAGGCTTCACCGTTTTGCCAAAGGGATCCTTGACACACACAAAAATGGTAAAGAACCCCTGCTCTAAACCATCTGGTACTAAAAATGGAGAAGAGGAAGAACTCACAGAAGAGTTACTCCAAATCATCCACCTCTCAGAACAAGAAATATATTTTTCAAGTGTAAAACACAATATAGAAATCCCTCGTTTCCTTCCAACCATGGTCCCATTGGTGGGTCCTCCCTCTTTTGCCATTCCCACAGCCTACTGAATGAACAGTTGCAGACTGACTACCTAACTGCTTCACACTCCAGAAAGACATCACCTTTGTTTCTATAGCCTTAAACAAGTGACCACAGGATCTTAGATTTGGAGGTGGAAGGTATTTTATGGGTCAGCTAGCCCAACCAAAATCACTCCCCCATTTTACAGATGAAGAAACTGAGTCCTAGGAGGGAAGATGGTACATTGGGGAAAATGTTCAACCTAGATTCAGAGAACCTGAATTCAAACCCCAGCTCTACTGATTACTACTTATTTGGCCCTGGCGAAGTCATTTAATATCTCTGGGCCTCAATTTCTTCATCTATAAAATGAGAAAATTGGTCTAGTTGACCCCCAAGTCCCCTTTGATCTCTAAATCTATGATGCTATGACTGGCCCAGGGTTTTCCAGTAGTAAGTAGCAGAGCTGATACTCAAAGCCAGGGCCTCTGACTCAAGATCCAACACTCTTTCAACTGTACCACTTGACCTCACCTACTTGAGGATGTCTTCAATTATCTCTCAAAGAGTGTTGCAAAATTCTCAAAACAAAAATTGTTAAATTGGATTTTTTTAAATGTATGCAGTGCATCATTTGTAAAGGGATAGGGGGATATCTCAAAATCCAGTGATAAAGAGCTATAACTGCCCAAAAATTGGGGGTCAGTATTCTAGAGGTCTAGAATAGGGTAGATCCAAGACGCAGGTGGGGTAGGCTATATATGTGTGTATGTCTATATCTGTGTATACATGTATATGTGGCTATTTTTACACAGCTCTGTGTGTATATACATGAACATATGTACCTCCCAGGATATCCCTGGTTTCTTAGCCAGTAAAAAATGAAGAATAATTACTTTAATGGTCCCCTGTATTAGTCATTTATATACATGTTAGCAACAGCTCTACATATTAAGTACATTCATTTTCAACTTCTCAACCTGCAGGTTTTCATTTGCTTGAGAGATACCAAATCCCAAGAAAACATGAGTGGAAGTTACCTGATATGAAACACAGACCTCAGTTTCTTCACCCCTAGAGTTCACATTGATTTAACATAATTATTCCCACTCCTTCCACTTCATGTTCCAATGCTACCAAAGAACTTAGACCATCATTTTTCTGACTACCACCATCCAGAAATCTCAGCCATCAGAGAAATTCCAGTTTTCAGACATCCTACACAAGGCAGTTCATTGGGAAGAACATATGTGTGCACTAGGCCTGATTCCATAAGGCTTATTTACTTGAGGTAAACTCATCTTGACCGAAATAAGACAAAGTTGTCACCACTGCTGGAGTCTATATCCCTTGTAAAGTTGAAAATTGTGTTTAGCCTATTGCTGCAAAACATTTCAGATGCAATTTGTCTAAGGTAAAAATGAAACCATGGGGACATGGTTTCTGTTTTAATGAGCCAAAAGGGACTTCTCATGGAGAGTTCCAATCAAATAGGAAGGGATATATTTTATTCTAAGTAGCTCCAACAAAATAATAATAATAAATCCAAATAAAGGAAGAAAAATTGCTATCCTTTTTGAAGGTCCTCTAGAAACATAATCATATTATATTCCTTCTATAATTCTGCTCAGTAGCATTTAATAGAAGCATGGCATTTCAAGGTGTTGGCACCTACAAAAGGAAAAAGAAGCTGATTGGTCACAATGAGGTTGTAAAGCTAGCAAAAGATATGATTGCTCCTTTCAAATGAAGGTGGTTATTTTGCCTGTGCACCATGCCAGACAAAAATCAATGCCTGTCAACAAGAGGAAAAACTAAATGCTCCATAAATGCTTATGACTGATCATGAAATTAATAATAATAAATATTTATTTACTGCTTTAGATAACAAGCAGCTTATTACATTCAAAGCTATAAAGTGCGGCTATTTTCCAAAACTTCATAAAGCAAGAAAAGGCAACCAAAAACCATGAGGAAAGGGTTGTCCATGCAACACTAACCAAAAAAAATGTTTTTTGAGAGAAAGATGTCAAATTCAATTAGTGGGTTGTTTTATCTACCCAACAGATTTCTTTCTTTGAGTTGGACAATTGTTTGTGGTGTCACATAGACGCTGTCTTGGAATTGTACAGTCACAGTTGTTTATTTTCACATTGAAAATGTTAGCTTGTATGATGAAGACAGAGGAACATGGCCTGGCTTCTATGACTTAATGTAAAGTGAAGTAAGCAGAGCTAGGAAAACAATGTACATAATGACTACCACATAAATGGAAGGAATCACAACCACAAAACAATTGAATATGAAGAACTGTAAGAACTCTGATCAATACAAGGACCATTCTTGATTCCTGAGAATCAACAATAGAACATGCTATGTATTACAGAGAGGTGAGGGATTTAAGGTAAAGTATAAGACATATATCTATATATATATATATATATACATATATTTTTTTAACACAGCCATTTAGAGAATGTGTTTTGCTTGACAATACATATTTGTTAGAAGAAATTTTTTTCTTTTTCTTTTTTTGCAATGGGGTAAGGGGTGGGAGGGAGAGAAAATAGATTTGTTAATTTTTTTTAAAAAATAGAGAGGTAATATGAAAAGCTGCATGCACTTTCCTATGAGGTTTTATTATTAATTTTACTTAACTGTTTTACTTTGTTACAAGAGAATTCTCACAAAGTGGGAGTAATCTATCAATGTATGTAATGTAAAAGCAAAACAATGAAACTAAACTGAAAGTGACGCAAAAAAAGAAAATTAAGTTTCTAAAATTAAAAAGAGCTTAGCCCCAAATAAAAATTATAAAAAGATATCCCCCCAAAAAAATCCTTAACAGAGCTGGAGGTTGGTAAGTGAAGAATACCATATATAACATCAAATTTTTCTATGCGTTGAGTGGTTCTGCTGAATATTTTTCTCTTTTAAAAAAAAAATCTTTGTTACAAGAAATAACTCTCTGGGAGAGGAAGTAAATAGGTTATATGGGAAAATATAGGTCATATAAAAACAAGAGATGTCAATAAAAAAATTTTAAAAGAAAGTATTGGCTTTGGTTTATCTAGAAATCTGAGAGGATGAGAGCAAAGACAATTCTTGAGATGCTTTTAGAGCAATTCCTTTTGTTTGGCAGAACTCCAGGGAAGGCTTTGCTCTAGTTCCTAGATCTAGTCCCAGCTTCCTGCGGGTCAGAAACACTGGGGGCCAGGACTCCTGAGGAGGCCACATCCCTAGCCCTAGTCCTGGGATATGCTGGAGTCACTCCTCAAGACAGTCTTCATAACTGACACCTGCCTGGATTCCTGAGCCAAGAAACTTCCCAACAGAGACATGAAGTAAGAACTAGAAAAGTTAGGGACAAAAAAGGGCAAACTCCTTGAAAGGAATTTAAAGGAAACATACACACACACAGAGAGACACACCCTGAAACTTGTATATGTAAGCCACAGGCTACAACAGAGTTTAGTTACAATAGCCACTGCCACCACCTGACACTTTTAACCTTGGTAAGTTACACCAACGCTATGGGAATAAACCGAACCTTCAAGACATGGAATGAGTTGCTTGCCAAGTACATGGATTTGGACCATACACTTTCTATTTGAAAGTGTTTTGCCAACTCTTTGTTCCTCTTAAGTAGTTAGCCATCATTCGCATGATAGAAGACAAGGATCCAGCATCAAAGTCATGATGAGGAATACACAACTAACCAGACCCTGTTAAACTTAACCTGAGTTGTTTCAGATCAATCAAAGGCATTCACCTCCTATTGAAAATAACATTCACACATATGGTCAATACAAAGAACTGAATGAGGACAAGCTCCTGAAGACCTTTAAAGGGCAGGAATCTCTTTCCAGATAATTTGTCGCATGCCCAACCACCCCTCCTCCCCCCGCCCATGCACTCCCATAGCAGTTTGAACTGTCTACCAGCTAGAAAACTTGCATTCAGAAAGGCACTCACCTGATACTGAGTCTGGTTTGAAAAACATATGAGCTCTTTGAATCTAATTATTCTCCATAACTGCCCAGGGTTCTTCTGCATTACTCCCCAACGTACACTCCATGGTTCAGCTATTTTTGCCTCTCATCCCTGGAATTCATTCCTTCCTCACCTCCACCTTTGGGATTCTGATTTCCCTCAAGTCTCAGCTCAATGACCATTTCTACATGAAGCCCTTATTAATCTTCCCAGGTGCTAATGCTCTCCCTCCAAAACTACCTGTATTCATTTTCCGTATATTCTGTATGTACTGACATACAGAAATGTAGTCTCCACTTTTGGAACGTAAGTTCATTGAGAGCAGGGACTGCTTCACTTTTGTCTTTGTATCTCTAGCCCTTAGCGTGATGTAGTTTTCTTGGCAAAGATACTGGAGTGGTTTGCCATTTCCTTCTCCAACTCATTTTATAGATGCAGAAACTGAAGCAAACAGAGTTGTGATTTACCCAAAGTCAAACAGCTAGTAAGTCTCCAAGGCCACATTTGAACTCAGGTCTTCCTGACTTCAGACCTGGAGCTCCATCCACTGTATCACCTAGATGCCCTTCCTCACACATAGTAGGTGCTTAATAAATATTTATTAATCACCTGCTTGATTGATTATCAGGGGGATCACAGGATCAAGAACTGGAAGGACTGGATCCAACCCCTTCATTTTTCAGAAAAAGAAACTTAGGGGCAGCATAAAGTGGCTTGCCTAAAGTCATACAAGTAATAAGTAACAGAGCTGAAATTTGAAGCCAGGTCTTTTAACTCTAGGGCTAAACTATTTCCACTATCCCACACAGCCATTCACTAAAAATCTGTAGGTATTTTTTTTTCAACCACAAATTTAAAAAAAAAAAGTTTAAATTTAAAAGAAGTATTCTTACCAAAATATCAAACCTGTCCTTTTAAATCTGAAATTCAAAACCATTTTCCCATATGTTATCTTTTAGGACAGTCTTCTCCCTAGCCCCCAACACACACACAACCTTTCATTCCTGTTGGGATTCATTTTGCTTAATTCTTTTCCATCATTTCTCTCCTTCCTGCATTATGGGAGGAAAATAATGTACAATGAATTTAAATAGCACAATTTAGTGCTAAAATTTGAGTTCCATTTCTAATCTTAAATGTATTTATTACATAAGTTTTCTTTCCACTGTACCATGATAACACATGCTATAAATTCAGGGGATAGAGAAATCACTATAAGCTGAAGTGGTCAGAGGTCGTTTCACGGTAGAGAAGAACCTGGTACTGGACCCTAAAGCACAGTTATGATTTAGATAAGAAGAGAAGATCAGCAGCCAGGTTGGGGAAAAAAAAAAAAAAAACAGAGAGGTGAGGATAATCTGGCAGGGGAAGTGGTGTGGTCAAAAATACCGAGGTTGGAAAATGAAAGATGGGTTCAGACAACAATGGGTAGAACAGTGTGGCTAGGAAAATAAATGCTCACATAGGGGAGGAATAGTGGATTAGTAAGTACCTGGAAAGGTAAGTTTGGGGTCAGATTAGTATTGAACTTAAATATTAAGTCAAGATTTTGAATGTCTTTAGCTTCTACATGATAAAGGTCTTTGATCAAGGGAATGGCATGATCAAAGAAGTGATTTTTGGAAATTTAATCAGGAAGGACTGGAGTAGGGGGAAGAGATTAAAGATAGAGAGATCAGCTAAGAGATTAGCAGAAAAGTCTGGATGTGAGACAGCATATCAGGGCCTCTACTTTGGTGGGAATTATTGTTGTTCAGGCATTTCAGTCACGTCCAACTCTTAGTGACCCCTTGTTGGATTTTCTTGGCAGATACTAAAGAGGTGTGACATCTCCTTCACCAGTGCATTTGACAGATAAGGAAACTGAGGTAAACCAGATTAAATGACTTGTCCAGAGTCACACAGTTAGTGCCTGAAGCCAAATTTGAACTCAGGTCTTCCTGACTCTATTCACTGCACCCCCTAGCTGCCCTTTAGGTGGGAATTGCAAGAATATAATTGAGGAACACTGTTAAGGAAGAATAACAAGACTTCATGGCTGATTCAATATGGGAATTGAGGTAGAGGAAGGAATCAAAGTTTTCTGGGGCATCAAGATTGGGAGACCTGAAGAATGGTGATGTCATTAAAATAAACAGAAAAATCAGGAGAGAGCCATTTGGGGTTTGGGGGAGCAAGATGAGTGTAGTCTACTAGAAAGAACATTACACTAGATGTCAAAAAACTTCAGTTACAGTCCATAACTTGCTAGTTCCTAGCTGTGTGTTCCTGGGGAAATTCCTCATATCTCTGGGCCTCTGAATTGATCATTTATAAAATTATGAAATAGGTGCAGGCATGGTGAATTTTAGTTAATATATGACACAATTTGTAAATTATGTTCCTTTGATTTTTGGGATGGTTTGTACATGACTTCTAGGTTCCCTTTTGCGATCTTGTTTCCTGCTAAAATCTACTATATTGACTAGAAAGGGGGGAGGGGGAGGGGGGAGGTGGTCAAGGGGACCAGAACAAGCTATGACTTTAACACAGCCTCTAAAACAAAGTACCTGAATTAACTGATCTCTAAGATCCTTTGCCATTCTAAGAGACTGATTTCATGCTTCCTTTCAACTTGTCAAGCTAAAAACCTTGACATATTTTTGTCTTCAAATTCCACCTACTCTGCATTTGTGCAGATATCCTAAAATACAGTACATGAGAGATGTAACTAATGAACTCCCTGCTGCTCAAGTTTGGCTTACAAGCACTCCCAGTGGTCCCCAAAGTTAGCTCAGTCAGTGTTTACAAAGTGCTAACGTTATATTTCTTTGTTAATATATGACAATTGTTATCTCTAAAATAAAACAGAAACCCATTTGTGTGGCTTTTTAAAATCATTCACCATTTGGCCTCAACCTACCTTTCCAAATTCTTTATAAATTACCCCCATTTCCATACTCTATAATGCAACCAAAGTGGCTTTCTGGCTGCTGCTCACACTCAGTACCCCCATCTCCCATCTCCACGCCATTATCCTGGCTGTCCCCCACCCCTGGAATGCTCTCCCTCCTACCTTCCACCTCAGAATCCCTTATTTCCTCCAACTCAGCTCAAGCACTTCTTCTCCCGAGTCCTTTCCTGATCCTTCAAACTGCTAGTGCCCTTCTTCTTTTCACTACTTTCAATTTATTTTGCATTAGTCTGCTTGTACTTAAATATGTGCATATTATCTCTTCCAAGAGAACGTAAACTCCTCGAGAGCAGGTACTGCTTCATTTTTGACTTTGTGTTCAGGACCCAGCACGTGCATGGCACACAGCAGATTCTTAATAAATGCTTGTTGACTGGTTTAATTTCTGCATAAAGGAATGATACCCCCTCATTGGTCTCTCATTAAAACTAATACTGTACTGTTCATTAATTTTAATAAGATGATCACAAAATTAGAGATTGAGCGTTGAAAAGACCTCAGAAGCCATCTTGTTCAACCCCCCTCATTTACAGAAGAGGAAGCTGAGGTCCACCAAAGTTAAGTGACTTGCCCAAGGTCATACAAGGAGTAAGGAGTAGAAGTGGCCTTTGAACTCATGTCCTCTGACTCCAAATTCATTATACTTTCCCCTCTACCAGGCTGACTGGAGTTCGTTTTTGGTTGTCATTGTTCTTTGTCAGGGTAAGTGAATAGGATGGTTGGTTCAAGGGTCTTCTGACCACTCAAAAGAGATCTGTGAGAAAAGTCCTCCAAATATAGACAAATGATCCAAGTACTTAAAAATAGCCCCTCCTATCAGCTTCCTTGCAAATAGCACTTTTTCAGCAAAGACTAGGAAATTTCAAACCCAGATTTTTTTTAAAAAAATTTGAAGTTCTGAAAAAGTCTGGGGGGTCTTGTATGCAACACTGCTTCAAGTTACAGACACTTTGTGAATATTTGTTTTGCTTTAGACTTAATCTTACAGACATATTACATGGTTATATTGTTCAGAAGTCAAAGTCAGATTTCCATCTACGTGAACAACTGTCTACAGAGACATGAATCTTCACTGATGTCCCCAAAAAGAAATTCTGATTCAAGCTCCTATGTAAGGTAGCCTGAGTAAATCATCTGAATTAAATTTGTTTTCCATCCACCCTTTGGAAGCTGGGCTTCCATTTTAATATATTCCAAGTTAGACAGACGTTCATAGTACACAGCTGCCTAAGTATGTGCACGTTTAGCACTGCATACATGTGTGGCACTATGTACAGACTCATTGATTTAGACCTCAAAGGGACCTTAAAGTCATTGAGTCCAAACCTGAATCTTACACCAGAGGAAACTGAATTGGTTGAGTGACTTGTCCAAGGTAACACAGACAATAAGTGGCAGGACTAAATCAGATCCTCTGACGCCAAATTCTTTTCCCTTCCCATTGTACAACACTGCCTTCCTCAAATTGTAAGCAAACTTTCAGACAATTTTATGACCAGCCCAAAGACTAAAGAAGATTCCCAACCCCACCCTCACTGACTAGAATCTCAGGGACAACTCTTTCTTTGCCATACATACAGCAGGCCCCAAAACCATTGATGGCAAGGCATCGCTTTAAAACACATATGTATCACCTGTATATTCACTATGTCCATCTTTCCTTGTCAGTAGTTTATCCATATTCCAGTCAAGTTTATCCATGACCTGCCTGTCCCAGCAGCGCTCCATGCCTTCTCTGAAGGGTGATGTGAGAATAGCACCCTCAAATAAACTTCCAAAAAGAGACTCAAAACAGAGTTGGTGAAATCAGTGGCACTCCAGACTCCAACTGCACTTCCTACATTTGCTCCATAAAGACGAAAAAAGTTTTTTCAGATATGAATAGTTTTGATCAGATGTTAGCCCTACAATCCTTTCCAGTAATTCCTGGGGGCAGTTACCTGTGAAATAAACCTCTCTGATCTAGCACATTCCTCTTTCTGTTTTCAGGACTTTAGCTATATGTGCCCTACAAAGGCACTAAAGTAGTTACTTATGGAGACACAGATGCTCTTTCCTATTTCCTTTTGTGATTCAACTGTAGTTCCCTAAGGATTTTCTCACACAAACTATATTTGAGACATAAACTTCAGGAAAGAAGCTGGTCTGCAAACACCATTTGGGTCTCATGATACAAGATGCTACCTACTAGCCCCCAAATCCCAAAGGAATCATTGCCTTGTGGAATCAACCCAAAGAAGGGGGATGGTTGATTAATTTGCAATAGCAGGTGCCGCTTGATGGACTAGATCTCTTGAGTCGATTCATCCAAACCTCTAGCCTCTACCCAAACTATCTGAACCAATAACTAAAAGTGATTAGATGACCTTTAAGGTCTCTCCTGATTGTTGTTCAAAGATTCTCAAACCCATGTTTCCATGAATCAACAAAAACATCATTAGCAGAAGAGAGGATACCTTTTAAAAATCCCAATAAAATCCAGCATTCCAAAATCTTTGGGGAGAACAATTAAGAACACCAGATTAGCCTCAGCAGTTGCCCTCTGTCTTTAGGATATAGGTTAAAATATCAGAAAAGTCACATCAGTAGAGCTGTGTAGCACCTATCTATCATTGTAGTGCCTAGGTGCTCTGATATGAATAAGTTGGCTCCCTTCCTACTGCAACTTTTCAGTATCTCCCACAGTCTTGGATTTGGTGTTTGGTTTTGTTTTTTTTTTAAAGGAATGTTTTTCTTAGCAGCCAAGCTCCTGATTACCCAAATCCATAAAATGTTGCCTTCATCTCCATTAGACGCATGGTCTTTCTGTGCTTTATTGCCTCCAAATTAAAAAAAAATGGCAACCTAACGTCCTGGGGGTGGAGGAGACAAGGCTATTGAGCCCACATGAAGACAGACAAGATAAAGAACATTATTCTTCAGGGACACAGAGAAATACCAAGATGTCTTCAGGTGTCCTGTGGTTTGCAGCATTCTTTCAAAGAAAGATTTCAAGCAAAGTCAAGAAAAGAAATGATGGTAGATGGAGCCATAAGTGCTCCCACCTGTATACATACTTCATCTGCTAAGATGGTGCCCCTGACTGTCTGATCAGCTGATGAACTAAAATTCCTTTCCCTCCCTCAGTGTCTCACACATAAGAATCACAAAGATAAATGATATTTTATGTCTATGTAGCGCCTTTCTTCCCAAAGGTTCAAAGCGCCTTATTGTATATTATCTCATGAATCCTCACAACATCCCTGTGAGGTAGGTAGGTGGAAATTATTATAATCCCCATCTTACAGGCAGGGGAGACTGAGGCACACAAAAGTTAAGTGATTTGTCCAACCTCACACAGAGAGTCACTGGCAGAGCTTAGAAGAAGCATATTCCTGTTTAGCACCTAGCACAGTGCTTTGCACACAGTAGGAGCTCAATAAATATTTGTTGATTTGATTTATGCTGCCTCTAGGAACATATAATTCACATACACACAGGACAAGCAGTCACCAGGAAAAAAAAAACATACATTCTTCCATTTTTACATCTTACAACCATTTCCAATATAATCAGGTATAAGAATTTCAAGGACTCCTCTTTCAACTAAGCCTTTGGCCTCTTTTTTTAAAGAGGCTCATCGCGTGTACTTTCCTGTAGGCCCATCTCTCTGTTCTCCCTGCACCCAGGGCTCCACCCAAATTGACTGAGATACTAGTTTTCTCATGAAAACAAAAATGGATTTCAGGAACCATGCTGACTTTGTTGGCCGTTTTGTGTTTTACATGGAGCCAGCTGAACAGCTTTGTTTTCTGCTATTTGTGGGTTTCGTCTGTGTTGTCTTGGTCTTTTGTTACAAAAAGAAATAAGGCTGACCTAGTCCAGTTGACATGGGAGAACTGTATGTACCACATACCAGGAGCTCTCCCTCCCTGGAGGGTGTGGTGCTCTACCTGGGAACACTGGACTGACCCCAAGAGGTGACAGCTCTGAGAAAGGAGGGCCGGTATGCCTGGGCATCATTTGCATTGTTCATGGTCTGTATAGTCATCCATATCCACATCAGAATCAAAGAGGGAGTGTCCAGTGAAGTCTGTGTCAGGCGTCCGGGATATACTGTTCTCTGCCCCTTCATCATCAAAGGTTTCTGTCCTTGAATAAAAGCTGAAATCCGGCAGTGGGGTGTGGGTCTTGCTGCCTTCACTGCTTTCCTCAGACTCATAGATGGTATTGTCGTCATCATGGTGCCACTCTGGCCAGAATTTCCTCCTTATTCTTTCACAATACATGGCAAGGTTAATCAGTTCTCCTGAAATTGAATAAGACAAAGTGAGTTCTCAAAGTCATCAACTTTCCTGTCCCTACTGCTCCAGAGGACACTGGAGTTAACAGATCTTTTAATAGATAGACATTCTCAAATATTTATCACAACCCAGATGAAGAAAAGGATGGATGGAATGAATTAAAGATAAGAAAAAGAGAAAGAGACAGACAGACAAATGGATGGACAGAGAGAGACAGACAGATATATCTGTAGCATTGCATACCAAATAGAAGTCCAGCCTTAGAATTATGAAGACCCAGGTTCACATCCTGCCTCTGACATGTATTAGCTGTGTGGCCACAAGCAAAGCCCCACAGGGAAGAGATGATCAAGGGCAGGAAGGTATACTGGGAAAAACCCTGGATCTGGAGCCAGGAAATCTGAGTTCAAATCCAGCTTCTAATGTTTACTACCTGTATGACCTTGAGCAAGTCATAACCTCTCTGGACCTCA
This sequence comes from Vombatus ursinus, assembly GCF_900497805.2. Lineage (NCBI taxonomy): Eukaryota > Metazoa > Chordata > Mammalia > Diprotodontia > Vombatidae > Vombatus > Vombatus ursinus. The sequence goes on from NW_020940360.1 coordinate 25,104,080, forward strand.
GTTTTCTCATCTGTAAAATGAGAAGGTTTGACTATATGATCCCTGAGGCCATATGACCCCATCTATGATCCTAAAATGTAGAACAGATGATTCAAAGCAGTAGATAAATGCCTATTTGTATGACTTTCTAATACATTTTACGACTGGAGAGGGGGGCAAAGAAAATATATCTTGCTTGGGTTCCTATCTGGACGTGTTCTCTGTGAAGATTTATGAAATGCCTTGAAAAAAGTCTCGAAGTGTAATGCATGAATAGTTCATGATCTCAACCACTAGGGGGAGTACTGACATTGATGAGATCATATATCCATGAAAAATATTAAATTAAGTTCTCAGGGAATATCAACAGAGAAATTGTCCAAAGAAAGCACAGAAATACACTATTTGGTAGGAAAATACCTTTCTAAATTAAAAATTTGGGCAAAAATAATCCACAAAGTAGATAGCTGAATATTGACTTTATAGATATGTGACCCACGTGAATTTTCTAAAACAATGATATCTGATTATAGATTGTTATTGAATCATTAGAATCAGTATCTTCATTCCCCAAATTTAGTCTTTTAAAAATATGAGTCAAAGGGAACTAATTCTAACTTTGTGTCATGAAAAAACAGATATTCAAAAGATAAGCAGTCAAGGTTTAGGAACAAATAGTTTTCAGAAGAAATGCAGGTAATCAACAACTGTATTTTCTAAAGTGCTATTTATGAATTATGATGAATATAAATTTAGAATGATAAGAGAAATTAAAATTAAAACAATTCTGAGGTTTCTCTTCACACTCATAATATTGGCAAAGATAACAAAAAACCAGAAGTCAATGTTATAGGCAAGTCATAGGAAAGAAATCACAATTTCTCTTGGAGAGAACCATAAAGAATGATGATGATGATGATGATGATGATGATGATGACAATAATAATGTTAGCAAGTATTTCTATATTACTTTAAGGCGTGTAGAGCACTATAGGTGTCATATAATTTGAGCCTCACAACAACCCCAGGAGAGAAGTGCTATTATTATCCCTTTTTTTACAAGTATGGAAACTGAGGTTGAGAAAGGTTAAGCGACTTGTCCAGGGTCAAACAACAACCAGTAAATCTCTAAGGTGGGATTTTAATTGAGGTCCTCCTGACCCTAAGTGCAGCACTCTTAACCGATGTGTCACCTAGCTATGAATTGATTCAACATTCTACAAAGCGATTTGCAATCAAAGAGGCACTAAATTATTTTTCCCCTTTTACCTTAGTTGTTCCATTCTTAGGCAGCTATGCCCAAGGAAGTCAATGACAGAAAAATCTCATCTATCCCAAAATGTGCATAGCAGCCATTTTTGTGGTAGAAAAAAAGTGGAAATTAAGGTAGTACCCACTGATCAAGAAATGACATAATTATAGCAAATGATTATAAAATGGAATATTATTGCACTATAAGAAATGACAAATATAGGGAATCCAGAGAAACATGGGAAGGTTTGTATAAAGTAATATAGAGCAAAAAGCAGGAAAAAAAAGGAATTATATACTCCCATACACACAATGAGCATAATAATGTAAATGAAAGCAATTTCTGATATTTACTGCCTGAATGACCTTGGACAAAGTCAATAAATCTCCCTGGGCCTCAGTTTCCTCATGTATAAAGTGAGGGGGTTGGATTACAGTGTCTCTATGGCCCCTTTCCTTTCTACATCTATTATTCTCTGCTCCTATGAACATTAAAGGGCAGCTAAATTCTGAGTATTTAGAATCAATATTCTTGGTCCCAGACAACAGGGGATGAAACCTATTTGTCTCCTCTTAGTGCAGAGATAGGGTGGAGGACTGCAAGTGTGAAATGTTGTACATCCTGTGAGTTGTGGTTACTCCATCAGTCAGTTTTATGTAACTTTTTTTTTAAATAAGAGTTCAATGTGGAGAAATTATATTGGGAAAATGGGGAGGGGATGGGGATGGAATATGCATTAAACATACCAAAAAAAAAAGAAAGAAAGAAAAAGCAGGTAGTCAACTGATCAAAAGGTGACATATACTAGTGTCTGATTTCATATGCTCAGACAGAGAAATGGACATTGTAATTTTGTTCCACCAGATGGCAACATTGCTTATAACAACATATGCAGGGCATCCCAAAAGTCTAGCATCAGTACAATTTTAAGCTACTACAGGGCAGTTTTAAGCCACAAAAGCCTAAAACTGCACTAGCAACAAGACTTTTGAGACTACCCACACAAACATATGTATATTTACATATGTGTACAGGTATGTCTGTTGTATATACCTATAAATGCATGTATACATATATAATTATCTTGTGTAGAACTTCACATCTAATCATTTTCTTGTATCTTCATAAGAAAGTAATATACATGCAGCATAAAAACAGTTGGATGTTGCATGAGAAAGATTTTAAAATATTACTCCTACCTATAGGTTAAAAAACATTTTTTATGCCTTTGCTATCTAGAACTCAACAAACTAGGAACCTCAGGTAAACAGACTGCTTACAGCATTCACTTTTTAGGAGGGAAAAAAAAAAGCAAATCATTTACAAACAAAAACAAAAAACTTTCAAGAAAATGCCCTGAAGTCAGTATACGCCCAATCCATCTGTCTTCATCTTCCACACTAATGACCCTGAGGCATTATGAAGTACCGACTCATCCAAAAACAATCTATATAAGCTCAATATCCTCTTACTTAAAAAAGCAGAAAAGTGAATTAATGCATTTGTACAATAATGTATTATTCACTTAAATGTTAACAATACATTTATAGCTGTTTATATTTCAAAACAAATTTCTACAGATGGTATGTTCATAACAGATCATATTTTAGTTTCTCCTTCTATAAGCTCTCTGTTCTCTGTCTCTATACTCATTATCTGTATACAACTTCCTTTTTATAACTTTAGAAATAATAATTTTTTAATATTTAAATTTTTAAAATATCTCAAAGGGTTGAAACAAAAAAAGTTTTTTAGTTAACCCTCAATCAGTTGAATTTTCATAGGATTTACAGCTAAACATAAACTTGGAAATAACCTAGTCTTACCTTCTCATTTTACAGAAAAGGAAACTGAAACTCTAAAAGACTGAGTGACTTGGCCAAGGTCACATGATAAGTGAGTGACAAAACTAAGAATCAAACATGGGTCCTTAGACGCCAAATGCAGAGCTTTTTCCACTACACCATACCGATTCTCATCAGTCACAGTACCCTGGACAAGTCACTTAATCCTTCTCAGCCTCACTTTCTGTACCTATAAGAAGGGGGATAATAATAGCACTTATATCTCCCAGGGTTGTTGTGAGGATCAAATGATATGCACACCTTAAAATAATATAGAAATGCTATCATTGTTACTGTTATTATTATTATTATTATTATTATTGTTATTATTATTATTATTTACAATTCTCTCCAAACATGTCAGTTAACCAAAATTACATAGATCTTGGATACACAGAGTTCATTAAATGGTGTTCCCAATAGTAAAGTCAAGCCATTGTAACCAAAAGCAATTACAATATAATAGTAACAAATATGAAAAACTATTTCATTTAAATCTTACACAGAAATGTGTGCATCCTGTATTATATTACAGAGAATTTTTGGGATGATAGGAGGACAGAGAGAAAAATTATTTGTACAATCTATGTACATGTAAGAATTCTGTGTTGGCGAACCCAACTATGGAAAAAATTTCAAATCTAAGTCATCTTTCCTTAAATGTGTCTTTCCTAGAAGAAAACTTTCAGAATTTCAGACAAATATTTGTGCCTAAGAGTCAGTGAGTCACTGATTCCATGAACAAGTATTTATTAATCACTTCATATGTGCCAGGCATTGCGCTACGTGCTGGGAATACAGAAAAAGACAAAAACAAGCTCTCCTCTCAAAAAGCACACATTCTAAAAGAGGAGACAATACATAACTATGAACAAAAAAAGACAAACATTTATTCCTTCCACATCATGGGGGCTAAGGACTGGGGGAACAGCACCCACGTGATCTGGAAAATCCACGTAAAATATTTTTGGCCCTCCCCTCATACCAGAGAAAAAGTCTGAATTATTACAGTATTAAAAGATAGAATATGTTGATATTACATACAATACTATACATATATTTTATGCATTTCTGAGTTGCTAAACTTTTTCTATGTCATCTACAGGCCTTCACGTGTTGTCTGCAGCTTCCACAAAAATCCCAAAAAATTCCCATTTAATTTCTTACACCGACTCGCAATATATCAAAACCTCAATGGGGAAAATCCTGACACAGAAGGGATAACTTCATACAGTGCATATGAAAGATTATCTCAGAGAGAAGGGATTGGCAGGGAGAGTGGAAAGAGGACCCAGAAAGTTCTTCTGCAGAAGGTAGGATTTTACCTGAGTCTTAAGCAAGAGGGAAACTAGGAGTTGGAAGTGAGGATGGACAGCATTCCACACAAGAGAGACAACCCAATACAAATGCATAAGGTCAGGACAAGGAGTGTTGTAGGTCAACACCAAGAAGGCCGGTGTAGCCAGATGGTAGAGCGCGTAGAGGGGAAAAAAGTGAAGTGAAAACTAGCAAGTCAGAAAGGGGCCAGGTTGTGAAGGTATTTAAAAGCCAAAAGGGGATTTTATGTTTGATCTTGGAGGTAATAGGAAGCCAGTAGAATTTTTCAAATACAGGATGATACGGTCAGACCTACAGTTTAAGAAAAGCATTTTTAAAATAAATTAATTAAAATTTAATTTAATTTAATTTAAATTTTAAAAAAAGAAAAGCATTTTAGCAGCTGAGTGTAGGACAGACTGGAGTGGCAAGAGACTTGAGGCAGGGAAACCAATCAAGCAGGCTATTACAACAGTCCAGGTACAAGGTGGTGCGTGTATATGAGTGTGAGTGAGGAGTCAAGGATGACAACTAGGCTGTGAACCTACATGAATGGAAGGACCATGGTGCTCTCAACAGTAATATCAAAGTTGGGAAGAAAGGATGGTTAGGAGACAGGGGGGAAGATCATCAATTCTGTTTTGGAAGTGTGTCTTAGATGCATACAGGACATCTAACTCAAAATGTCCAAAACACAGCTGGTGATGTGGGACTGGAGGTCAAGAGAGAGATTAGGACTGGACAAAGAGGTTAGGAATCACTGCACAGAAATAACAGTTACATCAACAGAAGGTGATGAAATCACAAAGCAATACATTATAGAAGGAAAAGATAAGAGCCAGGATAGAGCTTTGGGGGATACTCACAGTTGGGAGCATGACCTGAATGAAGATCCAGCAGAGGTGAATGAGAAGGAACTGTCAGAATGGCAAGAGGATGGCCTCAGACACTTGACACTTACTAGCTGTGTGACCTTGGGCAAGTCACTTAACCCCCGATTGCCTCACCAAAAAGCAAAAAACAACAACAACAACAACAACAACAGAATGGCAAGAGGAGAACCAGAAGATGGTAGTGTCACAAAAACCTAGAGAAGAGAAAGTATCCAGGAAGACAAAGTGATTGACTGTCATAAGCCTGTGAGGGGTCAGAAAGCATGTAGATTGAGAAAAGGTCATTAAAATTGGCAATTAAGAGATTATTGGTAGCTTTGAAGGAAGAAATTTCAGTTAAATTAAAGTTAAAGTAAAGTTAAAGTTAAGGTAGGAAGCCAGACTGCATAGCCTCCTAAAAGAGATCCACAATTATTCAAAAGAGTTCAGCCTAACCATCCACATAGGAAAAACTAAGCGGATAAAGAATGCCTATTGCTAAGGTTATGTATACAACCAAATGAACAACCTATAGAACTCATACAACAGAATAAATATCTCTTGAAGAGAAATTGCAAATGAACAATGAGGTAGGCCCAGAATGTAATAGGAGGAAAATAGGCTGGATTGTCTTTGGGAATTTGGGATTTTAATGACCCCAAAAGTTTCCCATAAAAAAATGGGCCCAGCTTTTTAATAAAAGTATTCTTTGGATGATGCTATATGGCTGTGAGTCATGGAACACTACTTTCTAAATGATTTGAGGACCACCTACAGGCTCATGGGGGGCCCGAAAAAACAACAACACCTTACAAATAAGAAATTATAAAGGAAAAACAGTATAAAGGGTGCATCAAAGAGATGTCCATGACTCTTTAAAAAAAAGGGACTGCTCATTAAATAAGAGAAAGGGATAACTGCCCACATTCTTCACTGGTATACACGAAATATGAAGAAAACAAGAGGAAGGTACCCAACATTCTGGGCAGACCTACTGTGGCAAATTTATGGGATTTGTTGTTTTTCAGTCGTTCTGTCATGTCCAACTCTATGTGACTCTATGGACTTGCTGTCCAGGGGTTTTCTTGGCAAAGATACTGGAAGGGTTTGCCATTTCCTTCTCTAGTGTGTCTTCATTTTACAAAGAAACTCCTTAACTGAGGAGTTAAGTGACTTGCCCAGGGTCACACAGCTAGTAAGTGTATGAAGGTGGATTTGAACTCAGATCTTCCTGGTTCCAAGCCCAGTATTCTATCTACTGCACCACCTAGCTGCCCAAAATTTATGGGAACACATGGACAAAAATTGCAAAGGATAAGCAAACATAGATTGCATTCTGCGTCATTGGTACAGATTACATTGATGAGATTATAGATCCAATTAGATATATTAGAATAAAATTTTTCAAAGACAGAATTCTTATTTAAGAGCCTCTTTGAAATAAATAGTTAAAACTATTTATTGTTTGAAAATTTAAATATCATCCTCTGGGACACCACATCTGTTCATAGCATCCTTTTTAAAAAAATCATAGGATTTCTAAAACCTCTCAGTATGTATACTGAAATAATAGGGCTTAGGTCAATGAGTGACAGCACAGAATCAGAATCTGTGGGCTCTCTTCCCAGAGCTAATATTCATTAGCTATGTGACCTTAAGCCAAATGCTTAATGTCTCAGGAACTCAATTTCTTCATCAGCAAAATATATCACAGAACCCTTTCTAAAGAGTAATACCACCCTAATGGTGCACAGCAGCTCCATAAAGGCTATAGAAAACATTTAGATTTTAACAGCTTCTCCAACTTTCCTTGCTGGGATCTGAGGAGGACAACACTGAGGGCCTCTGTACCCTGTACCCCATGAGGGGCAGAAGAGATGAGTGCAGAGGGAAGCAGGAGCTGTGTCACAATTGCAGCCACCATCAATGTGCCACAGTATGCTTACCTCCATCTCCAGAAAATCACTGGACTAGAAGGATGCTTAAGCCATCCTGTTCATTTCCTATATTCATCAAATCCTTATGCCATATTAGACAAAAGATATCAATTCTGATGTGCATTCATCTATGTGTTTCGTAGATGTCCAGAGAAAGATTCCAGTCTCCCTAGATGATGGATTTTAATGTTCAGAAACCCTCTGCATCCAAGAAATTCTTCCTTATATCTAATTTGAAGCACTCGTATTACCTTGTAAAAGTCCATTCTTTTTTTGTTTTTAACCAGACCAGTGACTTCACTGGTTTAGGAAACACCTGTAAGTGAGGAAGAAATAAAGAATTTCTTCTCCCAGTACCACCAGTCAGTATGTTCTCTGCAACTTAGTCTTAGAGAATTGCCCATGTCACATAGACAATGTGTCAGAGGGCAAGCACTGTCTTTTTGTTTGTATCTGTATCTCCAGCATTTAGCACCATGCCTGGCACATTATAAGTGCTTAATAGGGGCAGCTAGGTGGCGTAGTGGATAGAGTACCAGCCCTAGAGTCAGGAGGACCTGAGTTCAAATCTAGCCTCAAACACTTAACACTTACTAGCTGTGTGACCCTGGGCAAGTCACCTAATTCCATTGCCTAGCAAAAAAAAAAACAAAACAAAAAAACAAGAAACCAACAACAACACGAAAAATAAGTGCTTAATAAATGTTTGTTGTCGAATAGACTGCTAACTAAGGTTTAAACCAATGTCTTTTCTTTCTGAGGCTCTCTATCCACTTGTACTAACTCATATCTCTCATTTTCTCTCATTATTGTTTATAAAATGCTCTTTAAGGTCAAGCAATGGGCTGAATCCAAATGACCATTATTTTAACTATTTTTAATAAACTGAATTTCTATCTGATTTTTCTTCATTGACTTTGATCATAATTTCTTTAAAGAGTGATACATTATCTGTTGATGAATTCGTTCATACTGAATTATTTCATTTTTAATAAATTATAATTGCAAAAATTACAACAAAGACAATCTTTGCTCTGTAACCTCAGAAAGTAATTTCTCTCTAGATAGAATTTCTAAGGACTTCTCAAGTATTAAAATCCAATAATTCTATAAAATTGTCCTGAATTATGTAACTCCTATTAACTTTTGCTGCTTCTCAGGTCCAAACACAATTTTCTGACTGATGAAATCAAATCAGTGATGAGTGGAGTAAAACTTGGACTAGTTAGGAATCCATTCATTCAACAAGCAGTTTTTAGGGGAAGGGGAAAGGAAGAGCATAATCATTTAAACAGCAACTACTATGTGTCAGGCACTGTGCTAAGTGCTTTTATTTTTTAAAACAATTATTATGTCCTTTGATCCTCACAACAACCCTTCAAAGTAGATGCCACTATTATCCCTATTTTACAGATGAGGAAACTGAGGCAATGGAAGGTCATCCCCTCCCTAACAAGAGGGGCAAGGAAGAGACATCAAGATCTTCAAAATTCCATCATTAAAATACAAATATTCCTCGAAGTGTGTTGGCCTTAAACCATTATTATGTAATATCTTAATTATCAATGAACATTTCAGATAGATGGCAGCTGAGGATAAAAATGGGATCTCCAATAAATGACTAGACGGTAGATAAGAATGAGGACCCTAAGAAGGGTGAAAGTGTACACTGACATGAGCAAGAGAGAGAACCAAAGGCAAACTTATTTTTATTACTTCATCATTTGGCCCAAGGATATCACTGTCCATGCTTCAACTCATCCACCTCTATAATAAAGAAGTCAAGCTAACCACAAGTGCTGATCACTGAGCTAGCTACACATTCCACTCACTATCAATGACTAATCAACTTAAGTGTTTGTCTTTGTGACAGTAGGGGATGTCCAGCAGCGCATAGCGGATAATGCTAGACATAGTCAGGGAAACCTAAGCTCAGCTGCTACGTCTGACTCTTACTTGCTGAAGGACTATAGACAAGTCACTTAATATCCCTAAGCCTCAGTTTCTTCATTTGTAAAATAAGTATAATATTGCAATTTGTAATATTTGACATTATAATTATGTAAAATATAGTTTAAAAAAAAGCCCAATGGAAATAATGTAACTATCTAAAGGGATTCATTATTCACATTAAACAGGCCCTGACTATATAATATTTGCTTCAAAGGGTTGTTGTGAGGCTTCTATGAAATAATATACTTACTGTGGAAACCTTAAAAAGATATCTAAATGTATTACTATTATTTCAGTTCAAATAGTTATATGTACTCTCATAGCCTTTTTTCCTCTTTGGAATATTTTTAGGGTCTAAAAAAACAAAAGACATAATTGCTTCTATGTCAATTATGTTCTTATTTACCCTTTATTCCCCAATCAATCATTTTGTGTTCTTTAAAATGTACTACCTAGACTGTAGTAAATGAAAGCTCTTGGTATTTCATTAGAAAATTTGAATTTTACAACCAGCAGTCAGAGCAGGACTGTATATCAAATATTTTCATAAGGCAATATATGACTAAAGGCCTTTGTTAGACCTTTAGAATAGAAGTGTACACAAACACATGATGAATTTGGTAACTCTTTCTCACTGCCCTGGATATTAGTGTATGATTGGCTTTATCACAAAAACAGACCACTGTGGAGTGGAAAGAGAAGTGGTATTGAGTCAAGAAAACTGGATTCAAATTCTCCCTTTGACTTTTACTGAACATGTGACTTTAGGCAAGTCACTTTCCCTCATAAGATCATAAATAAAGAGAAAGGACCCCAAAGACCATCTAGTCCAATCCCTTCATTTTACAGATAAGGAAACGGAGGCTCAGACAGGTTAAGTGACATGTTCCAGTCACACAGAAAATAAGCAGAATTTGAAAGTATATTCTCTAACTCCAACTCCATTGAGCTTTTTACTACCACGCTATCTCCTTTCTGGGCTTCAGTTTCTTCATATGCAAAATTAAAGGATTAGTCTAGATGAGATGACTTCTCAGTTCTCTACCAGTTCCAAAGTCTATAATCCAAAAAAAGTCCCTGCTCAATTTTTAGATGTTTAAACTTTTTCACTTTAATACAAGAGATTTTGTGTATAAGTACCATGAAGAAATGCTACTTAAAAAAGAAAATGCTCTCCTCTTGGTTCACTGAGACTTCAATTTTTGCAGTCTCTGGGAAATAGTTTATCCTCTCTTAAAGAAACTATTGTTCATTTGTCCCAGGATGTGAGGGGGAAAAGAAAATACTTCATCTGTTTTCTAGTCAAATCAAGTCATCAAGCATTTATTAAATGCTTCCTATATAATATCATTAACTTCAACTTGAATAAATTCTCTTTTAAATGCTTGTTTTCGAATTTTCTATTGAATTGAATTTGTTGTTAATTAAAAGTGACCAAGAACTTTGGGAAGACAAACATAAAGGTGACCATATTGAAATGAGACTGGTTTTGTGCAGTGATCATTATCACTCTGTTGCATAAGCTCCAGCTATGTATTGGCTTTCACTTTAGAGACGAATATCACATTCCTACTTATAAGTACAGGGAGAGTTTGAATGACTAACAGTTCTGCTAATGTTAACTTTGGAGGCAGTACTTTCAGTTAAATAAGGAGACAAGAAGCTAGACTGCAGATCCTCAGAACACTAGAAAGCCTCCTAAAAGAGATCCAAAGTCATTCAAAAGAGTTTGGTCTAACAATCCATGCAGTTGAAAAACTAAGTGGATGAAGAATGACTATTATCCAGAATATACAGCTGAAGGGGCAACCTCTTGAACAGACATTACAAATGGACAATGAGTTGGACCTAGAATTGAACAGGGGAAATGGGCTGAATTGTCTTTTGAAAATTAGAAGATCATTTTAATGATCCCAAAAGTTTTCTAAAAAAACTGGGCTCAGCTTTTTCATACCAGTATTCTTCATGTGATCCTATATGGCTGTGGATAATGGAATAGTACAGTCTTCAAATAATTTGAGGATCACCTAAAGGCAAATGGAGATGTCACCCAGTATATAAGTGCCTACTATGTGTCAGTTACTGTACTGGGTGTTAAGGGTACTAAGACAATCCCTACTTTAAAAGGAGCTTAAACTCTGGAGTCTAGATCATCTGTTGGCCCTTCCTATAGCCCTGTACTTATCTTCTAGATTGTCAGTACTTTTATCAAAAAAGTCACCCTGCTTCCCTCTGGGGCTGACTTGACCTTTAGAATTCTCCATGGATTTTACTGATTTATTCTTCCTCTGTCCTGATTAACACATATAATGGACTTCAGCTCTACTTTTTGCAAATATTACAGTTTAAACTTATGTCCTATTAGCCAGGCTACATAGCTAAAACTTGGGGTACATTCATAAAGCACTAGTTGACCTCATCCCTTTTCTTGGTTTTTACTTCTTCTAAAATGGCAACATTCTAGTAAGACAAAATACAGTTCCAAATGAGGAGAATCTTCAGGTACCACACGTCCAAGGAAGACAAGTAACCTGTGAATACACATACACACCTTGGTCCAACACCCACCTTACAGTGTGGTTATGACAATCAAATGATGGTAAGTACTTAATAAATGTTTATTCCCTCCTTCTTCTTTGCCTTGGCTTTTGCTCTTCTGTTTTAGGTAGATTGGAAGCTGAGAGTTTGTGAATTTCAAAAAGTCAGGAGAGCAAGTCACCCAAAGTCCAGGAGCCCAGAAATGGATCACAGGCCAAATTTTGTATCAAGGCCCAAAGATCCAAGAACAGCCTTTGGAACCCAGACCTATTCATTATCGTCAAGAAAAGGATTCATCCAGCAGATAATGCTGTATTTGGATATGAATGTTCTCCCCCTATAATCAAGCTACTATAATGAAGAGTGTGCCCCCAAGGAAGTAGGAAGGAAATATTTTAACTCCCTGACATATTTCAAAGTAAAGATCTCTTTGTAAAAGCTAATTGATATGTATTGGTTAAATGGAACTGGGATTCTAATCACTGGTGGCTAAGTGTGAAGGAATATCTCAGAATGGATACTCAAACCAAAGACATTAGAGAAGAAATATCTCCAATCCCTCTGGGATACCCATAGAACCCTGAGGAGAAAATGTAGCTGGTCTTAATTTGGAAGAGACTCCCTACAGTTAATAGTAAGCACTTTTAAAGTATATAGTACCATGACTCTGGCCTTATTGGTTGAAGAAATTGCCCATTACTAATTACCATTTGTGTGTTCTACATGAGGTAGGGGTGGGGTAGGAGTGAGGTTAGAAGTCCAGAAACAAAAACAAACAAACAAACAAAAAATTCCCTCCAAGATGGGAAATTGAGCGATGAGACTGTACAGGCAAACAGGAAGGCAGATGATACAGGCAGCTAGGCTACGACATTTATAAAATGTTCATTGGTCCCAAGGTGTGCTTGTTACTCAATTCTGTAAAGCAAATTTGATTTATTCAATTCAACAAGCATTAATAAAGGGCCTACTATTTGCTAGGCACTTTGTTGTTCACTGAGGGTACAAAGACAAAAAGGAAATAGTCTGTGCCTTCCAGGGGTTTACATTCTTTGGGGGGCATTATATGCATACAAATAAATACAAAACACATATGAAACATGTACGACAGAGCGAAATTAAAGAATTGTAGGATCTTCCCAAGGCAGCACTACTGTATGAGAAAACAGCTTTCAGTGAAAGGGATAAAATTTTTCTCTAATCTCCATTGATTTCCTCCCTCTAGAGAATCACAGGTATTGCTGATGGACATTTAAATGTAAGGTTTTCATGCCTGTCCTTTACCCCTGATTTCTCATGGCAGAGTTGCCTAGCAACAAGGAAGAAAAATGAGAAAAGGAGAAATACTTTCGCATCTAAGAAAAATCAATCAAATTTTATTTTATCCTTCTGGGCCCAGAAAAAGGGTGGGCTCACCCTGTCTACCCTAGTATTGCAGTAATGAAGATGTAGAGCTGGAAGGGACCTTAGAGGTCATCTAGTCCACCCCCCTTATTTTACAGAAGAGAAACTGAGGCCCAGAGAGGCTAAGTGAATTGCCCAGAATCCCACAGAAGGAGAATGTGGCAGAGCCAGAATTCCATAGTCCCATCCTACTCTGCTATGGTGACAAGAGGGTTGTAATCTTTGTCCCAGAAGTGCTATAGGCCCAAATTTAATGGAAGGACTGAGATATAAAAGGACAAGAATACTAAGTTATCGTGGCATAGGACCTTAGAAATCACAGATCACACAATTACAGAACTACCCTGGAGGCTGGGAAATTTAAAGATTAAGGGACTTATACTCCTATGCACAAGCCTTCTCTTTTGGGGAACTCTTTTTAGGCTGGAATGACCTCATGTCTGGCAGAGGCCCTGGAACTGTGGGCTCCAATGTCACAAAAGCAAAATTCTGTGGGGAGAAAGTCTTATTCTCTTTTCTCTATTTAGTCTCTGCTTGCTTTTATGTACATTAGATTTTTTATATTAATAATAGCTAATTGCTAACATTTTTGTAGCACCTGTTGTATACCAGGCACTATGCTTTACAGATTTCATCTCATTTGATCCTCACAACATCTCTGGGAGGTAGGTGCTAATTATAACAAATATCTCATGCAAAGAAATTGTCTCATGGATTGGCATGTTTATTTTTTAGCAAAAATTTCATGCAGTATTCTAGCACAACAGAAAGAACTCTGCAGCTTCAATTAGAGGACCTGTTCTTAAAGCCCAACTCTGTCATCTCTTCAGGTTTGACTTTAGGCAAGTCACTTGACATCTCTGGGCCTCAGGTTACTGATTTGTAAAATAAGAGGAAGGCAGCTAGAGAGTGAAGTAGAAAGAATACTGGGCCTAAAATCAAGAAGACCTGAATTAAAATATAGCTTCAGATGCTTCATGGCTGTGTGACACTAGGCAAGTCACTTAAATTCTGCCTCCTTCATTTTCCTCCACGTAAAATGGGGAAAATAATAACATCCACTTCCCGGAGTTGTTGTGAGGATCAAATGAGATAAAAATTGAAAAAGTGCTCAGCGCATAGCAAGGGCTCTCTGAATGTTAGTTATTATTAGGTGAGATAATATTTGTAAAGCACTTCAGTACCTCGTACATAGTAGGTACTTAGTAAATACGCATTTCTTTCTTTCAATGAGAAAATCTCCAAGATCCCTTCCAGTTCTAAAAATAATAATAATAAGAGCTAGCATGTATTTGGCTCTTTAAAGTTTACAAAGGACTTTACAAATATTATCTCATTTAATCCTCACAACAACCCTGGGATGTAGGCGCCATTATTATGCCCACTGTACAGATGAGAAAACTGAGACAGACAGAAACTTGCTCAGGGTCTCACAAAGTACATCAGTCTAGATTTGAGCTTGGGTCTTCCTGATGCCAGGTCCAGTGCTCTACCCACTGCGCAACCTGGCTGCTTCTAGTTCTATAATTGTGTGATCTGTGATTTCTAAGGTCCTGTCCAGCATGAAGTCTATTATCCTATTTTAACCATATGTATTTGTTCTTATTTTCAAAGAGGAATTCATCTATGCAAGATTAATCAGATGCAATGTACTGAGATGTACTACTCAAGGGTCAAAAGTCAAAAAATTCCTGGGTTTATAAAACTACTTCTACTAGGAAATTCTGGGTAGTCACCTTTGTAACAAACACCTACACTACTGTTAACAAGATAGTGAATTACAGGCTGTTAGAGAGCTAGAAGAGACCTTAGAAATGAGCTGATTCATTTTACAGTTGAGGAAATAGTCAGAAGAGAGGTAAGGGATGGCATCAGACTTGGAATCACTGGACTGGAAATCAAGTTCTGGTCCTATCATTTACCAGAAAACTTGCTAAAGAAGACTTGTTTTTTAAAGTGGCACTGAATGGAATTTAATTTTGTCTTTACAAATTGAATCTAAAGACAACTATTAATAGAATATGGAAGTGCTGTAAGATGCTCGAAGTTCCACATTCCTTGGTATTTTACCATAGTTGGCAACTGACCCCTGGAGGGGGCAATAAGACAGCCTTCCCCTCCCCAGCTAGCTCAGGCCAGCGTAGGAATGTTCCCCAAAGGGTCATGAACTGAGGGTGTGGCTTCTGTGGTGAATACTGAGTAGGATCTTCTAGATCTGATGATATCAAAATGAGGCCCTTGGACTAGATTAAGAAGGTGGTTTTCTGATTCTTAATGGGTTCAAACCTTTTCACTCATAAACGGCCTAGAGTGGCTGGCCAGTTCCGGTAGGGCAACGCAGCTCTCTCCCTCCCTCCCTCCCTCACTCCCTCCCTTCCTTCCATGCTTCTTTCTTTCCTTCCTTCCTTCCTTCCTTTTTCCTTCCCTCCTCTCCCTCTGTCTACAGGAATCATACACTTACCTGCAAGTACTCTGCCCAAAGGAATATAAATTTTGATCACTGAAACCTCGCAATATATCTTGGGGTTTATGGGCTAGATTTCTTTTTTAAGGACCATGGCTTAAACCCAAATCACTCTGGCTCTCATTGATTGGCCAACTATAGGTCCCAATCCAAGCCTCATCTGGTCATTGTTTGGGCTCTGATTGGCCGAGAGTGTAAATAGCAATTGTTTCTGTTTTGGCCAGAAACCCTGAGGGTCTTCCCCTCCCAGATTGATTTTGTTTTTTCTAGATAAAAGAGGTCATTCTTTGCCTCATTTCTTCTTACCTAGCTTTAATCATTGATTGGGTGTTGCCTCAGACAAACTGAGACCTGGGAAAGACCTTAACTTAGGCCAAGGTATCCCACTGCATCTGGGGCCATCTCCAGTCACCCTGATGTACATCTTACCACAGGACCCAGATGGCTCCAGAGAAGAGAGTGAAGCTGGTGACTTTGCACAGCCCTGCCTCACTTAAATCCAATTCACTTGCAAGTCATGACATTAACTTCCCGATATCATGGTCCTCTTCGCGGACAAACAACAGTAACAAGAGCGGAGCTTACAACAGGAAGTTCTGCCACATTTGGGAGTGGAACTGAGTTATAGCTTCACTTCCTAGCTTTAGGCCACATGTCTGAGAGTACTTCACCCAGTTTGACTAGAAGTAGTAGACCTGACTTCATTCAAGCCCTTTGAGATGGTTGCTCTTGACCTTTACTTTTTCTTCCATTTAGTTGAGCTTTGAGTTAGAAATTGTCTGAATTGGCTTAAGCAATAGTGGAGACTAGCGGGTACCCCAACTTCTCTGTAGACAGAGGTAGAGAGAAGATTAATCTTCTAGTGAGTAGAGAAATAAGCAGTCTATCCGTCTGTCTGTCTCGATCAAAAGAGCTGAAAGCCCACTGGGAGTCATGTTCAAAGAATATACATTGGGCCAAGGAAGCATATTAATCTACTAATAATTATTCATTCTATGGATTTAAGATTATTGTTAAAAGTTTTATTTTCACTTTATAAGACACATTTTCAATAGACTGGTATGTGTTGTTGAATTAATATTTCACCTGATAGCCTATCTGTCCTCAAGTGCTTAGCATTTTCAAAGAAATGCCAATGATCCCTTAGCCATGAACATGGGTGCTTCCCAAACAGCTGTAGCAAGCCCACAGGCAAATGCAATGAATTTGACAAACATATTTTCAATAAAAAGAAAAAATAATTTCCCACACAAGAAGCTTTCAATGCTTACTTACCTTTGATTAGTCTCTCGGGCCTTGTCCCCGGCAAGGTCCACATTGCCTGTGCCAAGTGTCCAAAGACAGTGGCATCAAGAGTGGAAAATTTTGGTCCCATAATGTACTTTTTATCACCTACAATAATGAAAGAGTAAAGTGAGCAAAGCCAGTCTCTACTTTTCTCAGATGATCTTAATGACTACATCTTAAACCATTTTTTAAAAAAAACTTTATAATCCATTCTATTTTATCTTTTATTTATTTATGGATGGTCAAAAATCATTCACCTTTTCTTTGGAAAAAATAAAAAAGAAAACATATATCAAATTATGAGGAAGAAAAGCCAAGCAAACAAAACAATATATCATACTCAAATACGGTCAAATATGGCAATGACCCTGAAAACTCTGAACTGGATCCACACTAACAGGTGAGAACTTCAGCTAAATAGAATGAGAATTGCTAAAGATGACATCTCTATGAGAAATTCCTTTCTTCAAATCCTGACAATTAATTCTTATAGCCAGTTATATAACTGGAACTAGAGTGGGGCAAGCAGGGCTTTGCATAGTTAGCAAGAAAATTTAATCAAAATAAGAGGTTGCCAAATGGATCTCATTTTCTCTCCCTTCCTCTCCACCCCCATATCACTGAAATGGTTACATTGTGCAGGTTGATCTGCTGGTGATTCTCTTTCCTTCTTCCTCAACCAAAATGAAATAGATTTGAGAATACAGTCATATGGCTTGCCCAGAGCATTTTGTGAAGCTCACTCTGGGCAAGAAAATTCCAGTTATGACTCTGACTCATTCTACCGGAAAAAAACATAAAGAAAAATTCTCCCTAAGGTAACAAAGGCCCAAAAGATGTAAATGTAAAGATGTAGATCTTTAGATATAAATCTGACCCAAGGCCAACAATGTCCATGAAATATCACCCCAGGTGGGAGGAGCCTGAAGATTCTTTCCATTATTGGGAACTGAAGAGACACACTGATGAGAAATGGATGCAGATTTTTCAAGGACGTAAATTCTTTTCCATTATCTTATTAAATAAAAAGCAGTAATAATGTTTTCCACTGACAGACTGAATCTTACATCTGGATATCAATATGGTTTATAAACAATTCCAGTGACACCACTCCCATCCTTTCCTAATAGTGTAAATGAAGAGCAAAAAGTGCCTCTCCAGGACTATTTGGGGAGTCTGAAGCCACAGAGGACTCAAGAGTAAAGGTAAAAGCTTGACTTCTAGTTTCATGAGTTAGCCATTAAATCATACACAAGTCCAACTCTTTCCTAAATCTGAATCACTAATGTCTTCTCCTATCATGTGAAAGATTGTGGTCCACTCTAAGTTTTCAATGTACACTACTATGCGGATATATTATCAGGAAAAAAAAATTCATTTCTCATGACCCCTCAACTTCACAGACAGACCTTACTTTATTCAAAATAAGGGAACACTCCATTCCATGAGTGCTTATTTGTGTTCACACTGACCTTTGTAATCATTTTAATTCTCTCTGCTACACCATGAGACTCACCAAGGAGCAAACAGCAAATAAATAGTCCGATATTTTAGGACGCTTAGCTCCTTCTCAATTAAATTTACTGCCTCTTCAGAACAGCCTAGATGGCCTATATCTCATGAATTTTAGCTCATATAAAAGTCATCACAAAAATCTTCAGATGGCAAACAATTTTACATATGTCTCCAACTGCATTCTTTGACTCTGTGGTCTTCTATACTTAACACATAGAAGGGAGGTAAGGAAGAGGCATTATCATCTGCTTTGTTGCTGTACGTACCCTAAGGACCATGGGATGTTTCCATCTGACTTGCAGCTGAAACCTTCCATATGTGTTATCTCCTTATTGAATGTGAGACCCCTGGGAGCAAGGACAATCTTACTTTTCTATTTGTACTAAGTACTAAGTACAGTGCTTTCTTAGCATATAGTAAGTGCTTTTAAAATGCTTTAGTCATTTATAAGTCATTCTTAACACAACTTCTCTGCACTCAGTTTCTTCACCTTCAAAATGAGAAAGTTGTATATCAGATTGCTTGCCATCTTGGAGAGAGGGGAGGGAAAAGAGGGAAGGAGAAAAATTTGGGAACTCAAAATCTTATAAAAAATGAATGTTGAAAACTATCTTTACATATATTTGGAAAAAGTAAAATATTATTTACAAAAGGAAAAAAGAAAAAGAAATGAGGAGGTTGGACTACATGGCCTCTATGGTACCTTTTGGTCCTAAAAGTTATGATCCTGACCAACCAATTGGAGCTGCTTGGTTCCATTTGCTTATATGACAATAAAACCCTGCTTGACCCCCTGCCGTGAGAAAACTATCAAAGTGAAAAAGATCAACAGTGTCAATAAGAATGAATATAGAGAAAAAGCCATTAGATTTGGCAATTAAGAAATCATTAGTAACTTTGGAGATGTGCAGTTTTGGTTAAAACATGCAGCTCAAAGACAGACTAAAGAGAGTTAAGAAGAGAGTGGGAGGAAAAAAGGGGAGATACCTATTGTAGAGGGCCTTCCCAAGGAGTTTAGATACAAAAAGGAGGCAAGATATGACAGCTAATGGGATGGAAGATTGAAATGGGGTTTTTTTTTGAGAACAGGGAAAAAACAGACTTGTTTGTAGGCTGTAGGAAAGCAGCTAGTAGATAGGGAGTAATCTGAAGATGGCCAAAGACGGCTAGACCTTATAAGTAGATAAATAATCTAATCATTAGACTCTAATGTAAGCTTGGCCTAATGTAAGCATGCTCATGGACTTTAGAGCATGTGAAGATATTCTATTACAGTTTCATGTTCTCTGGCCTTATGGTGAAGAAAGATACCTTTTGTTTTCTGCCACCACAAAGAGAGCTGTTAGTAACATTTTAGAACATATAGGTTCTCTTCCTTTTCCTTTTCTTTTTTCTTTGGAAATAGACCTAGTAGAGCTTGGATTACAACCAAGGATCAAATACCCAGCGAAAATAAGCATGATCTTTCAGGGGAGAAGATGGATATTCAGTGAAATAAGGGACTTCCATACCTTCCTGATAAAAGGACCAGAGCTCAACAGAAAATTTGATGTTCAAATACAAAACTCAAGAGAGACATAAAAAGTTAAACGGGACAGAAAGTAACAACATGTTATTAATAAGGACAAACTCTTTACATTCCTACAAGGGAAGATGACACTTGTAACTCTTGAGAACTGTATTGTTATTACACCATGTTAAAGGGGTATACATAAAGGGGGTGGGTATAAATTGACTTTGATATAATGATGAAAAAAATCCAATCAAGTGGGTTAAATGGATCCAAGTAAGTGAATTGATCTGATCTAACTAAGAAAATGTACTGAGAGAAAAGGAAAGGAGGAGTCAGACAAGATGAGCATTGTTTGAACGGAGCATTGTTTGAATGTTACTCTCATCAGATTTGGCTCAAGAAGGGAATAACATAATCAGTTAGGCATAGAAATCTAACTTGCCCTATTGGCAGTAAAAGGGAAAAGGGGAAAGAAAAGGGAGGGGGCTAATAGAAGGGAGGTGGTACTGAGGGAGGCGGTGGTCAAAAGGAAAACATTAGTGAGGAGGGAAAAGGAGAAAGGAGAAAGAAAAGCATAAACAGGGGAGGGGGGAAAGATGGAGAGAAAGACACAGATAGTAACCATAATTGTGAATGTGATATATGAATGTAATGGAATACTATTGTGCTATAAGAAATGATGAACAGGCAGACTTCAGATAAACCTAGAAAGACTTGTATGGTTTGATGCTGAGCGAAGTGAGCAGAACCAAGAGAATGTTGTACACAGTAACAGCCACATTGAGTGGAAGTGATTTTTGATAAATCAAAATAAATTAATTTTTTAAAAAAGGAAAAAAAACTTATGATCCTAATTCATAAATTAAGAAATTAATTAACCAGACAGGGTTATAAATTTCTGAATTTTTATTTCTCTTTGTGTGTGTGTGTGTGTGTGTGTGTGTGTGTGTGTGTAATTAGAACCCTGAAGTTAAAAAAAAATAGTGATACTCTGAAAATGGGCCTACACAGTGAAAACTTGTTTCATTCCTCACAGGAGGTGAAAGCTAAGGAACTCTGTAAGCAGAGTAAAGATTAAAATACAGCTGTCAAGACTCTCCCTCATTCTGTAGTTAAATAGAGCTCCCTGGCTCTCCAGAATCTCAGAAGAGTGCTTTTGTTGAGTTTTTGTTAAAATGAATGAAATAAATGTCATGCTCAGGCTAATATTGATGGCAGCAATCAACACAGAAGACAATCTTCCCTGCCAAGGGCTTTGCAGAGAGCATCCCTGAAGTGCACCATGGAGCCAGTGGGTTCAACCTCAGCAGGGTCCTGAAGGCCTGGGCTCAATGTCAGTAAGATCCAAATCATTTAACTCTATCATCTAGGATTATCTTCTTGCCAGAGGATTATCTGCATTAAGGATTAAATTGAGCACCTTTACTATGTGGCTACTCAGCTAGGTCCTGGGATCCCTCCTCCTAGGAAGGGGATGGATTTTCCTGGAGTCAACTTCTTCTGACTTTGTAACTTATTTGTATTTATTGTTTGTATGTATATATTTATTTGCTGCCTCCCACATTACAACATAAGATCCTTGAAAGGGGAGGGGGATGTTTCATTCATGGTATTTGTATCCCCAGCATGTTGCATAGTAGCTAATCAAACTAGTGATTTAATAAATGCTTGTTTGTTTATTGACAGAATGTGTGAGAGGCATATTTGAACCCACGTCTTACTGACTCTGAAACCAGCTCTCCATCCACTACACCAGCCCATGTCTCCTCCTACCATTCTGGGCAAGCCAACCTAGCTAAAGCATCAAGGCACCATAAAGGACAGAAAGGAAGTGGTATGTTCCAGAAGGGCAAAACCATCTCCTTTTATACTCCAGGACCCTGAGCCCAAGAAGCCCAGGAATAACACTTCAGACTCCTGGCTCTGTATCCAGCTCAGCCTTAGGAGACATCACCAAGGGATAGCATCATTACATCCTTGTGGAAAAGGTGCCCACCATCCCTGGCAACACCAACACCAGTCACTGACCAAATGTCACCAACCAGCAACAAGCTCAAGAGCCCTGGGAACTGTATCAGGACCCCCTTCCCAGACTACCGTCCCTGCTTCCAGTTCGGCCCTCACAGTCATCATCCAGGGCACAGTTACTGAAGACCCAGAAGAGAAAGTTCTTGTTGTCAAAGTCCTTAGCAATGCAAATGGTTCAAGGTCAGAAACCATTATGGTTTTATCAATGGACATGACATTAACACTTTGTTACTGGAAGAAAGACAAGAAGTATTTATGAAGAATATATATATGACAGGCACTGTGCTAACTGCTTTACAAATATTATCTCCTTTAAGATTCACAACTCTGAGAGGTAGGCGTTATTATTTATTACCCCCATTTTACAGCTGAGGAAACTGAGACAGACAGTGGTTAAGTGGCTTAAGGACCAGGATCACAATCTAGTATCTAAGGACTGATTTGAACTCAGGTTTTCCTGGGTTTTTTTGTTTTTTTGTTTTTTTTAGGCAATTGGGGTTAAGTGACTTGCCCAGGGTCACACAGCTAGTAAGTGTCAAGTGTTTGGTCTGAGGCCAGATTTGCACTCAGGTCCTCCTGACTTCAGGGCCGGTGCTCTATCCACTGCGCCACCTAGCTGCCCCCTTGAACTCAGGTTTTCCTGACTCCATTTTCAGCACTCCGTCCACCGTGGCCCCTAGGTGTCTAAGGATCTTTCAGTGTGACTTGCAGCTCAACTTTCTTGCTTTTCTATCTGTATCCCCAGTGCCTTATGATTTCCAAATAATGAGTGCTTAATAAATTATTTCTCATTAATTCATTAACCTCTCATCAGTAGTGGTAGGCAGTTAATACTTTTAACATATCTATTCACATACTACTCTCCATTAAAAGGTGGACAGTAATATTCATGTTATGTTTCTAAATAGTAACACAGTCAGGATTTTTAAAAGGCAACTATCCCTATTTCTGCTAGTAAATAAAGGAAATCAAGATCTTCACAATGGTACACTTAAGCCTGGGGTCTCATATGATCCTATCAAACAAAAAAAGTGAATTTAATAGTATGTGTTAAGTTGATTCCCAAGATCAATACACACACCCCCATTTAATCAAATACAGAGAGTAAAAATAGGCACTAGACCTATGACTTCACTGGTATAGTGAATTCCCAGGCAAGGAAACTCTCTAACAATGTAGTCAGGCACCTTCTCTGGAACTTACAGAGCATTAAAAGGTTAAGTGACTTACCCAGGGTCACACAGCCAGTATGTTTCAGAAATAGGATTTTAACCCAAGTCTTTCTGGCTTTTCTAGTTCTATTCATAATACCAAGCTGCCTATTTATAAAATAATTCTAAAATATAATGGGCAGGAGAGGGTGTGGCACACTAAGCAAGATGTGGGGGGAGAAAAAAATCAAAGATCAAGAAAAGCTTTTTGTAGGAGGTGGTACTTGGGCTGCTAAGGAAGCTAGGAATTCTAAAGGTTCAATGAGAAGAAAAAACATGCCAGACTTAGGGGACAGCCTGCAAAAAGGTTCACAGGTAAAAAATGGAATGTCATCTGCTGGGAACAGCAAGAAGACCCCAGTTTGACTAGGACTTAGGATATGTGAGAGGTAGTAATGTGCCATTAGCCTGGAAGGATAGGTAGAGCCAAATTGTGAAAGGGATTAAATGCCAAACTGAGAAGTTTGTTCCTGCAAACAAAAGAACATCACTAAAACAATCTTCTCTGAGTCTCTGTTTCCCTATCTATAAAATAATACCTGTCCTGTATATCTCACAGGTTTGTTTTGAGAATCAATTTATAGAATGAATAATGATCATAGTAGTAGTAGTAGTAGTAGTAGTAGTAGTAGTAGTAGTAGTAGTAGTAGTAATAGTAATTGACATTTATGTAAGGTTTTAAGTTTGCGAGGGGTTTTATACATAGTATCTCATTTTAATCTCACAAGTCTGTCACATAAGTATTATAGGTATTTATGTATCTGTTATCCCCATTTTACAAATGAGGAGACTGAGGCAGAATAAGGTTAAGTAATTGTGACTTGATCATGGTCTTCCAAACAATAAGTGTCAAAAGGAGTATTCTAAACCCACATCTTGCTGACCCCAAGTCTAGCACTGTAACCACTATGTCACAGTATCCCACTCTCTTGTCATCCTCACTGCTCACCTCCCCTCAAAAAAGTCCTGACAATTATGTAGCACTTTCCAAACATTAAATTATTTGAACCTCTAAATAACTGTGTGATGTAAGTATGGTTAAACTGAAACTCAAAAAGATTGTGACTTGTCCATGGTAACATAGCCGCTAAATGTCAGAAGTGGGATTTGAACTTGAATGTTCCTGGCTTCAAGTCCAGCACAGTCCACTATGCCCCGTTGTCTCTCTTGGAAAGAATGTGTTTTGTAAGCTAAAAATCTGAGTTGTTATTCTGTGTTGTGCTTTAACTGCTCAGGACGTGCTCACCCTGAACCATTCACTAATGTAGGGACAGCTTAGCCAATCAAGGTTTCTGCTCATGTGTGTCATTAATGGTTTAATGGGAGAAACTATATAACTAAGCAAAGTAGGGAGTACTATCATTAAAATAATTATTTCCAAAATGAGCAGCTCACTGGTCTTTGAGTGAAGTCCACATCAAAAGCTGTAGAAAACTAGAAATAAACCTAAAAATAGCATATCATACAAGGCACTGAACAGAGGAGCAGTACTGAGCAGGGGTGGGGAACCTGCAGCCTCAAGGCCACATGTAGTCCTCTAGGCCCTCCAGGCCCCTAAGCCTGTTGACTGAGTCCAAGTTTTACAAAACAAATCCTTTTATTAAGGTGACTTGTTCTGTGAAGTTTGGATTCAGTCAAAGGGCCATATTTGAGGACCTGGAAGGCCACATGTGACCTTGAAGCTGCAGGTTCCGAACCCCTGGTATAGGGTATCAATACCAAAATGCATACTAAACAATTTAAGGCATTTTGTTCCTGGAAAAGTCTTATAATAAGGAAAATCAACCCAGAGCACCAACACACAAGTACCAGAGCTTGGGGACTTTAAACCCCATCCTCGCCTCTGTCTTACATACAACATCTATGCTTCCTTCTCAAATTAATAATGGTTAGCATTTATATAGCACTTTAAAGTTTGCAAAGCACTTTACATATATTATCTCATTTGATCCTCAGAATAAACCTGAAAAGTAGGTGCTATTATTATATACCCATTTTACGGATGAGGCAGGTAGAGGTTAAGTGACTTGCCCAAGGTTACTTGGCAAGTAAAGAGCTGGAGTGAGATTTGAACTCAGGCCTTCCTGACTGAAGCTCCAATACTCCACTTCTCCACCTAGCTGCCTCAGTACATACATATATAATGAATTTCCTATGTTTTGCATGATTACACACACATAACCTATATCATTATCTGAGAGGGAAAAGAAGAAAAGGAGGGAGAGAATTTGGAACTCAAAAAAATCTTTTTAATTAATGTTAAAAATTGACTTTACATGTAATTAGGAAAAATATTATTTAAAAAAGAATAGGGATAGGGTTAATGCATAGATTAGAATGATTGATCTGTTAAATATTTTTCATTCAAGTAAAAGGAATGTAAAGTAAAGTAAAATTTAACTATAAAATTAGAAAACAGACCTCTTTATATCATAGAGCCAAAGAACCACTGAATGATAGGGCTGGAAGGACTTGTGAGATCATGTAGGCCACTTTTCCCCAACCTACAGACTGTAGAATTATTCCATAGGACTGTGAAATCCCACATCAAGCACTCATCTTTACTTAGTGTAAATAAAATCTATATGACTTAGCATGATAAATAAACATTCTACAGACAGAAGAAGTGTCTTACTTTTACACACGATATATATTACTATTTTTCATGTTTAGAGATGCTACCATGATGTCAATATATTAGGAGACACCCTGTTTTCCAGAGCTGAGTCCCAGCAAGCAAGCTGTGCCCTGAACTTGCTATAACAACAATTGTTTGTGCTCACCCTCTAGATGATTTTAGCCACAGCAAAATCCCAGAATCGATTCATTTAATTATTGTGTTGCTTTGACCAGCAGCAGGTCTGAGCTTGGACAAGCAGCTGCTGTATCCATGTTCTGGTCATGAAACCCTGCTATGAATCAAACTTGTCACATTGTTGCTGTTACCCTTCATTGTCAGGGCTACAGCTCACTAAGCCATCGGTATAAGTCCCCCAACTAGGGGCAGGGCACTGGCACACGTGTCCTTGCTTGCAAACCATCTCCCTCACTTTGAAATTAACTTCTACTGGATTCCTGACTCTCCTGTCTTTAGCCTGCTCTGTTTGTCTCCAGCCATCCACTGGTTAGAGGCTGACTTGGTCCAATTGGCGATGATGAATAAAATAAAAATGCATCTGTGAGTATTATAGAATTCATAGTAGTTTTTCCCTCATAACATATTCTCTCAATCAACTGATACTAATTGTACAGCTATTATCATATGGTAGTCCAAGAAAGATTTTGACACTAAAAAGGGATCCTCATTAGCAGTATGATGGACCAAGCTCAAATCAGCTCACAAGAGCTCAGCAATTGTTAAATTCTCAGTGTGAGCATTTATAAATACACCTGAGAAATCAGCAAATGTTACAAACCAAGGACTTTATTTATTGTTTCATTGATTATCTAGACTTCAGAAAGTGATGGAGAAAATGTTAATGATGCAGATTAAACATAAAAGTGTATCATACATAGATCCCCTTTTCTGACATCTTTTCTCATCTAGAAAAAAAAAGCATTTGACATCTGAAATAAGCTAAAGGCAACAAGAAAGATAAATACTTCTTTATCAAAGACCCTCCATCACTGTCTGCACCAGGACCATAGAATCACAGGTGCAGCACTGGAAAGCCATGAGTCCAACTCATCTTACAAATGAAGAAATAGACACAGAAAGATTAAGTGACTAGCCCAGTATCACACAGCTAGTAAATGCCAGAGATGGAATCTGACCCCAGGTCTTCCTGACACCAAGTGCAATACCCTCGCCACTCTTTCATGCTGCCTCTAATAAGAGATGGGTCTCACACCTATTATCAACACCTACAGGACAAGAGATGGGCCAAGCCCATCCATTTTCCCAGGACTTCCATTTATCCTTCCACCAAACAAGGTGTTACTCTGCCTGCCTGGTCACTATTTTCCACTCAGTGCTGCGCTGACAACATGTCACAACTTAAGGGAGAGCCGGGGCAAAGGAGGAGCATTCTTCCTTTCAGAGATGCTATTCAGTCACTTTTCAGTCATAACCGACTCTTCATGACCCCATTTGGGGTTTTCTTGGCAAAGATACTGGAGCCTTTTGTCATTTTCTTCTGCAGCTCATTTTACAGATGAGGAAACTGAGGCAAAGAAGGCTAAGTGACTTTCCCAGGGTCACAGAGCTAGTAAGTGTCTCAGGCAGAATTTGAACTCAGGAAGATGAGTCTTTCTGACTCCAGGCCCAGCACTATCCACTGAGCCACCTAACTGCCCCACTTCCTTTCAGTAATCTTATGTTAAGAGAGCATCCTGGATATGCTCATCTATTAGCAAGTCCCTCATTCCAGCCTTCTTCTATCATGAAGATGTTCTCACATATCAAAGGAGAAATAAAATCCTTTCAGAACATTTTATAGCTTTCAGCATAAAGACAGAGAAAGACAACAAGCACTAGAGGGGGGCAACAGGGCATATTGGGAAGAGTCTTGGCAATGGAGTGAAAAGACCTGGGTTCTACTTTTGACTGACCCATCCTCTCTATGCAGCTGTGAGCTGAGTCACTTATCCTCTCTAAGCCTCAATTTCCTCATCTTCAAAATGGGAATGATAATACTTGCCTGTCCCTACCCGCCTGCCTCATAGTGTTGTTGTGAAGAAATAGTAACATGTATACTGCACTTACTAAGTGACAGACACTGTGTTAAGCATTTTAAAATTATTATCTCATTTGATCCTCACAACAACCCTGGAAGGTTGGTGCTATTATTATCCTCATTTTACAGATAGAAAATTGAGGCAAACATGGACCCCTTTGGTAGTCTGGCAAAGTGTGTGGAACTATTCTCAGAACATATAATCTTCTTATTTTAATTAATTATTCTAGCTAACTAGGTGCTAAGTTCAGTTATTTCTACCTGCTGAAGAAGTACAAATACTATAACATCTCTCTAAATTTCAGCAGCTGGGGAAAAGCCCCAGCATCCCATCCTAGTTAACATTCTGGTTAAATAGTGATGTATGAATCACAATGTGATTCATAAAGGAAAAAACTGACGCCAAATAAAAAATACTGCATAAAATAAAAGGCATTGTACATTACCCAAAAGCCCTGCTAAAGATCGCATGTCTTTCTCCATCAGCATGTAGATTTCTTCCTCAGAGAAGCGACCAATGCCATGGCCATACATTTCTCGCTTCACAATGCCCTTCGTTAGGTGGCAGAGAATCCACTTGAGCAGGTCACTAAAGGGACCACTAAGAGAAAGCATCTTCTGTGTCTCATGGAGATTGTCGACCCACTGGCAATAAGCTAATGTCCTAGAAGGATGTAGAAACAAGTAAATGAGAGTGTTAGATACAAAATGCTTCTCTAAAGACACTTGCGAATGACTCTTCAAGAATTTACTGAATTCTAGAGAAAACAACTATTCCTAGCCTCAAAAAAAAAAAGATATCTGAATGCAATGGGATTAGATTTAAGAGACTATGAGATAAAATTAAAAGTTCAAATGTGGGGGGCAGCTAGGTGGCACAGTGGATAGAGCTCTCGCCATGGAATCAGGAGGACCTGAGTTCAAATTTGACCTCAGACACATGACACTAGCTATGTAACCCTGGGCAAGCCACTTAACCCTGATTGCCTCACCAAAAAGAAAAAAAAAAGTTCAAATGTGACTGACAATGACCAAATGCTGAACCATTTTGTATTCATAAACAATAACAATAACAAAACACATTTACATGTCACTTTAAAAAGCTCTATAGATAGGCCATGGCACCATTCTACAAAACCTGTGCAATCAGGCCTCCTTGCTTCTCTATTTTATATGATTTCTACTTCCTTTCCTGCTTTGGGGATTTGTTTTTTTACTATAGAAACCTCCCCCCTCCAAAAAATAATAATTTTTATAGCACCTGTGATAGTTCTATTCTTTTAATGAAAACTCACCTGTCCATATCTGGTATATAGAGGGAATTTTTTCATTTAATGGATTTATCCAGCCTCAGACATTTAATAGCTGTGTGACCCTGGGCAAGTGATTAAACCTCTGTCTCTGTTTTCTCATCTGTAAGATGGGGATGATAATAGCACCTTCCTCCTAGAGTTGTTGTGATAATCAAATGAGATAATAATTGTAATTCCTTTATTAAGAGCTGAAATAATGCTCTGGGAGCTATGGCCTAGCTCAACAGGAGTTTCTATACATGGACCCCTTTGGTAGTCTGGCAAAGTGTGTGGAACTATTCTCAGAACATATAATCTTCTTATTTTAACTAATTATTCTAGCTAACTAGGTGCTAAGTTCAGGCCTAGCACATAGTAACTGCTATATAAATGTTAGCTATCAATAGTAACAACAATAGTAATAGTATTTATTACTCTTCAGAAGGTCAATAGCTGATTGAGGTTTTCTTTCTAGTGTGCTATAGCCAATATGAACATAAGTGAATCATTTGGGTTGTTTCTTCAGGAGTCCATAGAAAATGGTCTTCTCCTGGGGACTTGTGTTTAAAGATATTATGGGATAAAATTAAAAATTCAAATGTGACTGACAGAGGCAGTGGATAGAGCACCGGCCTTGAGTTCAAATGCAGACTCAGACATATAACACTCACTAGCTGTATGACTCTGGGCAAGTCACTTGACCCCAATTGCCTCACCAAAAAAAAACAAAAACAAATGTGACTGACAATGACCAAAAGATGTGAGGTTTTTTTTAACAATAACTCAATAAACTATTGTCTATTATCTATCACCAAGGCATATTATTTTATTCTACAAGAGCTTGATCTAATGACAGGCCAAAGAATTATAATGAAATTAAAGGTCATCCATGTGAGGTTAACTGATTTTTTCAGAGAAGAAGGACTACCACCTATGGCGTTAACAATAGTTGATGGGAGTTGGTTTCTTAGAAAAGGTAATTTAAATAATGGAACTCTGGTGCCCTAGAACAAAATAATTTACATTCATAAGGTCTGAGAGGGGCGGCCTTGGAAGTAATCTAGTTCAACTCTCTCATTTTATAGATGAAGGACTAAGGCCCCCAGAAAAGTTGCCCAAGGTCACGCATAGACTAAATCATGGAACCAAGTTCATACCTGAGGCCTTTAACTCCAAATCTTACACCATTCCTTTGTATCACATGGCTTCCCTAGCCTATATTTACTCCCTAGGAATATCATACACAAAGAGGCTTCAGTTGAATAAATTCCCCAACATTCCTACTTTGGGTCAAAGTATTTTTAAGAGATAAAACATGAAGAAGAGAAATAACCTGAGGGTAAGGGGTGGGGGGAGAGTCTACTTCCCCCATATCTCTTCTGGAAACCAATGTTCTTGACATTTCTTGCTGGGCAAAGAGCCCACAGTACTCTTGAATTATTGGCTGGGGATGACAGTGAAGGCCAATTTGTAAATTAACATTGGCTAAGCAATTAACATCATGTATCATCTTGTGAGCCTATTTCTGAAGTTGAGACACTCATTTTCTTGAACTTTAATGCTGTTTCTGATTAGTCCAAAGAAAGGGGGTCAGAGATAGAGGAATTAAGTGCCTTCAGGATTCAGAAGAGAAAGGTAAAGAGCACCGCAGAATGAAGGAAGGTGCTTAAATTTCTTAAAGGAAATCAAGATAAACATCAAACCTAATGATTTTTCTATTACCACTTAACAAAATTTGTAGGGTTTTTTTGGGTTTCTGTTTTTTGTTGTTGTTTTTTTTTTTTAATCTGGCCCTGTGATTTTGGTTGTGTAGGGAATTGACAGAATAGAAGCTGCTAGTCAGCAACTGATCTGTACCTTGGAGAATTGCCTGGGGCACTGAGAAGTTAAATGATTCACCATGGGTCACAAAGCAATTCCTCATCAGAAGTGAGGCTTGAACCCACATCTTCTGGACTCTTAGGACAATCCTCTATCTACTATACCATACTACTTCTCTCAAAAGAATAGAATAAAAATCAAACCAAGGAATGGTTTTGTTTAGCAGGATATTGTCATTTCTTAGACAGTAATATCTTACTTTGGGGAAGCTAGGTGAAGCAGTAGATAGAGTCAGCAGGACCTGAGTTCAAATCTCACCTCAGACACTTACTAGCTGTGTGACCCTGGACAAGCCACTTAATCATCTTTGCCTCAGTTTGCTCATCTGTAAAACGACCAGGAGAAGGAAATGGCAAACCACTCCAGTATCTCTACCAAGAAAACCCCAAATGGGGCCACGAAGATTTGGACATGACTGAAAACAACTAAACAACGATTTTAAGAGTTAGGGAGTAACTCTTGTCATTTCACATAGCGTAGGGCACAGTGAACCCTAAATATAACAAATGATGAGAAAAAGGGAAAGCTGGGAAAGAAAAAGAGATGTAATCAACAGAGATATAATCAGAGCTTGTCCACTTGGTTTATAAAAAGGGCTTTTTTCCACATTTGATGTCTCTAAAGTATTTATTTCACTAACACCGCCTTCATCACCAGTACATAATTTACATAATTAGAATTCACAGTTCAAAAGCTGATTTTTCTTTAAGAGATGAGAACTAGTGTGAATATAGTCTGACAGTAGTGTATTTCACACCTGATCATGCATTTGATACTCAAAGTTCTCAATGATTTCTCTAAGAAGTCATTATGTTCATATAGTGTGTTACATTGAAAAACCTGTCATTTTGTAGCCTGAGGTAGCTAGGTGGTAGAGTGGATAGATAACTGCAGCTAGAATCAGGAAGACATGAGTTCAAATCCCATCTCAGACACTTACTAGCTGTGTGATCCTGGGCAAGTCACTTAACTCCTCTTTGTCTCAATTTCCTCATCTGCAAAATGAGGATATGATACCACTGACCACCCACGGTTGTCATAAGGATAAAAAGAGATGATATTTGTAAAGCACTCTGCAAACCTTAAAATGCTATCTAAATGCTAGTTATGATTATCAATTTGGTTCAAATAAGTTGACCCTGAATTCTTCTAATTTCTCTTTACTCACATTTGTCTGCATTTAGTCTAACAGGCATCAGGTGGAAGTAAGGAGCTAAAGAGATTCTGCCTTCCTAGACTTCAATAATAGCTTTTATTAAAAAAATAATAATAGCTTTTATAACACGAGTGGGGTATAATCGCATAGATTGCAAATGCAAGAAAATTCACTTTGTGTATCTGAAGAGACTTAAAATGGAATTTCAGAATCAAAAAGCATTGAGGTCACAAAGAGTAGGACACTACTGAAATGACCAAACAACAATGAACAACAACAGAAGAAAAAACAAATGTGTTTCCATGGAAGAAATACTGTATTTAGAATCAAATTAACTATATCTGAATCTACAATCTGGTAATTATTAGCTGTGTAAACTTAAGCAAATCATTTAGCCTCTCTAGAGCTGCATCCTCATTTGTGAAATGAAAGGATTGGATGAGATCTGACATTCTTAAACCTTTTTGTGTCATGGACACCCAGGCAGTCTGGCAAACTGATTCATGGGCCCCTTTTCAGAATAATGTTTTTAGGGGCAGGTAGGTGGCGCAGTGGATAGAGCTCCGGTCTTGGAGTCAGGAGGATCTGAGTTCAAATATGGCCTCAGACACATGACACTTACTAGCTGTGTGACCCCGGGCAAGTCACTTAACCCCATTGTCTAACAAAAAACAAAACAAAAAGAATAATGTTTTTAAATAATTGAAGAAAATGCTATGTTTAAGTCAGAGGTTAGCAAAAATAAAGACGCAATTTGTCCCATCTAATCTGTGGACCCCCCAGTCCCCAAAACCTATCCAGAGATTCCAGGTTAAGACTCCATACACTAAACATTCCCTGAAATAATTTTTCACTCTAAATCTGTAATTCTAGTCCTAAATTGGGACAGCTAGGTGGTGAAATGGATAGAGTGCCAGGCCTGGAGTCAGGAAGACTCATCTCCCTGAGTTCAAATCTGGCCTCAGAAACTTACTAGTTGTATGACACGGGGCAAGTCACTGAACCCTGTTTGGTTCAGTTTCCTCATCTGTAAAATGAATTGGAGAAGGAAAGGCAAACCACTCCAGTACATTTGCCCCGAAAACCCCAAAAGGCATCATGAAGAGTCGACACAACTGAAAATGTCTCAACAACAACAAAGTCCTAAATTATATCGACTGGCCGGTCTTTATGAGTACGTGCAATAGGCTCTGCTGGATGCAGTTCTCAACATGGACTTTGGATCATGCCCAAGTATTCTGTTTCCAGTACACTAACCACATGGTGAAGAGATGGTCTTCTTACTGGATACCGAACTGGAACTGGGAGTGCATACAGAAGATATCCAAGGCCCTTTTCCTTCCCTGGTGGTGAACAAGAAGGATGAGTTGTTGTGGGTCTCCAGGTGGGAGATCTCTCCCACCACAAAGCCAAGAGTGTGTAGTCCAGCTGTTTCTGAGAGAGGCAGGAACAATAACTTCCAGCTCTCACTTGTCTATCTACCCACCTGTGGCCCATGAACATGGGCCTCCGTCTTTTGTTTGTTTGCCTGTTTTTTTGCCTCTTTGCATTTGTTCTTTCCCATGGCTACAATCTTATGTGCTTCAAAAGGTAGGAATGGCTCGCCACCAGGGGCCCAGGAACCAATGTACATTCTGGGTTTTCCTAGAAACCGAGATGGGAGATGTGCCAGCACTGCCCTGAGGGAGTAACCTAAGGGACTCCCAAGACTTTGTGAGGACAGGACTTTACCAGCAGCTGTGCCATATTTAGAAGTGAACTTGATGGGGCAAAAGTGTTTTTTCAACTGCTTTAATCTTAAGGTTAATCTTCCCAGGAACTAATGTGATCAAAGGGAGAATTCAGAGAATAATTTGTACTTCTGTTTATGCTATGTTGTTTGTCCTTCATTTTCAAAGAGGACCATGACATCAGGAAGCTGATGCCATGACTTGCAAGTGAATTGGATTTAAGTGAGGGAGGGCTGTGCAAAGTCACTAGCCTCACTTTCTCCTCTGGAGCCATCTGGGTCCACTGGCAAGATACAGATCAGGATGACTAGAGGTAGCCCCTCTATGCTACATATTCTCAGTAAATATCCCTTTGTAAAAACTACTTCATGTTAATTGGCTAAATGATATTGGAAGACCAACCACTCGCAGTTAACATTGGGGAGAATAGGAATGTGAGCTCAAGTCAATAATATCAGAAACACATCCTAAACCCTCAAGGGTACCCCTAGAATCCTGAGAGGAGATATGTAGCTACCCTTATTGGGGTTCCAATTTATTTGTGGGAACTGAGATAAGGATGATTATTCCTCTATAGAGTATATAAGCAACATGTTCTTCAGAAACTCAAGACTAGAATATATAAATAGAGATCTGGCCTGTGATTTCACTCATATAAGGAACTCCCAAATGAGGGAGCTTCTCCACCAATGCAAGTCAGCACTTTCTCTACAACTTTTAGTCTTAGAGAACTGCCTAGAGCCCTGAGAGGTTAAGTGACTTGCCTAGAGCGTGGAACCAGTATGTGATAGATGGACTTGAACCCAGCTCTTTGTGGCTTTAAGACTAGCTTGACATCCACTACTCCACATTGACTTCTTCTACTTTACAACTTAGGGGCCCAAAAAAGGACACTTCAACTGGAAACAGGCAAATAATTAAGGCAAAACAGGGAGGAGGGCTTACATCATTTTCTAGATAGCTATTTCAATTTTCTCTTTT
Organism: Vombatus ursinus; assembly: GCF_900497805.2. Lineage (NCBI taxonomy): Eukaryota > Metazoa > Chordata > Mammalia > Diprotodontia > Vombatidae > Vombatus > Vombatus ursinus. Next base: position 25,138,910 of record NW_020940360.1, read on the forward strand.
ATTTTGTGAGAGTACACAAAACCTCATACTTTAGCTTTATAGAATTCAGCAATATTTTACTATAAGGCTAATTTCATAGCCTCCAACACATTCTGGTATGTCCTTAGAATCACTGGGCTGGATTTTTACCCCCCTGAACAGAGTACACATAGTTATAATTCACTAATGGAGGAGAAATGCTCACTGTGGGATTACAGGAAGGAAGAATGACTACTATAGCTTGACAGGAAGAGGATGGCCCTAAACTCAGCTCCCATTTTCCCATGACTCTGTCACTAAATCTATTTGGGCATGTATCCAAGAACAGAAAAAGAATAGGGGAGGGTGAAGCCCTCCCCCCAGCTCAAATGATCCTGCAAGTAGCTACCTAGCTCCTGGGAACAGCTATGTTCATGATTTTTAATACACAAAAAAGTCTTTGCTTAGTGTCCCCAGAGCCTGTTGGCAAGAGTGAGTGTTCAGAATACTAAGAAAAAGATGTTCTCCCTCAAAATAATTCCCTCATGAAAAACAAATACACAAAAAAGTTGAGTTGCATTATTTAGTGGAAAACATCCAATTAAGGTTTCTGAATTATTTTAAGGAAAAGTTTAAAAAAGTGTGCAACTACTGCCATCCAAGTAAAAGAGTAGATTTTGGGGAGCCCTGAAAGGACTTTACTTTACTCCTATCCCACTGCAAGGTGCTTCATGAAAGTACCTCTGTAAACTTCTTCCATGGGGGCTTAGAAGCTAAACTTAAAACCAATCAAATAACACAGATGCTAAAATCAGTTGTGGCTTTCATCTGGGGTCCCCCAACTTTCCACTATCTCTAAGGAAGAGGTGATCTGTACTCCAGAAAAACGCTATCCTCTCTGATCAAGCACAAATCAAAGAAAACTCTTGCTTCCATTGTAAAATGTTCCAAGTTCTCATTGAGATAGATCAAAGTCAGAGAAAGATAAACTGGGACTTAGTGGGCAGAATTGACCTCCAGCTCAGAGTCAAGATCTGGGTTCAAGTTTTACTTCTGATACATACTGGCTGTCTGACTTTGGGCAATCCATGTAACTTCTCTTTGTCCCGGGCAACTTCTCAAGACTACAAGTTGAAGAGCTGGAATCAATCTGCCTTCATAGCAAGTTTCCTCACTAGCAGTTTCCTATGTCAATTAAATCACAAGTCACATCCAAAAAATATATGTATATTTAACCAGGGGTTGCTCAGTGATTATCTGCTTGGACCTTGAAGAATGGTGAACCTATAGCTGAATGCTTAGCTTCTTCTGAAGGGAGAAGGGAGAGCAAGAGACATCTCTGAGATACTCAGGGAAAATATAAGCCTGCTAAGAGGTAGTAGCACTGAGAAAACCCAGGAAACAAAGGAAGAAGAATCATCACTTCAATGATACGTGGAGTCAGAAGAATGGCTGCCAGGCCCTGCCATAGCCTCCCAGTGGCTTAAATCATTGAATGACCATGTGATGGGAAAAGAAGGCTTAATAAATGGAAACAGTAGAAAGCCCCTTTCTGAGGCAATGGCCTTGGGCAACTCACCTCTCCAAGATTCCATTTGCACTTCAGGTTGAAAGGAATGCATTCTCCAAAGAGAGATCCTAAAACAGTGACTAGAGAGAAAGCCATACCTGAAGGTGTTAGGAACACGGTGGCCCATTTCCTAGTTTTCCTCTTCAGCCAAACACCATTATTGTTAGACACCTATCAGAAGTGGGAATTATCTAGTATTCACTGGCAGCAGTTTTTCAGGCATCTGAGAAGAGAATGTTCTCTATTGATGGACTTGTCAGTCACTTTCCCAAGCTATATTGAGGCTCCCCTTCCTTAAGGATAATTGGGGTGGAAAAGGAATGCTCTGAAAGAAGCCTAAACTTGTGTCTGGGAGGTCAGTAAGGCAGATATGGTCCACAAGACTTTTCTCAGAAGTCACACAAATGTTAATGAGGAAACCCAGTCACAAGGGAAACACTGCTTTTTTACTGTAGTCTGTCCCAGTTGTTTCCATGTCCAGAACATTTGTTCAATGAAAAAACCCTTTGTCTATCTGTATCTCCTCCTCCCCCAACTTGGTCTTGTACTCCTGGCCTCTTCACCCCTTTCACTGGAAGAGTAACATTTTGGGTATTTAAATGACTCCTGAAAATCCTTCCTAATGTTCCCATTGCCAATTCAATCAGCCTCCCCTTTCCATTCTCTAACCCAGCAAGTCAGAAACCAGCCCCACATTTGTGCCTCTCAGGGGAAACAGCCCCAAGAGGAAAGGGGCCAGAAGCAAAAATTTAAGAGAATGGATATTTTTAAAAGTAAAAAGGAAGTAATAGCAAGATTTCAATCCCAAGAGGCAGATGAATAGATCACAACACAAATACTATAGGAAAATAGAATGGAAGGGCAGTTTACCATCCCCAGCCTAAAATAACAAGAAAAGGAACAGATTCCCCACCCTAAATAATTCTTTGGGATCTACTTCATTGTGGCCCAGTGGAGAAAGTGCTAGGCCTAGAGTCAAGAAAACTTGAGTTCCCACCCAGCCTCAGAAACTAGCTGTGTGACCTTGGGCAGATCACTTAACCTTTGTCTCAGTTTCCTCATCTTTAAAACTGGGATAATAATAACACCTACCTCCTAGGCTTGTTGTAATAAATGAGATAATAATTGTAAAGTGCTTAGCACAGTGACTGGCATATAATAAATACTATATAAACATAGTTATTATCATTACTATTATAGGAATTGCATTTAATGTCAAAGAAGCCAAAAGACTTTTATAGGTATGTCCCTAGAAAAAGTGAAAGTTTGCTTTTAAAAAAAAAAAGCTTCTGATTCTATGTAGGGAGTCAAAAAAGGCTATTACATTCTCAAAAAAAAAAAGACTTAAGAGAAAGGGATAAGGAACAACAAATAAATGGATAAACATATCAACTTAATTCACATTGTAGAAAATTAGGACAGCCCTCAGGGCTTACAATGACAAGGGTAATTGATAAGTATTATCTTTTGATAGAAAAACAAGAAGTGAGAGATTCTAAGGTACTCAAGAAGGAAATGTTAATTCTGCAACAGAGAAAAGTAATTAAAATCATCCAGACAAAAAGCATTATTGAGATATAAAATGCTGCATACCTTTGATTCATACAATCATAAAATTAATAGGACAATAAATCTAGAGCTAGAAGGAACCTCAGAGACCATCTTGTTCAAAGTCCTCATTTTACCAACAGAGAAACTGGGGCCAGGAGAGATTAAGTGACCATCCAAAGTTACACAAGTAGTAAGTGGCAGAGGTACATCATCTGATTCCAGGACCAGTGTTCTTTCATTTGAGGCCTTCAAAATGCTTCAAGAATCTTCTAATGATCTAATATATCATAATTCCCTCAGCCTGGTACATTGTATTCCTGTATTAGGCCAACTTCATGAAGTCTTTCTATCACCTCAGCCCATTCCAGTTTTTTGAGTAAGAAGTTCAAGCCCAAATCAAATCACAAATTTCCCTTCTCAAATTCATACATAGGAAACTTCTCAAGCGGTGGGTGAATGACTAGAAATGGAAACAGGCAAGCATTGAGTGTATTCCTTTGGAGGATACTAGGAAGCTTCCTTTCTTGATTCACCCTAAATCTACTACTCACCAGGCATATCTCCTTTTCCTAAAGCAAACTTACCAATAGAAGTGCTCCTCCACCATCTTGGTCACGGCTCTGGACACTGCTCTTTCGTGGGGGCCAAGGTTTTTATTTAAGTTCACTCCAAGTTTCTCTTCCAAAAAGTCAATGATGAATTCTGTGCCAGACACTTTTTCCTGATTGTATTCAATCCAAGGCATTTTCCCTTGAGGGGAAAGCTTTCCATCAAAATAGTTCTAAGCAAGTGAATGAAAAAAGAAAATGAAAATATTAATAAAAACACTCTCAACTTGTAATTAAAAAAAAAAAAAAGCATGGAAACTGAGTGATATAGTGGAAAGAGGGCTGCATTTGGAGCCAGAGAGCCTAGGTTCAAATCTTAACTTTACCATTTATTATCTGGGTGTTCTTAGAAAGTCACTTAACTTCTCTAGGCCTCATCTCTAAAATTGTTGGACTAAGTGATCTCAAGGTCCCTTCCAGCTCTAAACTAATGCATCTTAAAGTCTATGATCTGTGAGATATTAACTAAGGGAGCCATTGTGCTAATAAGATAAATTAATTCAATGCGCAAGTCCTTTAAGAAAATGAAAGTATTACTCATATCTAAGTAATGAGGCAGCTTATCCTACAGAGGTAAAGAATGGACCTAATATAAGCCTAATTGTAAATAGTTACTAAGCAAGTTTGGTTGTTCATATTTAATTAATTAATTAAATTAATTTAATGATATTTAATATTCTATTTCTAATAAAAATGTTTAATTTAAAATAGCAACAACACAATAATGATGACTGATAGAGAGCGATATAAAGTTCATAAAGTACATTAGACATAGTATTTCATTTGAGCCTCACAACAACCCTGTGTTACTGAACCACTGGTATCTGTGACAGCCCTCACCCAGGGAAGCAGGTCACTCCAATGGATTGTATGACTTGCTCTGGAAGATCAAACCCAAGGGGAACACTTTTCCCTAAAAATGAAATAAAGACCAATTTTTTTTACAGAACCATCTTTTTACTTGGGAAAAAGAAAGAGAATTAATTTATTCCAATCCCATTAAATTCAGCAAACATTTAGTAAGTACCTACTATGTGCAGAACACTGTGATAGGTACTAAAGATGATAGATTTCAATAAAAAAAAACTGTCCTTGCCCTCTTGGAGCTTATATCTTATAGTGAAACATGAAAAAATAACCATAACACAAAGTAATATATAAATTATGAGAAATGCAGCCAAAAATAAAGAGGGAGCATTGAACAAAGAACTACACTTAAGATATATAGGGTGAGGTAAAAGTCACTGTTATGAAAAGATTTTCAAAGAAATTATAATACTGAGGTCATTAGGAGAAAAAATAAAATCATAGACATACTAGGTATGTTTGGTGTTCTAAGCAGCGCCTAAGCAATTCATACTGATCATGGTCGAAAAGAGGGATACTAATGCACTGATCCCAGCTTTGTCACTCACTGGCTGTGTGACCTTGGGCAAATCATTTCACCTCCCTGTGCCTCAGTTTCTTCATGTACAAATGTAATATCTGTAAAAGGAAGAAGTTAGACTAAATGATCTCAAAGGTCCTTTCCAACTTTGAGTCTATGATCCTTTGATAAATCTAGTAGAATACTGACTTTTACCTTACTTTGATGTCAAATAAGTGACTTGCCCAGGGTCACACAGCTAGTAATGTCTGAGGCCAAATTTGAACTCAAGTCTTCCTGACTCCAGGCTTGGCTCTCCATCCACTGTACCACCCAGCACCTCAGCTTGACTACATACATAGCCTAAATTAAATCTTCATTTTGTGTTGGGTCTATCCTTAGGTTGAAGGAAATCAATAAATATCTAAAACCTCTAGCAATCTGTCTAAAATCACCCTATCTTTCCACTAAGTAAGCAAAAAAAAAATTGCTTATCTCACAACAGGGAAGCTCAATGATAGGTTATTTTGTTTGTTCAGTGGGTGGATGGGGTGGTAAGGGATGGTGTTGGAAAGAGGATAGAAAGTTATTTGGAAAAAAATGATTCAAGGTTTTTAAAACACTGGTAATCTATTTTCATTGTCAGTTTACAAAAGTGACTGGCTGTCTTCAAAATGAAGTTTCAGGTACCACACCTACCTATCAAATAGAGCTCTCAGAACTTCTGTTTCAGCTATTAAACTAAGAACTATTAAACTGTCCATACTCTTTGACCCATCAATACAGATACTAGGTCTATACCCCAACGAGATCAAAGGAAAAGGACCCCTATGTACAAAAAATATTTATAGCAGCTCTTTTTGTGGTAGCAAAGAATTGGAAACTGAAAGAATACCCATCAATTGGGAAATGGCTAGACAAGCATAAGAATGTAATAGAATACTATTGTGCTGCAACAAATGATGAAAAGGATGGTTCCAAAGAAATCTGGGGAGATTTGTATGAACTGATGCAAAGTGAACAAAACAAGGAGAACAATTTATATGATGACAAAAATATCGTAAAGGACAAATAATCTGGAATGATTTAGGCACTCAGATCAACACAATGACCAACCACAATTCCAGAAGACTTGTAATGAAACATACTATGCACCTCCTGGTAGAGAAGAAGTGATGGACTCAGTATGCAGATGGAAGCTTTTTTTTTTTCTCAAAGTGCCAACGTGCAAATTTATTTTGCTTGACTATACACATTGTGATAGGTTTTGTTTTTCTTGGTTTCTCAATGGGAGGCAAGGGGAAGGAGGAAGAGGTAGGAGGGAGAAATGAAAACCTGAAAATAAAATAAATTTGAATTTACATAAAAAAGAAAACAAATAGCTATGGAATATCTTAGCCACAAGAGCTGCGAAAAATAGCCACAACGTTTGGTTTGCTTAACTATGCTTATTTGTTACAAGAATTGTATCTTTCTTTTTTTTTGTGGGGTAAAGGACAAGGAAGCTTTGAGGGGCAAGAAAGGAGCTAGTGATAGTGTTTCCAGAAGAAGAAAAGAAAGGACAAGCGTTGAAGTATTTTTTTAAAATGCTGAGAGGGGAAGGTAGGTGGCACCCTGGATAGAGTACCAGCTCTGAAGTCAGGAGGACCTGAGTTTGAGTTCAGTCTCCGATCAGACACTTCACACTTATTAGCTGTGTGACCCTGGACAAATCACTTAATCCCAACTGCCTCACCAAAGAAAATGAAAATAAAAATAAAAATAAAAATGCACAGAGGACAGAAGAAAGTTCATAAGGAAACAGACAAGCTGGACAGCCTGTAACTTATTGAATATATTAAATACTTATTTTTTTTTAAAGCAAAAGATTCATCGTTTCACATAGATGGTGTTCCAAAAGTCTTTAATAAGCTTTAATGCCTTAAAACTACACTGAGGCTTTTGGAACACCCCGTATAATCCTGTACACACACACACACACACACACACACACACACATGCGTGCGCTCATGCGTACACACACACACACACACACACACACATAGTATATAGGAATTTTCTCTTATTTTAGTGTTCATTACATTTAGAACAAAAAAAAAAATAGAAGTCACAAATGCACATGCTTTTGTGCCTGTGCTCATTAGCCACTATAAAAAGTGATTATTTAACATTTTAAATAATTTTTCTTAAATATATCAAAGAATTAATCCATCTACTATTACAGATGCATTTGAAGTCAGATTTGTCCACAGAGGACAATTTCAGGCCTAAAGATCACTCAGGGAGAAGAAACAGAGATCTGTTAGAGAGAAATCCTCTGGTCATAATCTGATCAAGTTCACATTTTCCCTTCAATCTCTCTATAAAAGAGCAATGCCTTCATGTTTCAATGCATTGTTGTCGGTAAACAATAAAAATATTCAAGAAAGCACAGAAGAAAGAATTAGTGTTGAAGAAGAAATCATTAAAAGTATATTAAAAGTATTTCATCTCTGGACCTTAGCTTCTTCTTTTGTCAAATGAAAGGATTGCCCAACTGATCTCCAAGATCTCTTCCAGTTATAAATTCTACGTTATTTTGACCATCTTGTTCCTCGAAAAAACTGATAGGGGACCAAGATCTTAAGACTCCCTGCTTGGTATGTCAGCTTCTTGATAGACCATATTGCTCAAAACATCTTTATCTAAATTTTTATCACATTAAATTCAGTGTCCAATATTTTGAGGTTAAAAAATAGCTCACATCGGGGAGAGCTAGGTGGCACAGTGGATAGAGCACCGGCCCTGGATTCAGGAGGACCTGAGTTCAAATCTGGCCTCAGACACATAACACTTAATAGCTGTGTGACCCTGGGCAAGTCACTTAAACCCCATTGCCCATTAAAAGAAAAAAAAGATAACACTTAAGTTGACTGATGGCACTAAATATTTATACAAATCTTAAAGGGAAAAAAGACTTGAAAAGTGAAAGACATGATCTTAGGAACAAGACATTAGTCTTGCCAACAATCCCTCTAGATCTATTCCAAAAGTATTTGAAAGCTTCCCAACATAAAAGACTAGAGTAGAGAAGGGGGTAGAGAGCTAGAAATATGAATAAAAAGACTCCAGTATTTATCCCCAGCCTCAAAAATATGATGGGAAGAGAGGTGGGTGGGAGAGAAAGAACATGTCCTATACTCTAAAGCAGAGAAGGGAAGGGGTAAATTGCTCTTTGGCTAAGAATAAGGTCTGAGAGAATTTGATTGAGAAAGTTGATGAGTGGGAGAGGAGAGCGGAGCCAAGATGGTGGAGTAAAGGTAGGAACTCACTTGAGCTTTCCCCCAAACCCGTTCAAATACCTTTAAAAATTACTCTAAACAAATTCTAGAGCAGCAAAACCCACAAAAATACAGAGTGAAACAAATTTCCAGCTCAAGACAACCTGGAAGGTCAACAAGAAAGGTCCGTTGCACCAGGCTGAGAGAGGAGCACAGTCCAGCACAGGCACTGGCAGCAGGGGCAGTTTCCAGACTTCTCAGCCCACAAACGCCAAAGACAACTTAGAAGGTCAGAAGACTGCTCACCTCCTGAAAGAGATCCCAAAATGAAAATTGGGAATATTACCCTATGGTTCTAGAATATCAGGGCAGTTTTCCTTGATAATTTCTTGAAAGGTAATATTCCCAAAATGAAAACTCCCAGGAACATTACAGCCAAATTCCAGAGTTCCCAGGTCAAAGAGAAAATATGGCAAGCAGCCAGAAAGAAACAATTCAAGTATTGTGGAACCACAATCAGGATAGCACAAGATTTAGCAGCTTTTACATTACAAGATCAGAGGGTTTGGAATATGATATTCCAGAAGTCAAAGGAGCTAGGATTGAAACCAAGAGTCACCTACCCAGCAAAACTGAGTATAATCCTTCAGGGGAAAAAAATGGATATTCAATGAGATAGAGGAATTTCATGCATTCTTGAGAAAAGACCAGAGCTAAATAGAAAATTTGACTTTCAAATACAAGACTCAAAAGAAGCATGAAAAGGTAAACAAGAAAGAGAAATCATAAGGGACTTATTAAAGTTAAACTGTTTACATTCCTACATGGAAAGATGATATTTGTAACTCATAAGACCTTTCTCATTATTAGGGTAACCAGAAGGAGTATACATATACATATATATATACAGACAGAGGGCATAGGTGTGAGTTGAATATGAAGCATGATATCTAAAAAATAAAATTAAGTGGTGAGAGACGAATGTACTGGGAGAAAGAGAAAGAGAGAAGTAGAATGGGGTAAAGTATCTCACATAAAAGAGGCAAGAAAAAGCTTTTACAGTGGAGGGGAAAAGGGGAGAGGTGAGAGGGAATGAGTGAACCTTACTCTCATCAGAATTGGCTTAAAGAGGGAATAACATACACACTCAATCAGGTATAGAAATCTACCTTACTCTACAGGAAAGTAGGGGAGAAGGGGATATGAGAAAGGGGGCAGTGATAGAAGGGATGGCAGATTGGGGGAAGGGGTAATCAGAAGCAAATACTTTTGAGGAGAAACAGGATGAAAAGAGATAACAGAATAAATGGAGTGGGATAGGATGGATGGAAATATAGTTAGTCTTTCACAACATGACTATTATGGAAGTGTTTTGCATGAATATACATGTATAACCTATATTGAATTGTTTGCCTTCTCACTGAGGTGAGTGGGAGGGAGAAAGGGAGAAAATTTGAAACTCAAAGTTTTAAAAATGAATGCTAAAAATTGTTTTTTACATGTAACTGGAGAAAAAAATAAAATATCAAATAAAAATAATTAGAGAAGGTTGATCCATCATAGGACTTTTAACAGCTGCCTGAGTGACCTGTGTGTGCACCAACTGGGCCAGGCTATAGATCTGACTAACAAAAGAACTGGAAATTGGTTAACTAGCCCCATGTCACATTGGTGATCTAACTCAGACACATTTTGCTTCTTCCACTAAAAGAGGAAGTGGACTATTGGAAGTTTGTTGTTGTTGTTTGTCCTTCATTCTTAAAGAGGACCATGACATCAGGAAGGTGATGTCATGACTTGCAAGTAAATTGTATTTAAGTGAGGCAGGGCTGTGCAAAGTCACCAGCCTTATTCTCTCCTCCAAAGCCATCTGGATCCAGTGGCAAGATATAGATCAGGATGATTGGAGATGGCCCCAGATGCAGTGGGAGACCTTGGCCTTTTTTTTTTTTTAGAGAGGCAATTTCAGGTTAAGTGACTTGCCCAGAGTCACACAGTGTTATATGTCTGAGGCAGAATTTGAACTCAGGTCCTCCTGACTCCGGGGCCAGTGCTCTATCCACTGGGCCACCTAGCTAGTTGCCCCAGGCCTTGGCATTTTTAAGCTAAGGTCTTTAACAGGTCTCAGTTTGAGGCAATAGTCATTAAATGATTAAGACTAGGTAAGAAATGAGGCAGAGAATGGCCCCTTTTACCTAGTCAAAAAAAAAAAATCAGTCTGGGAGGGGAAGACCCTCAGGGTTTCTGGCCAAAACAGAAACAATTGCTATTTGCATTCACTCAGAGTCATGGGAATCCAATGACCAAGTGGGGCTTGGGCTGGGCTCTATTATTTGCCAATCAATGAGAGCCAAAGCGACTTGGGTTTAAGGCATGATCCTTAAGAAAGAAATCTAGCTGTAAACCCCAAGATATCTTGAAGTTTCAGCTATCAAAATGGATATTCCTTTGGGCAGAGCACTTACAGGTAAAGAGGGAGAAGGAGGAGAGGAGAGGAGAAGAAAGGAGAGAAAGAAGGAAGGAAGGAAGGAAAGAAAGAAGGAAGGAAGGAAGGAGCTGCATTGCTCAATTGGAACTGGCCAGCTGGGTCCCCAGTGGGGCACCTCGTAGTATTCACAGGTAGTTGTTTGTCCTTCGTTCTCCAAGAGGACCATGACATCAGGAAGGTGATGCCATGGCTTGAAAATGAATTGGATCTAAGTGAGGGAGTGCTGTCACCAGCCTCACGTTCTCCTCCAAAGTCAGTTTGATTATGCTGTCAGATGGGGTGCCTGTATCAGCTGATTTTAACTGTTTTATTTGTTACAAGGGAGTTTACTGGGAGTGAGTGACATTTTTAAAATCTTCTTAAGTCAAAGACTATAACACTTTGCCAAGAAAGTGCCAGTGGCAGCAGCAGTGGAAAGCAGATGGCCAATTTGGAGGCAGTGATGAAGTACAATAGTAGCAGGGCAACATAACCCCCTATCCTTAGTGAAAGACTGGGCAATCCTGAGCTGTATACTTCCCAAAGACAGTAATTAATGCAGCACTGACCTGAAGGACCTGTAGAGAGTGGAGCAATGAAGAGATTAAAAAAAAAATGGAGAAATGGAACATAAAAAGAGGAAGAGGAAGAGGAACTGGTGGAACATGCAAGTATAGTCACAAAAATCAAAGGAAGGCCTTGAACTGGAGGATTACAAGGCCCAGATCCATGAAGAGGAGCAAATCTGAACCTTGTCCTTCACTGATTCAATGAGTCACATGGACTGTGCAGGTCCAGAGGAGGAAATCAACTCTCTATATACTTGGCGGAACTTCAACCCTAGGTTGTAAGTCTGAAACAACTACATAGGCTCCTAAGGAAAGTAGAGCCTATCAAAGGGGCAGATTACCTGCCTACCTAGCAACCCTAAGGTGGGTTTCCTGCTTAGAAAGGGGCCATAACTCCAGCATGGTACTCTAAATTTGAAACAAATATGTAAGTCCTTGGGCAAGGTGAAATTCGCCAAGGGGAAAATATTTCTTAACTGTCTGTATTCTTTGTTACGTATAATGAACTTCTTTCCATGTTTTATATTTTGTCAGTTTGGTTGCCTAGATGACAGCCAGAAATAAATCCATTTCAAATGTTGAGAAAGCATTTGGGATGTGATGGGATGGGGATAGTGGGACCATGATCCATAGAGCTATTATTGAGAAACTTTCAAGATTACCATCAGTCAATGTAAGCCCAGGATTTGAGTTCTGGGTGATGGGTTATGTTACCAGGACAATGTGGAAAGAATGGAGATCTACTTTAGGTTAATGTGTTTTATGCAAGACATTAACTCCAGTGTTAGAAATGATCTGTCCCTTCTTTAAGTCTCTGTGGCTGTTTTGTTTGATCTCTCCTTTTATTTTCTAACTCAGATTATAGTTAGGTATGTAACTGTCCTACACCCATACTAGGTTACGAGCAGGGGCTAGGTTCTTTTTAATTTTGGTATTCCTAGTGCCTGGAATAGGCCTCACACATAGTAAGTGCTTGATAAGTATTTGTTGAGCTCTCAAAAAGACTAACTACTATTTCTTAGAATTTCAAGAGCTGGAAGGGAATTAAAAGATCATGTAATCCAAACCAAACAGGTATGTAAACCTTCTATACCACCCCCAACAAGAGGGCTTCCAGGCTTGGTCTTAAGACTTTCATTGATGGAGGACTCTTCTGTCCTCTGCTCCCAAATCTAACCTCTGAGGCCAAGTAAAACAAATGTTATAGTATCCTCATCCACATGACAGCCTTTTAAATACTTGAAGAGAACCATCATGTGCCCCCTAAATCCTCTCTTATTCCCACCAATTACTTCAATTAATCCTCATGTGGCATAGTCTTCAATCCTCTCATCACCTTGGTCATCCTCCTCTGAAAATGGTACAGTTTATCAATGTCTATCCTAAAACATGAACTACACATAGTCGTAATGCAATCTGACCATGGAAGAGCACATCATCCCCCTCATTCTGGATACTATGCTTCTATTAGTTCTATTAAAGCTTCTATTACTGTAGCCTAATGTCACTTTAGCTTTTTGGTGTCCATATCACCCTGTTGACTTATGATATACTTGTAAACCACTAAGACCTGCAGATCTTCTTCATACAAACTATAGTTGACCATATCTCCTCAATCATGTATTTTTGCAGTTGATTTTTGAACCAAAGTATCTAATTCCTCCTAAGCAATTTCACCATTAAATATTTATAGTATAGCTATATAAAGAATATACTTTTTCTTTTACCCCTCTGCAAAAGCTATGTACAGGAAGAGGTTTCCTTTACAATTTCACATACGTCAGAACACTACTGGGTGTTTTAAAGCATTAATCAGAAATGGTTCTATTCCGGGGAAGTGGGGGGGGGGGTGGGAGGAAAGGAACCCTTCTACTTTGCCAACAGTCTCTATGAAAATAAATCAGTGCCAAAACCATACACTTCCAAGTACTGTGGCCTGGTGTCAATTTTCACAGTAGGGCCAGTGTTATCCCACCAGATAGTAGCAGGGCGGCAGCTAGAGTTACATGCCTTCAAAGCAGCTGCTGTGAAGATGGAAACCAAGTAGTCAGCCCAAATAACGACCCAGTCTTCTCTGCTCACTCCTCCAACATGGTTAGGAGGAAAGAATGGTCAGGAGGAAAGAATGGTCAAGCTGAATGACAGCTGCAACCACTAAAGGCTTCTCTTCTACAGAGAGGTAAATAGCAGAATCACTTGAGTGTGGAGGAAAAATCTACAGAAAAAAAGCTCTGGAAGAAAAGAAGGGAGGCAAATTGCAAAAATTCTAGAGCTTTAATTAATTGTCAAAAATACTGCAATTAAATGTGGCAGTGTTTGGTAGAGCAGTTATAGTATTAAGACAGATGGATGAGTAAGGGGCCCACTCTTTCCTTAATTTAACATTACTGCATCCCAGTGATGCGTCTCCTGCAGAGGGCTGAATGCCAACACCTCAGCCAAGCAACAACCCACAGAATCTGATCAAAGCAAACAGTCAAGGTGGACCACTTGGGCAAAAACAAAGAGTGATAGCTGACATTTATGCACAACACTTCAGAGTTTACAGAATGCCTCGCTCACTTCATTTCATCCTCACAGACACCCATTGAGGAAGGTAGTATAAGTATCATAAGCCCCATTTGACTGAGGAAGAAATAGAGCCCAGAGAAAAGTGACTTGCCCCAAATCACACAGCAGGCCAAGTATTCCTTAGTTGTGTTCTTCCCAGTATACCAGTCTGATGAACAAAAAAAAAGCCTCTAACTTTTTTTTCCTTCAGAAAAGAGAGGGAATACCAACCCTAATTACCTTACCCATCCATTACATTTTTTTTCTGTGCAGAAACAGATGGATAGCATGAAAGAACAACACAGCAAGACTTAACTGCCTGCTATTTGCCAGCTTCTGAAGGCCCATAAAGAACCTGAAAGGCCTTGGGGGGGTAAAAGATTATGCTAATGTAAACTCTGGTTATTATTATGGTTGCTTGAAACGAAAATTTAAATTGTTTCAGATAATAAAAATAATACTTAGCATTTCAAATAGCTCTCTTGGAATTTACCAAGTCCTTTAAAGTACAGGTATTCAATAACCCAGGTGACATTCAGAGCTCACCAAATGCAGCTGATCAGTGGGCCAAATTCAAGGGATGATAGTTCTCAGGAGGCCAGCCAAACCTGGAGCTGGAAGGGATGGGCAGCTATGTGGGTTCTCTCTCTTCTCATGTGCCTAGCCTCCAGGGAAAAGTGAGCATCCTTCCCTACCACCTCTCTCCTTCCCCTACTTTGGTGAAGTGCCATACCTTAATGACAGCAAGATAATTGTAGCTCCTTCCTGCTTCTTACTGTTCCAATAAAGATCTTTAGAGACTCAAGGGGGTGCAGTTTATAGGCACTGTCATTTTGTAAAAAGAACTGTTAAGAAGGGTTTTAAGTTTCCCTTGAGGAAATTAGGTGGTGCAGTACATAGTGCTGGGAGTTGGGATTAGACCTGTATCCAAACCTATCTCCTACACTTAATCACTAACATTTATGTAGTATTTAGCTAGCTATGTGACCCTGGGTGGTTACTTAGCCTTTCTGAGCCTCAGTTGCCTCATCTGTAAAATGACAATACCTCACAGGATTGTCTTGAAAAACAAAGGAGTTACATAACATAGGTAATTGTTCAGTCATTTTTCAGTCATGTCCAACTCTTTATGACCCTGTTCAGGGTTTTCTTGGCAAAGATGCTCAGTAGTTTGACATTTCCTTCTCTAGCTCATTTTGCAGATGAGCAAACTGAGGCAAACAGAGTTAAGTGACTTGCCCAGGGTCACACAGTTAAAAAGTGTCTGAGGTCACATTTGAACTCAGGAAGATGAGTCTTCCTGACACCAGGCCTATAGCTCTGTCCACTGTGCCCCAACTGCCCTAACATAGGTAAAGGGCTTTGCAAAAAACTTATAACTCTATGTAAATGTGAGTTATGATTATTGTTATTTGGACTTGGGGTTTTAACACCAGATATTTCTTTCATTGTCCAAATCCAAGTGTTAACTGATACATTTCCTATTAAACTCCCCATTTCTCTGACAGCAAACACAGTTTCCCACCAACAGCACCTCAAGTAAAGTTTTCTAAAACAGAACCTGAAGACTTCAGAAATGCAATTCCCATCTTTCTTGGAATGACTGGGGTATTCTGCTCTGACCTGAAATTTCAGCTGTATAAGACATAGCATGATAATTTCTGGGAAGCATATCTGTAAATGGATTGTGGCCAACAACCTGGAGTATGCTGGTAAATGCTTAACAACTAGCTCTCTGTGGAAATAAATCTACCCATAGTACACGTTTAAGTTTAATCTGCATTATTAACATTTTCTGGGGCAGCTAGGTGGCACAGTGGATAGAGCTCCGGCCTTGGAGTCAGGAGGACCTGAGTTGAAATCTGGCCTCAAACACTTGACACTTGCTAGCTGTGTGACCCTGGGCAAGTCACTTAACCCTGACTGCCTCACCAAAAAAAAAAAAAAATTTCTCCATCACTTTCTTAAGTACAGATAATCAACAAGACAATAAATCAAGGGGGCAGCTAGGTGGTGCAGTGGATAGAGCACCGGCCCTGGACTCAGGAGAACCTGAGTTCAAATCTGACCTCAGACACAATACTTACTAGCTGTGTGACCCTAGGCAAGTCACTTAAGCCCAACTGCCTCGCCAAAATAAATAAATAAATCCCTGTTTAAACAATCAGGTGGTTAAGTCCTGTTTGAGCTGAGTTCAGCACATCATTGCCAACTATTCTTTATAGAACAAATGTCCTAAATGTATTTAGGCTTGATATAAGAGGAAACTTCCTAACAACTACAACTGTCCACTAGTGGGATAGGCTTTCTTGGGAGCTGTTGGCCACCTGTCCCATGACTTAAAGTCACGATAACCACTGAAGTCTCCTCCAGCTCTGCGATTCTGTGACTGAAGGCGGAGGCAAAGATTATTTTCAAGACATTGCATTGCTCTTCAAGGTCAAGTACACATGCAAATATGTCTATGTGCAGAAGCCCAGAACCCAAAGACCTTTCTATAATGCCTTTGAGAACCTAGAGTGACCTCTGGGCCTATGATAAGGCAATACTAATGGAACACAGGCTCTGACAGGTCCTACCAAGCTAGAATGACTCTAAGGATAGACTGGTAAGACTGTCTGTCATCAGAGAGGATCAGTCTAGCTAATCCAAAGTGGTTCATCACCAGACCAACAGGTGATAATTTTTTTTTTTGCCCACTCATAAAGACCATTTAGTAAATAGTTGATCAGTATTGGCAAAGAGAGTACCAATATCAATGAAATCACATGACTATAAAGTATTAAAGAAAGAATCACCCAAAAGCAAAGGGCTAGCAAAGCCAAATGGGATGGTTTAGTAAGAGATGCGGCCAGTGTGATTCTCTCATGGCTCAATGCTTTCTGATGATAATTATTATGCTATCTGACATTTATAAAAATGCTTTTTAAGGTTTGCTAAGTGCTTTGTATATGCCATCCCAAGCGATCTCATCAACTCTGTGAGACAAGTACTATTATTATCCCCATTTTATATATGAGGAAACTGGGGCTCAAAGAGGTTAAATTACTTGCCCAAGATCACAAAGCTAATAAGTTTCTGAGACAAGATCTGAACCTAGTTCTTCCTTATTCCAGGTCTCCACAATCCAACTTGGTCCTTAGGCTTATATCACCAGCCCAAACAGAGCAACCAAAGAACCCCATTTCTGATGGTCCCATTTCAAACAAGTCAGGTGGTGGCTGCCAATGAATAGGCTGCTGGTCCTAGAGTCAGGAAGACTTGAGTCCAAATCTGGCCTCAGACAATTACTAGCTGTGTGACCTTAAGCAAATCTACCTGCCTCAGTTTCTTCAACTGTAAAATGGGGATAAAAATAGCACTTACCTCACAGAGTTGTGGTGAGAATCAAACAAGACATTTGTATAGTATTTAGTGCAGGACCTATCGGGTAATAGGCACTTAATAAATGTATGTTCCCTTTTGGCCTTCCTCCCAAAACCCTTCTATTCAAAGGGACCAAAGGAACCAGAGGAGCCAATCACTGCAAAACAAACCTAAGATCCATTAAATGCACAAGCACAATCATTATGTAACACTATTATTCAATTTTGGCTAGATGAGAAGGGATAACATCATTGACATATAATGAAACTTTTCTTCTGCTTTCCCCCCATTTTTTGGCGTCTGTTGATCTTTCCCCGAAAGAATGAAATAAGAATGGTACAATTGCATGATACAATTGAAAAAGCTCTAGATTTTGAATTAAAAGACCTGGGTTTGAATTTCAGCCCTGCCACTTACTATATATAAGTTGTTTAACTTGCCTAAATGTTAGAGTTCCTCATCTATAAAATTGGGAGGTTGGACTAGATGGCCAGTAAAGTCCCTTATGTCCCTAAATGTATGATAATGTGATATGCATGAAAAGAAAAAAGAAAACAAGCATGTGGTAGACATCTAGTGTGTGCCAGGCACTGTGCTAAGCACTTAAAACATTATCTCATTTGATCCTTATAGCAATCCTGGGAGGTGGGTGTTATTATGATTCCAATTTTACAGTTAAGGAAACTGAGGCAGACAAGTTAAATTCCTTGCCAGGATCACATAGAGAGTAAGTGTCTGTGGCCAGATTTGAACTTAGGTTCCCTTGCTCCAGGCCCAGCTTTCTGCCCACTGCACCACCTAGCTGCCTCAATCTACAAAATGAGAAATTAAATAACCAGGAGATGACAACTGAGGATGCCTACTATGCCAGTTTCTACAGCACTTTAATGTATACAAAATGCTTCCCCCATGACAATACTGTGGGGTAGGTAGATAGTATACATATTAATTTCCTGATTTATAGTTGAGGTAACTTGGGCTTGTAAAGGTGAAGTGACAGGATTTTCATTCATCTCCTTGGCCCAGTCACACATCTAGCTAAATGTTCAAGGTGGGATCCCTAGAAGGTTAAGAGGGCATCTTTCTTGGTCTTTAGATGACCCATTAGAATCTTTAACTATCTGTTTTCCTAATTGTCAAACAAGTGGCTAAGAACTGTTCTCTTCAAAATCCACAATGGAAAAAGGAAAGAGAAGAAAAGGAAACCACCAAAGACTAATAAGGAAAGAATCATAGAATCATAGATCTATAGAGCTGGAAGGGACCCCCCAGAAGTCAAGTCCAACCCCTTCATTTTACAAACGAGGAAACTGAGGTCCTGAAAAGTTAAGTGACTTGCCCTAGGTCACATAGGTTATAAATAGTAGAAATGGGATTCAAACCCAGGTCCTCTCACCCTAAACCTATCACTCATGCCACTGTAACTCTAAAACATTTAATTTTTATCAATTTACCGGCATTCTAAAGAACAATCTCTGTCCTTCCCCAAACCTGCAGTAATGGATAGAGTCATGATCTTGGGGTAAAGAAAACCCAGGTTCAGATCCAGCCTCAGACACTAAAAGAATGACCACAGATAAGTCACAACTTTTTTGTCCTTGTTTCCTCATCGACAAAATGATTACAATAACATCTATGATAATCTACCTCTCAGGGTTGTTTTGAGCCCTAAGGGAAATTATGCGCATCAAGAATATGGCAATTTTGAAAGTAATATAAAAATATTAGTTATTTTTAGAAGGAAACCAAATAGAGAGGTTCCTTGTCTTCCAAACATTGGTATGCCTAATCAAGCTGCTTCCAGGGGAAAAGGATCTCTCCAGTACCACCCCCTCTCCTGAGATACCCACTAACTAAAGTCATCCACCTGCCCCAGATGCCAACAGGAATTCCAATGCAAGGTCAGTTACAGCCTTCTGAGATGGGGAGCAGTAGCACAGGAACCGTCATGGGCGACCTGACATTTGGCCCATTCCAAACACTCTGGAAAGTTTTCAAATGTAATGGTATTCTCAGCACAGGCAGAGCTGCCTCGATCAAGGGCTTTCATAAATCATTCATCAAACCACATCTACTCCACCCCCATGAATCAGCTAGATGGAGCAGTGATAAAGTCATCAATCAATCAATCAATCAATCAACAAGCATTTCTTTTTTTTTTTTTTATTTTTAGGCAATTGGGGTTAAGTGACTTGCCCATGGTCACACAGCTAGTAAGTGTCAAGTGTTTGGTGTGAGGTCAGATTTGAACTCAGGTCCTCTTGACTTCAGGGCTGGTGCTCTAACAAGCATTTCTTGAGATCTATTATGTGCCAGGGCACTGTGTTGGGTCCTGGGGCTACAAAGATGAAAATGAAACATTCCCTGCCTTCAAAGAGCTTAAAGTCAACTGGAAATGTCTAAAAAATAAGGTGGTAACCAAAGGCTACAGAAAATGACAGGTACTAACCACTTTCTAACTCCTTTTTCTCAGCTTCCCATATCAGCTAAGTAATGGATAATTTCTTGTCTGTTATCATCTCTGAGTTATATAACAAACGTTTGTGATATATAAAAACAATGCTACTGTTTGTCATTATATTCTTTATATCACAAAGGAAATTGTAAAACAGAATTTCCCTCTCTTAAGGTTCTTAAGAAAGGGCTGACAATTATCATTCCAAGGTGGTTTAGGTACAAGATTGTCTGTAGACAGGAGGATAGAATAGATAGGCCCTTTGGGTTCCTGCCACCATGATCCAATCAAGCATTTAGTTTCTCCCACCCTATCTCCCAAACAAACAAAAAAAATACTGAGTGGAGCAGTGTGTGATTTTTTAGAAATAGCTTAGACTTTACTGTCACCCAGAAACTTCATCAGAAACAATGTCTATTTATCGTAATATCATCATGACAAGGAACAGCCCCTTGCTGTCACAGAAAATTAAAAATACTGCAGGAAATTCCTGCTCACATGACAAGAAACAAATAATTTTCAGAGATCTCCACAACAGCATAAGAATGGAAAAGAAAGGGGAAATGTTGGTGAAGATAAAACAATCTACAGAAATGCCATTTCTTAAATAATGACAGGTTAAGAAAACACTTAGCACCCAGATCTGGAACCAACATTCAGTGCCTTAGCCCAGCTGCAGTAATGTCTGAAAGGACAAAACATTTCACTACATCCACTTCAAAGAGAGTAAGAAGCAGTGTACATGGCCCTTCTGTCCTTCGGTTCCTGGGATCCAGGAGGGAAAAAAAATCATCTCCAAAGAATAAGAATAAAGAAAAGGTGATAGGAATACAGGAGAGTATAATCTATGTGGTTAGCACAGTGAGTGATCAGATCAAAACAGTACTATTTTAATCTCAAAATCACTTCAGGGTACAACAGGCCACTTTATCAAAGAATCGCAAAATCCCAGAATTGGAAAGGATTTCAGGTCATTTAGTCACACCCCAACCCGAAGCACAGATTCCCTCCATGATACCCCTGACAAATAGTCATCTAGTCTCAGCTTGAAGAGATGGATAACTTCGAGTGACAGATAACTCACTATCTTCCAGGATAATCCATTCCATGTTGGGATAGCTCTAATTTTTAGGAAGTCCCTCCTTATATATTGGGCTGAAATATGCTTTCCTGTAACTTTAGCCTATAGTTCCTTGTTCTGCCCTGTGGAGCCAAGCAGAATAAATCTAATCTCTCTTCTTCACAAAAGAGGATTAGTTAACATACCACCCCATTGTGCCATACTTAAGCTAGGTATCTGAAAACATCAATAGACCCTGAGATCTGTGATGTCTGTATGGCGAAGGGCACACCAGGGTCTGATGAAATCTAACAGATGCCAAGCATACACTCAACATTTCTGCTGAATCCAATTAAACTCTCTGCCACTAGTAGGCTCTGTTACGGTGGGAGTGGAGGTATAATTGGGAAAACCTCATATGCACAGAACATGCACAGATGTACCTGGTAAGGTAAGTCGGCCATCCTTAAATAAGTTTCCATTTTCAAACAGAAAGGAGACAAACTGGGGACACCATTGTTTGGCCTTGAGAACTGATGCAAAATAATAGCATCTTTGGAGTCAACCTCTTGCTCTTTCCTGTCAAAACCAGAACAGAAATAAAAAAAAAAACAACAACAACAACAATAGAACACGTGTTATACATTCAGCAAACTGAGTTCAAAAGCTACTGAGGCACGGCTCCTTAATGAGATAGTAGACCTGTTTTATTCAAGTCTTGACAGACTCTAATGCACTTAGCTTACAGAAAGAAAGCTTAGCCAATACATCAGAAAAGATCATGAAACTTTAGAAGTTCTCTCTAGTAGACAGTGGCTTAAGGGCTTAGGAAAAAATGTTTTCAACCTTCTTTGCTTAAGTGCATAATGATAACAATGATGATGATGATGATGACGACAAGGAAGAATACAGATGATGATCTTTATATAGCACTTTTATATTTGCAAAATGTTTTACATTTATCATCTCATGTGAGCCTCACAACAACCCTGTGAGGTAGGAACTACAGAAAATGTGTAAAACTCCCCATTTTACAGATGAGAAACAGATGAGGTTCAGAGAAGTAGTTAATTGACTTGTCCATGATCATCAAACAGCTACTGTCAAAGTTAGAATTTGAACCCAGGTCTTTCTGACTCCAAATCAGGCATTATCTACTACACCAGACTGTCTCTCCTCAAATATAAGTAGGCTCCGTGAGCAAGAAAAGCATTTTTCAGAATAAATCCATTTCATTCACTGTGGATTACATTTCTTCTATTGGGGCCAAATTGGATGGGACTGAAACATTCAATCTACTACAGATCATCTATAAAACCACATTACTTATAGAGACCCAGAAATAACAGTCTGCCTATGCACATGCCACCAGAATTGCCTGCAGGGAACTAGCTCAGTTTAGTGGGTTAGTCCCAAAGATCCAGGTATCATGAAGATCTGGTTTCTCATCACTTTCCCTTTGCTCCCAATATCAGCTGCCTTAGCAATGTCCTTTTCCTTCACTTCCAGTAACCTTCTCTCATCTCCTCATTCTAGGAAGCCTATCACCACCCTCCCCTTTTGTTTTGCTCCACTCCCACACTTCCGTCTCATTTTATTTTTAAGCTTTGGCTACTCTCTTCTTGGAAAGTAGTAAACTGCTTGTTGCTATCCATGAAGCACAGACTATTGTTAACAAGAGATAAGGTGTTCTTAACCATTATTTTCCATCCTTTCTCATAAAGTCCCCCTAGATCTCACCCACTCAATTCATTTCAGGAACTGATTTGAATTGCCATCTATTTTTACTCTATATTTTTTCCAACCCAAATGACAGAACTTACTGACTTTAGCTTTCTCTTTGAAGCTCCTCACTCTCTGGTTTATTTATTTGTCACTCTTACTTGGGGTAGTATTAGTCAATATACCTCCTCACTCTCTCCTGTTAACCTGAGTATTTGAAAACATTAACAGACTCTGAGACCAACTATGACCATCTGGTAAAGAGCAGGCTGTAGTCCTCTGATGTCCCACTATGCCAATAAGCATTTGCTTAACATTTTTGATAAATGAGATGAAATTCTCTGTCACTACTACCATGAAGGGTGATAGAATGGAAAAATACTGAACTTGGAGTCAGAAGAACTGGATGTGAGTCCTAACTATGACAATTGCCAGCTATGTGACCTAAGGAAAATAACCTTTTCAGACCTCAGTTTCCTTATCTGTAATCAGACCAACATTTATAAAATATACCTACCAGGTTTGTTATAAGACTCGAAGAATGTTAGAGTTGGAGGGGACCTTAGAGGTCATTCTACCCTCCCCCCCACCCATTTAACAGATGGGAAGCCAGAGAGAGAAAATTACTTGCTCAGTGTCACACTTTTAGTTAGTGGCACAGCCAAGAATGTGTTGGCTAGGTGGCAAAGTGGATAGCCTGGAGTCAGGAAGATTCATCTTTCATCTTCCTGAGTTCAAATTTGACCTCAGACACTAACTGTGTGATGCTGGGCAAGCAACTCAACCCTCTTTGCCTTAGTTTCCTCACCTATAAAATGACCTGGAGAAGGAAATGGCAAACCACTCCAATATCTTTTGCCATGAAAACTCAAAATGGGGTCATGAATAGTCGGATAGAATTGAAAAAGGACTGAACAACAACAAAAGAGCCAAAAATAGCACCTGGGCCTCCTGACTCCCAGGCCTGTGCTGTTTCCACAATACTCTGTTTTTCAAGATAATTCAAGCAAAGGCTTGCTTTGTAACCTAAAAGTGCTATATAAAATCAACAAATTCAATAAGCATTTACTAAGTGTCCTGCACAAAATAGGTGCTTTATAAATAATTGAGTGATTATTTGTTATCATGCCTACTGAAAGGCATTTTCTTCTCCTTTATTGTTCTTGGGCTTCATCTACATTTTAAATCATTCCACTTAAAGTTAATGCAAGGTTTTGGGGTTTTTTTAACTTTGCACAGATATTCACTAAGGGTGCCAACACTAAGGGAAGGAAGTATAGTTTCAAAATGTTTGCATTTTCAAAATTTTTGCCACATTAATGGCTATAAAACTGAAGTTAATGAATGGAACATTTTGAATACTCATCTTTACTAGTCAAAAGAATAGAAATAAGTTTTTCTTTCTGGACTTTCTTTTAGATGAGAATGCTTTACATGTTAAGATACTAGCAAACAAAACATTTATTTAGGCTACACTTAAAAAACACAAAGTAAAGTGTGGGCCGATTATCTAGGTATCTAGTCCAAAGAAGGCTGGACATCAAATGGGATACTTTTAATTAAGGATAGACTATATCAGAATGGAATCTTCTATATAATGATAGAATCTAGTGTTGCATACTTAGTAAATGCTTGTAATTAATTGATTGAATTCACATAAAATTTTTCCACAACTTACTGCTAGGTGGTGACACAGTGGATCAAGTGCTAGACTTAGAGTTAGAAAGACCTAGAGTTAGTCAAATCCCACCTCAGACACTTACCAGCAATGTGACCCTGGGTAAGTAATTTAACCTCAGTTTCCTCAACTGTCAAATGGGGATGATAATAATAGCACCTACCTCACAAGGTTGTTGGGAGGATCAAATGAAATAATATTTGTGAAGTATTTTACAAATCTTAAAGCACTATACAAATGCTAGCTATTATTATTTTTACTATTACTGAGTAATTCAGATTTTTTGCCTATTTTCCTGATAAATGAAACTGTGTATACCTGTTTTCTCAGAGTTTAGCCTAAATCCAGCCTAAATAAACTCACAAAGTTTGACTTTGGTATAACTCTATTTCCCTTTTAGCACATTTCTTCTCCTTTTAAGGTACCTTTTGCCAGGTACCCACTGAAGACAGCACAGGACAAAGAGAAAAAGTACTGGTTCTAGAAACAAAGGACATGGGTTCATATCCTACCCTAATATCTGTATGACCTACAGCAAATCAATCTTCTGATTTGTAAAATGGAGTGGGAAGGAGGGAGTGGATAGCCCCTGAGATCACTTCCAGCTTCAGACCAAGGCTACCTAGGGGACATTAGGTACCCCACCTGGGTCTGCCTTGCTGGGCAGTACTCTATCATCTGGACCTTACCCTTCCTCTTTCCCCCATCAAAACTTTCTTCATAACCTACTACCACTTAGAGATCATATCTGTATCATAGAATGAATTTTCACAGACATAATGCCTTATCCCTCAGGATTTAGGGAATATTTGTCACCAGTGAGGAGATATTAGAAATACAAGGGAATTTCTCTATGGCCAGTTCTGACCACCAAGATATATTTCAAGGTTATTGCTGGAATACAGTAAGCTAAATAAATACCTTGAGGGTACATCTACACATATAAATGATATGGAGAACAGAGCTAAACAAGTCATACGAGTAGAGAAAGAGAGAGAGAGAGAGAGAGAGAGAGAGAGAGAGAGAGAGAGAGAGAGAGAGAGAGAGAGAACAAAGAAAGAAAGAAAACCTTATGGCCTGAAATCTAATTAAGATAAAATTGGGTTCCTGTTTCAATTCTTTATTCCTTCCTCCAGTAAAGTCCTATTCTAATGACTAATAGCGGCCTGGGTTTTCAAAGGCTTTGCCAGAGGAGTACAAAATCTATTTGACTCTCTGATTAACTAAGTCATTCCATTGACATATGTTACATTCATGAGCCAGCCACACTAATGTGTAGAGAAGGATGGCCAACAGGTGATAAAATCCTTTCCCCAAAACTACTAATGAAAACCATCTCTAAAAGCATGGAGGACTTGTAATCTGCATCAGCGGAAGGAGTCCTCAAATGGATAGAACCATAGATTATTGAAGTATTTAAGTTCGAATTGCCTAAATCATTTGAATAAATTGTTTCAAATCTGTGCTTTATTTTACATATGTCAACACATCCTGAGACATAATTTCTTGTGTGAGCAAAAAAACGTAGGCACAAATATAACCTATAGTGCTGAGAGAGTCAAATAGCTATACAGTTCAAAGCAGAAAACTCTGCAGATGTGGACATGATAGTTTAAAATCCAAACCCTTTCCCCACAGCTATGCTATGTAAGATTCCTGTTCTGCAAACTGAAGAATCCAAATATACAAGACAACGTCCTAACACATTCTCAAATGTGTTTCAGGTTTTTGTTTTCTGTAAAGATTATTTAATAGGCTTTCTGGAAGGGGAATGAAGAATTGGGAAAATGTTAACAAAAGATAATAGAAAAAAATCAAAGGTCATTACAGAACTTCTGTTTATACTACATTGTGGAAGATTCCCCCCCCCCCCACTGAAGAAAAAAATATGCATATGATTCTCTTTATAGGAGTTTGCCAAAAAGACATTTTAGTCCTTTGAAGATGCTTTATATAAAATTGGCCAACATGTTAACTTGGTTCCAGGGACCTTTCAGCAATTTAAGGAAGGCTTAAATACAGTATAATTTTCACCAGGACTCCAAGCACCCATGAACCACCCCCACATCCTTCCTCAAGATAAACGCCTTCCTTTCCAGTTGGCTCCATCTGCAGTTTGCTGAAGCCACCATTTTCGGAGATTTTCCACATCTATCCCTGTAAACAAACTGCAGCAAGCTCTACTACCATTTCTAGCACTTCCAGATTTCCTGTTGAAGGCAAACACAGACACCTATGTGGGGCCCTCACTCTCAGATATTCTCAGTGCTCACAGGGTTATTCAGTTGGAAGTTGAAGCTGGGAGTCCCAGCAGCCTGATCCACATGGTGGTGAGTATGAAACAAGAAGGACGCTGCCCTGTTCTTTCTGCAGGCAGCTCTAAACAGGTTAATACTGCATCATTTCCCAAAGCTGCCCAAACACATTGGTTTAAGCTTAAAAACAGCCCTTCAAAGACAATAGGAGCTGCTGATTTTGCGACTACAACTTCCCTGAAATTGTAGGTTAAATTGAGGATGCTCAAAACTCATATTCTAGCATAGCCTTCCAATCAAGTGCTGCAGCCTGTTTCATTTGGTTCACGGAATAAACAAATCTTCGGCCTAATTCAGTTTCCAAAATCCAGGCCAATCAACACCTATATGGAAAATGAAAAACTCAAGTGCTGTGCAATTATCCTTCATAAGGACCATTGCCTCGGGCTATTTCTGCTTAACACCAATATGGGTCTGGGTAGGTTTGCTGGCCACTTTCTCCTTAGTTCATCCAGCAGCTCAATGTCCTGGAAACTCAAAAATTGCACACACCGCCAGGTGACCACTGAGACACCCTCGGGCAGAACGACTACCTAGACTGCGGGCATTTCTGTGATCTGGCCTGGCCTAAGGAAGAGAGGAAGGGCTGAAGCAAACTAAACTCTCACCTGGTGTAGGGCAGTGCGCCTGGCCCGCCCCTCGCCCCCACCCGTGTCAACAACGCCCCTGACTACTGCAGCAGCAGCAGCAGCAGCAGCAACAACGGGCACCGCAGCCTGCTCAGGGGCCCTCTGCCAGTCTCCCTGGGCTCGCCGTCTCTCGGTCTCACCTAATGGCCAGGAGCTCGTGGAGCAGGTACGCCGCTGCAGCCAGCAGGGCTCCCCCAGTCAAGTACAGGGTTTTCTTCCACCAGGAATCCGAACCCAACCCTGCCATGATCCCTCCGTAATCCTGCAAAGGGAAAGCGATGATGTCCCCATAAAAGGTATAGGGTTCCTCAGATGCGGCCCACAAGCCGAAGGAGATGCTCTGGTTCCGGCTCAGATCCACCACACACGACCTGGACGAGGCAAAGCCAATCCCCCAGTGCATGCTGCGCGGCTAGCGCCCGGCGGCCCTCGGCTGGCCAGGGCGGTGCGCATGGGACAAGGAGGAGGAGGAAGAGGCGATGGAGGAGGGCTCCGAGCCGAGGCGTCAGGAGCGCGAGCGAGCTCAGGGAGCAGCTGGAGCGGAGAGAAGTGGAGGAGATGGAAGAGGAAGAGAAGGAAGAGGAGGAGGAGGAAAAGCAGAAGGAGGAGGTGGAGAAACAAGAGCTGGAGCAGCAGCAGCAGCAGCAAGAGAAACAGCAGCAGCACCTGGCCGGGGTTGCTCTGGCTCTCTCTGTAGCTGCCGAAGCCGCAGCCACCACAGGCGCATCCTCCAGCTGCTTCTCTTTGCCTTCCTTTGTGCCCAGAAGAGCCTGAGTGATGTCATTGCTCCTCAGGGCAGGAAAATAGATGGGGGAGAAAATCACCTTCGTACCTGCCCCACCCCCACCCTTCACCCCTCTCTTCTCAAGTCTCTCCTCCTTCTCTTCCACCTCCTGCACCAAGCTCCTCGGACCGAGAAAGGGGAACCACTGGCGAGGCCATGTCTAAATTTGGGTCTGAGCCCTCACGGCCCCGACAGTCCAGTCCATGGTTTCTGCGCCTCTAAGCGGCGCTCGCTGCGAGGCACGCCCGAGAAAAGATCTCTCTGGACCAGAGGGTCTGTGGCAGGCTGGGAAGTCGGCCTGACGATGAGAGAGCTTCCTCTCCGCATCCTCCAAGGGGGATCGAAGAGTACGCAAGGCTCTTGCAAGGTCCCTTCATCCTCTCCACCCTCCGAGCCTCATCCTCCTCCCGTGTCCTGTCTTCTGTTCTAAGTGTCTGGGAAAGGTCACAGGCAGAGGGCATAACTCACCTCACGCTAAGAGGGATATTCAGACTAGCAGACCAGCGCTGCTGCAACTGGAGCTGGGGACCGGGAAAGGGGGAAGGGGGGGACGGGGGGGACGGGGGGGACGGGGGACCCGGATTGATGTCTGGAAATTGACTGATTGACCACTAAGGAACCCGTTTTCTATTTGAATTGAAGAGAATGTCCGTCAGTCAATCAGTCAGCGAACTAACATTTATTAAGGGCCTGGTATGTGCACAGCATTGTGCTAAGTGTCTGAGGAAAGAAGGAAGGAAGAAATGAAAGAGGAAGAGAGAAAAAAAAGAGAATTTAGGCTTTGTTATGTATCCCTTGGGATGGGGCATGGGCCTGTTTTTACCATTCAAAAAAAATACTAAGGATAGGAAAGTTAGTCCCAGAAAAACCCTCTCAAATATTGCCTCCTTTGAGATCTTGGAAAGGGATTTCCCAGATCCACATCCAGTATCTTTTGGTTAGAAAAATCTCCCAGAATTTAAATTATTTTTTCTTGTTGTGAAATTATGAAGAACAACAAACTTGTTTGTTTGTTTGTTTTTTGGTAAAGCAACTGAGGTTAAGTGACTTGCCCAGAGTCACACAGCTAGTAAGTGTTATGTATCTGAGGTTGGATTTGAACGCAGGTCCTCCTGACTCTAGGGCCAGTGCTCTATCCACTGTGCCACCTAGCTGCCCCAAACTTTTTTTTTTTAAGTATACAAAACACTGGACTGGGATTTATGAAAAGCAAAGATAGAAAGTTTTCAGTAAGGCAGGGGCCACTGGGTTTCAAAATCATGAAAAACTGATGACCTTAGAGACAATAGTTTCATTTCAGTGCTGGGAACAAAAATCTGATTAGAGGATTTGAAAGAGTAGGCAGTAGGTTGATGTGCCGTGTTTTGTCTTTCAGCCCTGTCCGATTCTTTCTGACCCATTTTGGGATTTTCTTGGCAAAGATAATTGAGTGGTTTGCCATTTCCTTCTCCAGCTCATTGCATAGTTCGGAAACTGAGGCAGATGGAAGTTAAATGACTTGCCCAAGGTCACACAGCCAGTAAGTGTCTGAGGTCAGATTTGAACTGAGGTCTTTCTGACACCAAGCCTAGTGCTTTATCCACTGTATCACTTAGCTGCCTCTAGGTAGTAGGTAGTGTCTGACCAAAAAAAAGTACTGTACTCTTTTTTGGGAATAAGCTTGTCAAAAAATGTATAATAAAAAATTATCCTAATGCAAGCATTTTTCTGCTTATGGAGAGAAATGTTCAAATTGACAAGAGTTTCCTGTGACCTTCCAACATCTCTCTCAAGTAAAGCATTTTGAAATCACAATTTATAAGATTCTTTAACAATGACTATTTCACAGTCAAGACTGAGCAAGGTAACAGAGTTTAGGTAACAATTGAGTTAACATTTTGTTTCATCTACTGGGATTTATGAGGAATGGAGGAAGAGAACTGACTGGGTTTATATTACATAACCTCAGTCTTCTTAATGAAGTAGAAGTGTAGGTTAGATGCTCTTAAGTGTGGAGGTAAGAGTAAACATGAAGATGAAAGGAGGGAAAAGTCCCTTCCTCCTTAAGAAGATGGAGGCTATGAGATGAGGAATTTCTTAGGGAGTAGTGCATGGATTGTCTAACAGTATTAAGGGCCCAACTGAGATGGTACAACTTTAATTTTTAGTAAGTGAAACTGATTCAATTACATGACTTTCTCTAGTGACTCTCCACAGCCCTGGAGCATGAGAAGAGAAGATAAAAGTAGCCTCAGAAAGGTATTTCTCTAGTCAAGTTTCAAATCTTGGAGGTAGATCTTCCTGCCTTCAGGAAATGGAGAGACCACCATGTTAGTGCATAGATAAAGCAGGCTAGGCAAGACCACTTGAGCAGAGAAATTGTGTAGTCAGTTGGCTAGAGCAATCATCAAAATGAATATTGAAATTCCTGAAGGTGACAGCAAGAGATAGGGTGAAAAGGGAAGATTATGAGCTAGTACTAACAGTCTCAGAGAAAGGAGAAAATCAGAAAAAAAATAACCTGATGAATAAGAATAAGAATAAATCAGTCAATAAACATTTTTAAGTGCCCATTATATATCAGGCACTGTGATAAGCTTTAGAAATACAAAGTAAAAAGATAGTCCCTGCCCTCAAGGAGCTCACAATCTAAAGGGAGAAGACATTCTAAGAAGAGAAGCTAAAGGGGGGAGGGGAGAAGAAGGGAACCTAGCTCAGGGCATGATGAAGACCTGCAGCCAGGTGGGAAATGATAAGATAGTTGTAATGGGCACCTTTCTTAAATAGAGGAATTCTCCAAATCTCCAATCAGAGGGAGGAAGTTGTCCCAGGGTCAGGGAATACTGAGTTGGTGTGAGTTTCAGAGTTGATGCAGTGTTGTAGGAAGATGAGCTGAAGTAGAAGTCCAGAACGTCAACCAGGTGGGAAGTTATTCTCAGCTCCATTTTCTTTTCTTTTCTTTCTTTTTTTTTTCTGTGAGGCAATCGAAGTTAAGTGACTTGCCCAGGGTCACACAGCTAGTGTCATGTGTCTGAGACTGGATTTGAACTCACATCCTCCTGACTCCAAGGCCAGAGCTCTATCCACTGTGCCATCTAGCTGCCCCTCCATTTTCTCTTCATCTCAAATCTTTCTAACATGGTTCGCCATCCCCATATCCTTCATACCAGTGTCTGATGAAGTGGAGGCTCTTTTCTGTATCAGGGTCAACACTTCTATATGTACCCTTGACACCAACCCCTCCTATGCTCTCCTGAAGATTGCCCCCACAATC
The DNA here is from genome assembly GCF_900497805.2 of Vombatus ursinus. Classification (NCBI taxonomy): domain Eukaryota; kingdom Metazoa; phylum Chordata; class Mammalia; order Diprotodontia; family Vombatidae; genus Vombatus; species Vombatus ursinus. The sequence goes on from NW_020940360.1 coordinate 25,170,071, forward strand.
ATCCCCATTATCTTTCTAATCTTCAGGTTCTGCCTGTGTACTGGTTCTCTGCTAGCTACAAACTCTCCAAAGCCTCCTCACCCGATATCACTCCTCCCTTTCTGAACTCCTTGGGGGAAACAGTGTATCAAGTAGGTACCTCCTCTTTCTCATCACTCTTTTTCTAAATCCTCTGCAATCTGGTTTCTGACCTCATTAACTAAAACTGCTCTCACCAAAGTTACCAGTGATGTCTTAAATCCCTAATCCTGGACTTTTCTGTAGCATTTGACACTATTTACCTAGATGTTCTCTTCTTTTCCTTGCAATCTCTTTATTTTTCTCCTAATATATGTTAGTTGACTGACTGACTACCCATCTGACTTCTTTCTCAATCTTCTTTGCTGGATCTTCATCCATGTCACATCCCCACCCAAGTATCTGTCCTTGGTCCCTTTTCCCTTTACTTGCTATACTTTATTTGATGTCTCATCAGTTCCCATAGATTTAATCATCAGTATTAAGCAGATGATTTCCAGATCTATTTATCCATCCCTAACCTCTCTCCTGAGTACCAATCCCATTACACTAACTGTCTATTGGACATTTCAAACTCGATATCCTCTAGGCATCTCAAACTCAGTATGTACAAAACACTAACTTTCCTCTAAAACCCACCCCTCTTCTGAACTTCCTTCTTACTGTCAAGAGCACTGCCTTCCTCCAAGGCACCCAAGTTTGCAACCTCATTATTCTCCTAAGGCAAACACTCTTTTGAGGGACTTTAGATCTCTCCCCCAAAAGGGGAAGATGCCTGAAGAAGGTACATTAAAGGAAACTGAAAAGGGAGAGGAGATACCCACTTCGGGGCATGGTAGAAAATATCCAGAGAGTGAAGCTTTGAGAATAATGAGGACATGGCTGGCCTGGGTATTTATTCCTTAAAATGGAGGCTCTGGGAGGAACCAGCCCCTAGGTATATGGAGGTTACCTATTCATCCCCTCTATGCACAATGGAGCAGCCATAATGGCTCTCCTACTATTCCTCAGGAACAACACTCTATCTCCTTCTCCACACCTTTGCATTGGCTGTCTCTTACACCTGGAATGTTTTCCCATCTCACTTTCACTTTTTGAATCCTTAACTTCCTTCAAAATGTAGCTCAAATGTTATCTTCTACAGAAGGTCTTTCCTGGTGCTGTGTCCTATTTCTACCCCATCTCCAAATTGCTAGTGCCTTCACCCTAAGGCCACCTTTTACCGTCTCTCTGGATAGATTAGATAGATAGATAGATAGATAGATAGATAGATAGATAGATAGATAGATAGGGATCTCTTGTGCATTCTGACTTATGTACATTATTAAAAGTTATGCTTGACTCAGTGACCCATTGTTCCTAGACCTGCTTGTCAATCAGTGTTGGGGGAGATTCACCCAGTTTGCGGTTTTGTATTGCCTGATATTCATCATGTAGAAAGTCATCCCCTATCTGTTTGTACCTAGCAAACTGTCCCCTACTTACTACCTTGGGAAGGAACTGAGATGCAATGGTCCATCTACTTTCACCGATGTGGACCTATCAGAATTGCCTTTATCTTATTACAAATAAATAAATTACAAATAAATATCTTATAACAATAAAAGCTGGCCCCATCTTGAAACCCTTGCTGATCTCCAGTGATAAGTCCATCATTGCTACCTTGATATACTTCTAAGAAACTCCTTTTAACTTACTTTGTCCTGAGTTTTGCCTCCTTAATTAGGGTGAAAGCCTGAACAAAGAATTTTTCCTTTTAACATGTTTGTTGTCTCCTCCATTTGAATATAATCTCCTCAAGGTCAAGAACTATGCTTTCTTTTTCTCTTTATCCTTATGCTTACCACAGTACCTTAGTAAGGGTTTAATAAATATTTGCTGATTGATTGATTGAAGAGAAGTCTTAACCTCAAAATGCCCAAGTCACCACTTAAGACAACTGATGAAGTATGATTTTGGTCTCTTGGAAGAGGTGAGGGAATAGTGGTGCAGAATGAGACATACATTATACTTATCCATTAAAAAGAAGGGCTTATATTTGAGGAATGGAAGTGTTAGTGGGTAATGATGAAGAAAAAAAGAAAAGAACACCAATGAAACATTAAAAATACAGAGAAGACAAAAGAAGTTCAAAGGAGAACATACACAATTAGAAAGTAGAAATGGCTGCCAGAATTGAAATGGGCTGCCTTGAGAAATGGTCAATTAACAATGGGACGCAGTGGATTAGAGTGCCAGGTCTGGAGTCAGGAAGACTCATCTTCCAGAGTTCAAATCTGGCCTCAGACACTTACTAGCTATATGACCTAGGGCAAGTCACTTACCCTTTTTTGCTTCAGTTTCCTCATCTGTAAAATGAGGTGGAGAAGGAAATGGCAAACCACTTCAGTATCTTTGCCAAGAAATGGGCTCATGAAGAGCTGAACTCAACTGAAATGATCAAACTGAATTGTTTGTATTTTACCCTGGAGGCAATAGGTAACTTTTTGACCAGGGGAATAAATGACATGGTCAGACTTGTGCTTTAGGAATATCTTTTTGTTCTTAAGCTCTAAGTAACAGCATCCCAATGAAAGAATGCCATTCCATTAAAGGAAAGGAAAATAAAATCATAATCATGAAATGTTCAACTATTTTTATTGGACTTGAGTTGATACAGTATCAAATGAAATTGTCATTAGGTTGCAATTACTTCATAACACTAATTAGCTAGCAAGATGAATTTATTTTCTTCCTATGTCATGACTTTGGGCTTACGGTATTTCACCACATAATCATTGCCACCATATAATCATTGCACCCTGTTTTTTCAGTCGCAAAATTAGTTTATAACCTTTCATTGCATAATCATCACATGGCATAATTCTGTTCATCACACCACTTAAATGGTAAACAGAGCAGCAATATAATCACCAGTGGCATATGGATACCCATTTATCTCTTGCCCATTCTAGCCAATTCTCAGCACATGAACTCTCAGCACATGTATATTGTTGAGTATTCAATTTTTAAGGTATATTTATGAGTATTCTGTGCATCCTAATCTTGCACCAAAGACATTTTAGTAATAAATGATTTTTAAGCAATACCAGCACAGTTTTTAAAAACTTCACATAATGGTCACACCCCATCTTTTTTTTTTTCAAAAATCTGCCATAAAATCTTCAATGATTATGTGGTGAATTACAGGATTTCATTTTCAGAGGAATAGGCCCCTTCTTTATCTAAGTCTTTCATATTCTATTTCAGTAAGTTCTTCATTTAAAAAAAAAAGGGAACATCAGTTTGGTAGGTCTATGGTGTATGAATTGGAGAGGGAAAAGAGTAGGCAAGGAGACCAATTGGGAAGCAATTATGACAATCTAGTTAAGTAAAGTCAACAAATATCTATTTAGTGCCTACTCTGTCCAGGAACTGTGCAACACACTAAGGTTACAAATAACCAAGAAGTGGTCTGATCTAGGGTGATGCTTGTGTGAGTGGGGGAAAGGGGACAGGTGAAAAATATATTATGGAAGTAGAATTCAAAGACTTGAAAAGACTTCCCTTGGAAAGGGAAGTGTCAAGTATGAGTCCAGAGTTGAAAACTTGAGTTCCTGGAAGGATCATCATTCTACCCTCAAAAGAAATAAGAAAGTTGGGAAGAGCAGAGGATTTCACAGGGTGAGGTAAAATAATGAATTCTGTCTTGAATATTGCTTGAATACTTCCAAGGGGAAAGAAGGAACCCACCATTTCTTAAGGCAGCCCTTTTCAGTTTTGTCAGCCATTTCCACTTTGGAATTATTGGGAAGTTCTTCCTGATATCAAGCCTACATTTTCCTCTTTGCTTCTTCCACCTATTGAGCTTTCTTCTACCCTCAGGGACCAGAACAATAGAACAAGTTTAATCCCTATTCCACCTAACAACCTTTAAAATACTTGAAGACATATATCATGTTTCCCCTAAGTCTTCTTGTATCCAGGCTAAAAATGCCTAATTTTTTCAATAGACCTTCATAGGACATGGATTCAAAAGTCCTTTGCCCCACTCTGGACACTTCATGCCTTCATGTGATGCAGCCCAAGATCTGATTCCTTCTGTTTTGTTTTGACTGCTACATCACACTGCTGACTGACACCGAACTTGTGGTCAATTAAAACACCCAGCTTTTTTTAGGACAAATTGAAATCTAATTGGCCTTCTCCATCATGTAATTGGGAAGTTTATTTTTTTAAAACCAGGTAAGACATTACATTGGAGGCAGTGCAGTAAATAGAGCGCCAGGCCCTGAGTCAGGAAGACCCGAATTTAAATCTGGCCTCAGACACTTACCAGCTGTGTGACCCTGGGCAAGTTGCTTGACTCTGTTTACCTCAGTTTCTTCATCTGCAAAATAAGCTAGAGAAGGAATTGGAAATCCATTGAAGTATCTCTGTCAAGAAAACCCCAAATGAAGTCATAAAGAATAGGACACGAATGAAACAACTGAACAACAGCAAAAGGTATTACATTTATCCCAATTGAACTTCATCTTTTTAGATTCAACCTAATTTCCTAACCTGTCAAGATCTTTTTGGATTATATGAAATGCAGCACAGTAGGTATACCTCTCAGTTTTGTGTCATGTTGAATTTGAGATGCCTATGGGACCTTCGGTTAAAAATCGTTCAATAATAGACAGTTGGTAATGCAGGAATGGAGTTCAGGAAAGAGTCAGGGTTTAGTTATATAGATCTGGGAGTCATTTGCATAAAGATGATAATTTGAACTCCTGAGAGCTAATGAAATCACCAAGAGAGTTTAGATCCAGAAAAAGGCCTTAGATGATTGTCTGCATAGGTGGTGGGACTTGGGTGATGATGCAGCAAAGGATTCTAAGAATGGGGCAAACAGGCAGGGGGAGAACCAGCAGAGAGAAGTGTAACCAAAGTACAGAGCAGAGAGGCTATCTAAGAGAACAAGGGATCAACAATGTCAAATGTTACAGAAGTAAAGAAGGATGAATGCTTAGAAAAGTCCATTGCATTGGAGTTAGAACCTAAGGGATCATTGGTAATCTTGGAAAAAGTTTTAGTTGAGTGATGCAGTTAGAAAACATGAGATAAAGAAATACGTGGGAGGTTATAAAGCTGAGGCAAGGAATGCAGAAAGCTTTTTCCAAGGGTTTGGTTGAAAAGGGAGAAGAAAAAATAGGACAATAGCTTGAGGGGCTGGTAGAATCAAATTAAAGTTTGTTTATTTGTTTGTTTTTTTAAGGATGAGAGAGAGATGGGCATATTTGTACCATTAGGAGCCACTGGATAAGGAGAAAATGAGGGTGATCAAAGGGGCAAGCTCCCAGAAGAAATAAGAAGGGATGGATTCAAGACACAAACAAAGAGGTTGGCTTTGGGAAGGACTCCCTCTTTCTCCAAGACTTTAAAGAAGCAGAAACACCTTCATGCCCCAATGATGTATCTGAAAAGGACCTCAATCTAAAACTCAAAGAGCTATCATAGCATCTATTTGAAATGAATGATTCTTCAAACATTTTCTAATTCATACTTTTCAATAATTCACATTGGCTTTCCCTTTCCCTGTCCCATTATTCTAACGGCTCGGTATTCTGTCTTCCAGGAAGACATTATCCCTAAAAAATAAAGTACCTCATTCTGACACTAACTAAATCTCCGTGGTTTACCAGAGCTGGAGAGATTAGTAAATCAAAGATAATGACCTGTATAAAAAATTATCACAGATAATTTTGGGATTTCCCAAAAGAAGGAGGGGATAATCCCTAACAACTGCAAAAACTCAAAAGAAAACATGGATTTTCCTTAAGGTCTATATTAATACCTAGAAGAAATAAAGCAAGTTACAAAAAGTTAAAAGCTTTGGAAGAGAGAATAAGTTTTAGAAGTGAAAATGGTAACTTATGACAAAATTTATGACAAAACAGAAGCACCACTAATTCATCACTTTGTTATAACCTTTAAGATTTTTTATTTCATATTCATAAAATGAAGATATGTTCACTAAGGGTTTTTCTTTACCTGATACATAGTTTTGTCAGCAGCCTCTATATTTAAAAATAATTTTTACATCTCAATATTTTAAAGTCAAAACAGTGGGTATTACCAACCACTGGTTCTATTTTCATCAGATCCCTGTCCAGGCACACATAAGAAACTTGAATCCAAGTCTAACTAAATGTCTTTTCTTTCCCATTGAATTCCTTCTTCAGCCCCAATTTTCAGCTGTCATTATAATTTTGAATATGATTTCTTCTCTCCTGCTCCCACGTCACTTCCCTCCTCCCAATACTTACTTCCTAGACGGTATCTCTTTGGCCTGTGCTATAACATAACATCTCTAAAACCCGAAAAGGTTGGTTTCACAAGGAATGCCTTCTGTAGAATTTTTATACAAATCTTCACTGCCAGGATGCTTTTTTAACACAAAATCTTATATACCATTTACCTCCATGAATTTGACAATCATTTCAATTTAATTCAATAAATAATTAATATAATATATTATATACAAGGCAGTGTGTTAGGTCTATATCCCAAACAAATGAAAGAGGAAAAGGGCATGTATAAAAATATTTATAGCTCTTTTTGAGGTGGCAAAATAAATGATGTCCATCAACTGGGGAATGGCTGAACAAGTTATGGTATAAAAACATGATAAAATACTATTGTGCTATAAAATAGTATGATGGGGATGATTTCAGAGAGAACTGGAAAGACTTGTATGAACTAATACAGAGTGAACTGAACTGAATGAGAACAATTTATGCAATGGTAACAACATGGTAAAGACAAACAACTTTAAAGAATTAGGAATTCTGAATAGCCTTATGACCAACCACTATTCCAGAGGACTTACAATGAAACATGCTGCCCATTTCCTATTCGAAAGGTAAAAGCATTGTTTTGAGGGGGAGGCAGTGGAATAAAAAGGGAAGAGGAAGATTTTTACTATTTGAAAAAACAAAATCTATTTTAAAAAATAGGAAGTTTGGGGAAGGAGTGGGTTGAGGAAAAATAAAATAATAATAAAATAATACACATTGCAACCCATCCAGGCCTGCTCATTCTGCATGATTTACTTTGTTCTACCAAAAATTAAAAGACAGCAGAGACAAGGCTCATTTATTCTCAGTTCTAGAGTACAGAACTAGTCCTTCAAAGGGCACTTGTTGTAGCCATGAGGTTATCTGAGGTGGGGGGGTGGAAGAGAGAGGGGCTGTCAAGTTTTCCCAACATCACTTGCAATGACTGGTTCAAAAGAGAAGAGTTTAAGAACTTTAACAATGGAAAGGGAAGAATGGGAGAAAGTTAGGGAATAATATTATATGTAATTGCATTGAAGACAAGCTGTGTGATTGACTGTCACCAAACAAGTGAAGGGAAGGAGTCAGCCATCTTCTCACCTCCTAATTGTCTGATCACACAACCCTTGGGATCACTTTGGTCTCACTTTGGAGACAATAGATATAGATGAAGAGAGGAGATGGGGGGTGGGGGTGGGGAAGAGTCTCAAAATAAAGTAAAAAGTGAAAGAACAAGTAAAATTCAGCATAACCATGGATCCATGAAACAGTCTAATACTAATAAAAATATAAGTTATAATTACATATAACAAGTTATCATAAAAAATAATATTAATAGCAGTCATACACAGATTGAAAAGAGAATTCTATTGGTTCTGCTAACTCCTTCCAATTATCCCTTATTGAATTAACTGAATGAACAGGGTAATGGCCTAATTGTGTAGACAGGACAGAGGTATTCTGGATTATCATGGGTTACTACAATTTTGAGTTTTCATTTATCTCCTGAGGCAAGGAAGTGACAAGTGTTTTGAGACTCAAGCAGAAGAGAGACAACACATGTAGAGAAAGGAGGTGGTGGCATTTCTCCCCTTTTTTCAGTGGCACTGGCACTGACAACAGGAACAGAGCAGTTTTCTAATGACAGCTTGGCACTTCCCCTCCTCAAATCCCATGTGACTGGGGAAGCTGAGGAGGTGAAAGCTAAAGGTCCAGGCATCAAGACTGCTTTTGTCAACATCTGTCACTCTGGCGCCTGGAGCACTGAGAAAAAAAAAATAGATGTGGTACAGGGCTTCTTAAACTTTTTCCACTCTAGAACCACAGTTTAAGAAGCATTGCAGGAAAGACTATCATAATGGTCCTTATTCCCTTCTCCTGCCTGAATCTTACATCTTTTTTTTTTCAATATTTGATTTTGTTTTATTATTTCTTGCTGTCTCTTGGAGTTATTTATTTCTGCTTAGTCTATTATAGTTTTTAGGAAGCCTATTAGTTGGGTAAAATTTACCACTTTCCCTTCTAAAACTTATTCTCTCTTCCAGAGTTTTTAACTTTCTGTAACTTGCTTTATTTCTTCTAGGTATTAATATAGACCTTAAGGAAAATCCATGTTTTCCTTTGAGTTTTTGCAGTTGTTAGGGATTATCCCCTCCTTCTTTTGGGAAATCCCAAAATTATCTGTGATAATTTTTTATACAGGTCGGTATCTTTGATTTACTAATTTCTCCAGCTCTGGTTCCAAAATGGGGCTTTGTGCCAGGGCCAGGCTCTGCTCCTTGCTGTGCATCTGGTTGGAGATATTTTCTCTTGTTTTGTCCATGCCGTTGGTCCACCGGGTTCCTGAGCTTACCTCCACCTCCTGTGGCAAGCCCCACATTGATCTTTGAAGTTCAAAGTCCTCAGTCTTCAAGAACTTCTATGGCATATCAGAATAGAATTCTAGGCTGTTGATGGAGTTGTGAATTGATCCAACCATTTGGAAAACGATTTGGAACTATGCCCAAAGGACTATAAAACTGCATACCCTTTGACCCAGCAATACCATAACTAGGTCTGTATCTCAAAGAGATTAGAAAAAAAAAGGAAAAGAACCTATCTGTACAAAAACAGCAGCTCTTTTTGTGGTGGCTAAGAATTAGAAATTAAGGGGATGCCTATTAATTGGGGAATGGCTGAACAAGTTGTGGTATATGATTGTAATGGAATATTATGGTGTTATAAAAAATGACAAGCAGAATGATTTCAGAAAAATCTGGGAAGATTTACATGAAATGATATAAAGTGAAGTGAACACAACCAGAAGAGTACTATGTCTAGTAACAGCAATATTGTATAATGAATAACTGTGAACGACTTGGCTCTTCTCAACAATACAATGCCCTAAGACAATTCCAAAGGACTCATAATGAAAAATACCATCCACTTCCAGAGAAAGAACTGATGTCATCTGAATACAGACCAAAGCATACTATTTTTCACTTTTTTTTTGTTCAAGTTTTCTTGCACAAAATAACTAACATGGAAATGTTTTACATGATTGCACATCTATTACCTATAACTGATTGTTTACCATCTCAGGGAGGGAGCAAGAGACAGGAAGAATACAATTTAGAATTCAAAACTTAAAAAAAAAAACTAATGTTAAAAACTGTTTTTACAGTAATTGGGGAAAATATAAAATATTATTTAAAAAAAAAAAAAGAAAAAATAGAGTGCTAGGAAGCTCAGTACTCCTGGGTACCTGGGCTGTCTTGGTCTTGAGCACTGCCATGACACATTAATTATTACCACTCCCCAGTGCTTCCAATGTTCTCATGATGGGACATTATGACTATCCTGGGGCCTTCTCATTTCTGCCCTCCACTCTTGCTACCTATGAACAGACCTACTATCTACAAATATTTCTGACTACTCTGGTTTTGTTGAAAGACTACCATTTTGTTTGCCTGAGGTGGCTTTGCTGGTGCCCCCCTTTCCTATTGTCCATAGTCATCTGGCTGGCTTTTTGCAGTTTTGGGGTGGAAAGACACTCAAGTTTCTCAAATTTCAGGTTTCTGAAGGACTAAGTACATGGGATGAAGATGGTCTACCCTTGTTCAGGAAGCTATCTTGGCCAGAAGTTCCTGAGGAGTATTTTACCTGCATCCCAGAAATTATGATATCTTCTTTTATAGTCACTATTTCTGATTTGTTTTTTGACCCACTCATTACTCAAGATGTTATCATTAAGTTTCCACTTAGGCCTTTATCTTTTGCTCGCAGTTATGATCTATAAAGAATATTTGGTATTTCTGCTTTTTTAGAATTATGTATAATTTATCTGTGCCCTAGAACATGATTTATTTTTGAAAAGGCATTACATGGTGTTAAGAAATATGCTTATTGCTCCCCTTCTCATGCCTTTCAGCTTTAAATACTCCATTTGCTTAGTTCTGTAGTCTCCTTTTTGTTTATCTTTCTCCTAGATTTGCCTAGTTCTGAGAAACAAACATTAAAATCTCCAGCAATATATTGTTACGACTATCTGTACAGTGGGAGTGCCAGAGCCTGGGAATGTGACCTGGAGTCTGTTAATGTAAACTACCTTGAGTAAATATAAACAGCAAAAGAAATTCCAACTATCTCAGGGAAACGTGTGCATGTGACTATGGGCCATCTCTGGCAGTATGCCTTCTTTGTTTTTTCTCTATATCTAACTTGGCCAAGGGTTGATGGGGGGGATCCATTAGACCATTCTCTCCTCCTGCCACCAAGGACTGGGTCTCATGAGTAAACTCCCCTAAACAACCCAATTAACTTAATTAACCCTAATAAAAACCTATTGATTACCAAGCTGGCATGGGCCCCTTTTTCTTTGGTATCTCTCAGTATCCTCTTGGCAGGTCTGCATCCCTACAATTGTCATGTTAGGGCAGAACCAATCAGCCCCTTGACATGTGTCCCTACAACTGGCATAGCTAGCAGGACAGTCTTCCCCCCTACAAATCTTGTGTCCTTCCATTGTGTCTTTTTCCAACTCAGTTAACCTTTCCTTTGTGAAAAATGTCATGCTATCAGGGACATGTATGCTTGTGTTGATATTGGCCACTGTCTACAGTTTCTTTAAATTATAATTCCTAAATCACTGCCTTTAAAAGATATCTTATACTTTTTTATTATATATAAGCTATCTCTTTTTCTGCTAGGATCCCCTAGGTTCAGCCAACTCGCTAGAAATATTCATTTTTAAGAGGAAAAAAATTATGATGTCTATTGTGCCCGTTACCCTTTCATTCAAATTTGGCTAAAATTTTCTCCAGGATCAATCCTAATTATGTGAAGAAAGAGTAACTTTTTAGTAAACTACCTCTTTCAAAGTAAATCACAAGTAACAATAAAACAGAACCAAATTCTTATTGCTATGACTAATATTGGTCTCAAAGAAGAGGTGATGAAATACATTTCTCTTAGGTAGGAAGATTGGAGGATTCTACATGCAGAATTTTGTAGAAGCTGTTTTGCTTAACATTTTTCTCTGCTACAAGGGAAGATTCAATGTATTGGGTAAGGGTATATATTGGAAAATGATAGTGACATAAAACAAAAAGCATCTATAAAACTTTGGAAAAAATTGATAATTGATGATTACTGTTATTGGCATCATTTTTGCAGTTACTCCATTTAGGAACCACAGCTTCAATAAGGGTCCATAAGGAAGTAAGCACTTCTAATTTTTTTTTTATCCCCTCATTTAGTAATGCATGGCTAAGGAAAAATAAGTATGTTGACGTGACTTAATCTCATTTGAAATTATACTGAAAGGCTGCCTGTGAAAACTGTTTACAGTAAAGCTAAAAATGACTCACAAACAAAATACTTGAAAGATTCCCGACTGTTTTTGTTGTTCAGTTGTTTCAGTCATGTTCAACTCTTCGTGATCCCATTTGGTGTTTTCCTGGCAAAGACACTGGAGTGGTTTGCCATTTCCTTCTCCAGCTCATTTTATAGATGAGAAAACTGAGGCAAACAGGATTAAGTGACTTGCCCGGGGTCACACAGCTAGTAAGTGTCTGAGGCCAGATTTGAACTAGAGAAGATGAGTCTTTCTGACTCTACGCCTGGCACTCTATTCACTTTGACACCTAGTTGCCCTAGTCCTGACTGTAGATAGTTCAAATTCTACTGGCATCCCCAAATGTTTGAAGTGTATGAATATTATACTGTTGATAAAAAAATCAAAGTATTGAAAAGTTACAAACTGACCATCTAGATGTAACATTATTCTTCACTGTGTACTTAATGGCATTAAGCAGACATTCTATTTCTTGGTGTCCATCTCCCAATTATAATATTTAGTATACAGTATATGAGAGATAGCACAATGTAGTAGATAGTGAGAAAGACCTGGATTCAAGTCCTCCCTCTGATACATACTGGCTGTGGACCCTTGCCAAAGCACTTAAGCTCTCAATGCTCTAGGGAAGTATCTCAGGCTCTCAGTTACAGAGAAGGGTCAGACCGCACTGTTAGAAGATTCTTCCATTCCTCATACCAACAAAATCATATATTTCACTAACCTTATATAGTATTTAACTCAGAAGGTACTTCAAAAGGAGTTTTTTCACTCACTAGTTATATCTGAATAATTAAGAGTTAGTTTGAAGTGAAATTCATTTGCTTTTTTAAAAATGCAATTTATACAAATGAATTATTTTAAAACCCTTTTCAAGGTATAGATCACTTGTCACAATGAACATTTGTGGAATTTCTATAAAAAGCTGTATTTAGTGGTATCTAAACTTTAAAGTTGAAACCTAATTTTAATACTGAAGCAATAGTTATCCAAAAAAGGAAAAAAACCTATGCTAATCCAAAAAAGATTTCATTTGTGGGGTCTAGCTTCTCTTCCTATAGGCTGCTTCTGCATCAGACGTGAGCCCTTTCTTTTTTCTTGCTTCTTTCCAGCTAATTGCACTAAAGTAAGACCTGTCACAAGGCCCTCCCTCATGTGAGTGAAAATATGCCAAGTAATAGGTGATTGCTTTTAGCATCCTTAACTGGTTTTTTAATTCTACAAAAATCCCTAGGTCTCTCTTTGATCTCTTTGGGGTACAGGCCTAGTAGTGATATAGCTGGGTCAAAGAATAAGCACAGCTTAGTTACTCTGGGGGTATATTTCTAAATTGTTTTTCAAAATGGCTAGACAAATTCACAGCTCCACCAACAATGCTTTTATGTGCCTATTTTCCATCAGGACTCATATGTACAAAAATATAGTAGCTCTTTGAAATGGCAGAGAACTGGAAATTAGGGGGGGATTCCTCAATAACTGGGGAATAGCTGGACAAATTATGGTATATGAATGTAATGGAATACTATGTCATAAGAAATGAAAGGGACAATTTCAAAGAAACCTGGGAAGACGTGCATGAACCAATATAGAGTAAAATGAACAGAACCAAAACAATTTATATAAACACAACAACACTGTAAAGACAGGCAAATCTGAAAGACTCAAGAACACTGAGCAATGCAATTAAACATACTACCTATCTCCTGATAGAGAGTTTGTGGACTAAGAGTGAAAATTTAGACATCTATTTTTGGACATAGCCAATGGGGGAATTTGTTTTGCTTCACTATACACATTTGTTACAAAGATTTTGTTTTTCTTTTTCTTTTTTTCCAGTGAGATGAGAATGTGGGGAGAGCAAACAGATTTTTTGTTCACTGAAAAAAATTAAACTAAATTTTCAAAAAATCTCTAGATCCTAAGAAGTAGTTGCAATGGACTGGGAAAACATCCATCTGTCTTCCAAATATATCTGACATAAAGCATGTACTCTGGAGAAATCTGCCAAGTCTCTGCTGTCAGCTACACAACAGTTTAAAACTAAGCTAAAAAAAAGAGAAACATGATGCATTTTTTTAAAAATTAAAGACAAAGATAAAATTTGATACTAAACATTTCTATAAGGGGAAATGTTTAAAATATATATAGATTATATTTTTTAAGAATGGGGAGAGAAGACATGCCAATCTGAAGAAAGCCCTCTACCTTATATATTACCTTAGCAAAACCAAGATTTTAGTGTTAAAACAGGCATGTGAAGGTGGCTATAATTTTGAATAAAAACTTTTTTCCTGTGTTTTTGTTCTTTTCCTACATGATTCCTTCTAGAAAGTTAATTTTTAAAAAATTTTCATATTCAGAAACATTAGGCTAGCAAGTAACATTACTAAAATGTATAGAACTGATTCATTTCTGAGATGCTTCCTGGCCATCTATGCCAGGAGTTTTAGTATGGTGCTCTTCAGTTTCCACTTGTGCACTAGATTTAATGGCATGAGCTGCATAGTTAAGGCTGGTATTTTCAGTCCATCTCCAGTAGCCTGAGAAAGGATTGTATAGCATTCCTGTTATTGTCTGGACCAAAAGACCATCTAAAAAAAAAAAATCACAAAACTGATTTAACAAATTATAACAAGCAAAGTTCTTAGAATGTTGATATAACTACCAGTAATAAAAAAGCAAGGTTGAAATAATACACATACAACTCTTCTTGAATGGTATAGGCAGCCATACTTTCTAATCAATTAGAAAAAAAGAGCTCATCTTAGGTCTGATGTTTAAAAACAGTACAAAAAGGAATCTAAAAAACAAACCATTTCTAATTGGGACTATAAAATTCATTTCAATTCAATAAACATTTATTAAGCACCTACTATGTGCCAAGCATTGTGCTAAGCACTGGGATTACAAAAAGAGGTAAAAGACAGCACCTGCCCTCAAAGAGCTTACTATCTAGTGGGGGACAACATTCGAATAAATATAGACAAAGCAAGCTATATACAGAATAAATAGGAAATAATTAACAAAAGGAAGGCACTGGAATTAAAGAGAGGTTAGGGAAAGCTTCCTGTAGAAGGTAGGATTTTAGTTGAGACTTAAAGGAAGACAAGGAGGTCAGTAAGCAGAGGAGAAAAGGGAGAATATTCCACTCGTGGGGGACAGCCAGAGAAAATGCACAGAGCCAAGAAACAGAATGTCCTATTCACAGAATAGCCAGGAGGCCAATGTCACTGGATTGAAGAGTATGTGTCGGAGAGTCAGGTGTAAGAAGACTGGACCTAGGGTTATGAAGAGTTCTGAACGCCAAACAATGCATTTTGTATTTGCTTCTGGAAGTAACTGAAAGCCACTAGAATTTCAGGGGGTGGGGGCAGGGGGTGGATATGTGACATAATTAGATTTAGGAAAATCACTGTAGTGACTGAATGGAAGATGGATTGGAGTAGGGAGAGACTTGAGCCAGGTAGACTCATCAGCCAGCTATTGCAGTAATTAAGGTGTGAAGTAATGAGGGCCTGCACCAGAGTGGTGCACCAAATACCATTTAGTTTTTAACATTTTAACATTTAGCATTAAAATTAAACATTTAACATCACAACCTGAATATGTATAACAAATTTATAAACAAGTATATTGGTCACAAAATAAGTTGATCATGGCTTAATAATGGCCAAGTAGCTATGAAGCCTAGCAGGTTCATCATAATATTTTGGTGTAAACTTGTCCAACATTGTTGAAGGTTTTTCCCATTCATATGCATTCTTGGTTTACTACCCTTTGTTAAAAAGAAGAACATTTAAATGTTTTGCATGCTTGCACATGTATAACCTATATCAGATTGCTTGCCCTCTCAGGGAGAGGAGAAGGAATGGAGGAAAGGATAGAATGTGGAAACTTTAAAAAAAAAATGAATATTAAAAATTGTTTTACATGGAATTGGGGTAAAAATGAAATAATAAAAAAAAAAAAGAAGTCCATATTATACAATAGTGCCTTTAAGTATAGGCAGCTTAAGGGGACTGGTCTGAGGGTTCTTTGGGCTTTGCCCACACTAGAAGCACTTCAATACCTGAGGGGACATGAATGAGTGAGGAAATGAATAAAGAGGGGTGCAACTAGATACTAGGGCTTTCATCTGCTAACGGTACCTAGGAAATGCCCTAGCCCAATGTGACTGGGATCACAGAACATGAGAGTGGTTGGAAGGGATCTTATAGGTCATCTAACCTGTTGCCCTAATTTTCATAGAGTGACAGTTGTAAGAGACTTTAGAGATAATCTAGTCCAACCCTCACATTTTACAAGTGAGGAAACTGGTCAAGTTTGGAAACTTGGAGATAAAAGAAACAAATGAAGACACTTGCCCAAGATCACATAAACATCAACTGGCAGCATTTTTTCACTCTAAGATAGTATTCTTTACACTAGATCAGGGGTTCTTAATGTAGTGTCCATGACTTTATTTTTTTTAATATCCTGATAGCTGTATTCCAATATGATTGGTTCCTTTGCCGTCCTGTGTATTTTATATCTTTAAAGACCTTATTCTGAGAAGAGGGCTATAGGCTTCACCAGAGTGACAAACTGGTCCATGACACTAAAAAGATTAAGAACTCCTGCACTAAGCCAAGCCTACCCCTTGCAGATGATTGAAACGAGGCCTAGAGAACCTAAGTGAGTCGCATAAGATTAAGCTTAAGATACAGAACCAGTACCAGAATCCCGGTCCCCCATATCCCAGATCCAGCTCTCTTCTCAACACTGCACAGTTATCTCTATTTGACATTCATATATATATATATCCCTCCCCAATTTAAGAGTTGGTTTCTCCTGAATTTGTTGGGTCCTATTTTACTCCTTTATGTGTCATCTTATTTATAGCAATGAGTAAATTACAAGACTTCATTAAGATCACATTTTAAAAAAGGTTTTATGTTTTAGAAAGAATTATTTGTATTTAAGCTGGTAAGATTGTTTTAATACTTACTTGATTCTAAAAAGCTCTCTAATTCTTCTGGTGAAACAAATTTCTCCCAGTTATGAGTTCCTTTAGGTACAATGCCTGCAATTTGTTCTGCAAAGATAATTGCTAAGGCATAGGAAAGCTGTGTTTTGTTGATTGTAGTAATGAACAAAGAGCCTCCAGGCTAACAAGACCAAAAAAAAAAAAAAAGGCAGTTTAAAGAAATTCAGAAGGGAAGGTAGCACCAGTCAGGTGACAGGTTTGAGACTGTTTCATGGTAGGTTCAAAAACCAACATAATTGTAGCTGAGATGCATATAAGGAAAAATATAATATATCAAAATAATATTCATGGCATTGGGAGGGAAAATCTATCCATTTCTACCCATTATTAAAGGCGGTTACCTTCATATTCAAAGATAGGTTTTTATTAGCACTGCACTCACAACTCTCACAAAGCTAATCAGTTACTTTTTCTAACTTTTGGACACATGAATTCTGAAAAATAATATCTGAAAATAAGATAACAAATTAAATCAATATTTAGCTTCCACCTCACACCTATCAGGTTGGTAAAGATAGTATAAGAGGAAAATAGCAATGATCAGAAAGCTTGTAGAATAGGCAGACTCATACACTATGAACATGGAGCTGTGAACTGGTTCAATTATAACCCAAATGTCACTAAACCAAAAATACTCTTTAACTCAGCAAACCTACTATTAGGCATCTATACCAAAGAAATCAAAGATAAAGGAAAAGAACCCATATGTACAAAAATATCTACAGCATCTCTTCCTATAGTAGCAAAGGAAATAAAATAGGTCCCCTTTAATTGGGGGATAGCTGAAAAATTATGGTAATATAAATGTAAGGGAATATTTTTATACTATAAGAAATTACGTATATGAAAGATTCCGAGAAACATGGGAAGACTCTTGCAAACTGATATTGAGTAAAATGAACATGCAAAGAAATACCTTTAAAAGACCTCAGAACTCTAATCAAAGCAGTGAACAATATTGATTTTAAGACTGACAATGATACCTTCTACATCTTGACAGATAGGTCAGGAACTCAAGATTTTGAATGAGATATGCATTCTCAGACACATGTTGACTTGTTTTGCTAGCCTAGGCATACATTTGTTATAAAAAAGGACATCTATTGAGGTAGGAGGAGGTGAGAGTAGTAAGTGAGTGAATTAATGATTGATATGCAAAAAAAAGCATTAATAAAACATCCATTTTTAAATGACCAGAAGGGAAGAGTACATAAGGTAATACAAACAAATAGAGCAGTTTGGTCAAATTTTATAATTACATATGTATGTATTTATCTTTTAAAAAACATGTAGATATATGTATGAGTATATATCTTCTAAAAACACACATATAACAGAAATTTAATTTTTTACATAATCGTCTTTTTCTTTGCATGCTTAAATTTTCATATTTATCAGTGACTAAGTTCCAATAAAAAAGAAACTTTAAAAAAATAAGGTATCTTTAAAATGATGGAATCAAAGACATTTTAAAAAATAACCTAGAAAATGAAACTGAAAGAATAATAATATTCCTCAGTACAAGCATTTTACACATTATTGTCAGGCTTTTAATAGTAACTCAGGCTCTTAATAATGTTTTTTTCTATGAAGCACCAGCATTCCATAACATCTTGTGCAAAAAATACTGATTGACCTGCACAATTTATGTACAGCACAATCTCACTATAAAGGGATGAGGTGCAACAAATATCATACTTATAAAAGGATTTCCTGTGAGATATGAATAAATAATTTTCTGTAAGAAAATAAGGAAGCCCCTATCATAGAATGACAGTTGAGAAATGTACCCTGGGAGAGAGATTCAATTAGGTTTAGTTTCCTTCATGAGAAAAACATATAACTTCAATTTATGAGCTTCTTAAATAAGAAATTCAACAAGCGTGCAATGGAAGCTTAGGTTTTAAACTTTAGAGAAAGTAGCTAAGGCACTGAGAGATTTTGCTACTGCCAGGTCATTAGACAGACCTGAAACAAGATTATCTCAGTTACTAATTCTTTGTTTCCAGCATTCTTATTAAAATGATATTTTAGAAAAACAGAATTTTGCTAAATAGTCTATTAGATTATGCGAGCTGAGAGAGAAAAGGGTAAAAATGACCCCAAAATAACAGATTAGTCAAAGTAATTTATATGTGGCTTTGTAACATTTTCCTATGCATCAAACAATATGGGAAATCAAAGAACTTAATTGCAAATTAATTACAGGGAGATATGTTTTTGGATATCACTTTTATCCAATTTCTCCCTAATCCTTTTACTATTTGTAAATCTGCACTACTTTTCTGACTGATGGAAGAAAAAACAACCTAAGCAGATCTCCCTAAATTCACTAACAGTCACTCTTTCACTAGATAAGTGAAATTGATAGAGGAAAAGTAATTATTTTTGTTTAAAATGTTTTTCTGATGAAAAAAGGTGTATACATAGCAAGAGAAAGCATTTACTTTCAATTCCTTCAGAGTTATAGAATTTGTGCAAGAAAAGTTCAACAAGGGAAATGAGAACATAAACAGAAGGTGAAAGCCAAGGCACTTCTTTGGCTCTTGAAAGGAAGATGAATTTATCCAGTTGTTTTTTTTTCTGGAATACTTCAGCTACACATTTATGTGCATGCACCTATGGGCAATGAAATTTGGGCAATGAAGGAAAATTGGGGACAGCATTCCATTCTTTTTCCACCTGAATCTAGGGAATCCTCTTGAACAAAATACTGTTAGAATTCAAAAGTGAATGATCATGGCTCAGATAGTTTATGTTGCTATAATTACTTAGCCTTTACAAGACTGGATAAAAAAAATACAAAAGTCCCATAAGTCCCTCACGAATATCAGTCTCATCATCTCACATTTAGCTTCAGAGCTAACATTTTATATTGAAGGTACTTTGAGAGGTAGAATACAATGCAATGTGGCCACATGTAAAAAGAAATTTTGGAACACATACTTAGACTACAAAGCCTAGATTGAGCTGTTCTGCACAGGATCTTGAACAGCCATATATATATGTACAGAGTTGCTTAACATATACAATTTGATAACTGAAATTACTGTAACAGATGTCACTTTTTAATTGATTACAAATCAATTGTTCTTGGAATTTTTGCAAAAGCATCCCTTAACTATTTAAACCTACTCAACATTACAGGAAAGAATACTGCAATAAATGAGGATAGCTTTCCAAAGTTGCACTTGTCAAAGATCATTCACTTTCAATAAGAAACGAGACTCCAAAAATTTTTAGAGCGTCTGCCTTTGCATTGCCTAATAAAGTCAGCAACCCGGGTTTCAAGATATCAGTTCTCTACTGAGTGGTATCGATATTAAGGGCCAAGACAAGAGCACATAAAGATATAGAGAGAAGAGGCACTGCCAAGTTCCCTAAGACATGCTCGACTTTAAAGGCTGAAGCTGGAGACTGAATGGCTTCAGTTGCAAAAGGAAATCTATTACCACATGCACAAAAAACCCTTTGCCCTGCCAAGACCTGCTTGAGTACCTGCTTCGTAAAAGAAATAAACAGAAGAGAACCTTTGGCCAACCTAAAACAATGCTTACTTTTAATACTTGGCAACAGCACTGAATAAAGGTTTCCAAATCATTCACATGCTCCACAACCTCTGAAGCTACAACAGCATCGAAAGTTTCTGCAGTCTCTTCTACAATATCCTCCAGGGAACATGCTTTGTACTGGATTCTCTTGTCCAGGACTGGATCAAATGATTTGTGCTGCTGTGCTGTTTTAATATTCTCATTCAAAGGATCAATTCCAGTAACCAAAGCTCCCAGTCGCCCTAGAGGCTAAGAACAAAAAGGATTGTCACCCTCTGAAAGAAAATGAGATTCCTGTACTATCATCCTAAAATTTTTAGTAATTTTCTAAAAGACTAGCAGTCAGACATTATGAAAAAAAATTTTCTCTAGCCTCTGGGCACATGGCACTATATTTATTTTCTATAGTCATAGCGGCAAACAACAAAAAATATACTAAGTTTATGTATTATGTATTTTTAAAATAAAGGCATAATCAGTCTTTGAGTTCTCTTAACCACTCTAGAGGACTGCCCTTTTCCTCTGAAGACGAGAAATTATTTGATGTGAGCTGTTCTCTTTTTCACCTTCAGGAACCAATGAGTATTTTTATACAAAAGTCATATAGACTTAGTTTATGTTGCTATAATTACTAAGCCTTTACAAGGCTGGATAAAAAAATTACAAAAATCCCATGAGCCCCTCATGAATATCAGTCTCATCATCTCACATTTAGCTTCAGAGCTAACATTTTAGATTGAAGGTACTTTTGAGCAGTAGCATGTTATAAACTAATTATTTCTCCTTACCTTCACTATTTACATGCCATTACATTAATACCCTTGAAATGTGGCAGAATAATTACAATGTCATTTCACAAGGTTTTTCAACATGACAAGGGGAAGGACAATGTTTCAGCAAGATTCTTCTATATTATGAGTTTTATAAGAAAAATACCCAGAATACAGAATGAAAGGTTCATTGCTAGTCCCCAAGGCCTGGTATAATACAGCAACAAACTTTAATGTCACCTGTTAAAATTCCATGGCCAAGTTAGGTGACTGTATTAGAAGAACTTTTTTAATCTCAGCCTTAACCCCTCATCATAGGATGGATATTATCATTCACTCATTCAAATGTTTCTTAAAAATATTTAATGAATACAGTATAAATCTGTTCCTCTCCCTCTCAGGCTTCTAACTTTGGTTTAAAAGGGAAAAAATAAGTGAGATAATTATCCACTGATCTAGTTCTTACTTCACATAACAATCCACCTCCACAGCCAACATCCAGAATCTTCATTCCAGACAAAGGACTTTCCAACTGATGATTAGTAACCGTTTTCAAAAGGTTATCTCTAAAAAATAATAATAATAATAAAATCTGTGACTGGCTTATGTCTAAAAAAACAAAAAATATAAAAGTTCAGTGATTGGTTTATTAATAAAAAGTTTTAAAGTATGCCATTCTTAAAGAACTGCTGCATTTGCAATTTAAAATCAGTTTGTTTGTAAATATTTTAAAATTTTTATTTTCCCATGATCAAAACCAGAAAAGCTAAAGAATAACTTTGAAACTGGAGGAATGGGAGGAGGAAGAAATAATGCAGACCAGAGGCAACTAAGTTTTTTAACAGTGGGCCGCATAATCAGAAATACCTATTTTACCTCAGATCCAACAACTGACAAAGACAATAAAAGGCAGTAATAGACAACATTGGATAAGTTATAACAAGACAAATACACTAAAAGGAGGTAGATAGGGTATGAGTTAGTCTAAAAATTCTGGACAGAAATTGAGAATTATGCCAAGGAAATGACAGCAATGTCACAGAGATCTGACTACTAGGCATAATACCTGAAGGAGGTCCAATATGGAAAGAAAGATACTGTGTATAACAAAATATTTATGCAACATTTTTGTGTACAACAAAGAGCTGGTAACAAAGTAGTTTCCTACTAATTGGGGAATGGCCAAACCAACTGTAGTACCTAATGACAAAAGAATATTAAACTTCTTAAAAGTTCTATATGTGATGAGTTCAAAGGTGAGAAATAATTCCAGTGAGAAGCAAAAGGGAGAGTTGTCTTAAGAAACCAAAGAACTCACCAAAAAACTTAAATCTTAAGACATGTGCAGAAGATAAAAAGAAAGACAGGCAACAAAGAATAAATAGAAAAATGTAGGAAGTCCTATAAAATTAGTTTCAGAGTATGAAAACTCAAAATGAAGTGAGATTGGGCAGAAAAGCTAATGATAACACAAAGTACAGGGTTTTTTAAACTATACTGAAGACTACCAAAGAGGTCCATCCTTTTAACACCAATATTCTGTTATTAAATGATAAATGATTTTAATGTCATAGGACACTCCTTTACCAAAGCAAGTCAGCACCTTCTCTACAATGTATAGTCTTAGACAATTGCTTAGGGCATTGAGAGGTTGCCCAATAAATATGCGGCAAAGGCAGTACCAAAACTCATGTCTTCTTGCCTTCAACACCAGTTTTCTATCTGTTTACCACCATGCCTCTCAGAATATACTGTTGCTGTAATACAGCCATAAATCATAGTATACCCCAATCTCAGAAAAAATAAAATTACAAAAAAATAACCCAAACCGAAAAAACTATGAAAAGACTAAAAATGGGTACAAAGATGCTGTAGCATATTACCAAAATGTGATGCTTTTAAACAATTATAAGAGGAGCACAAAATTTGCCTTTTCCAGAGCCATAACGTAGAAAAGCTACGGAGAAAAAACAGTGATATATTCAGAAGACCTGGGTTTCTGGTCCAATCTGCCACTTGCTTACTGTGCATTATTTCCTATTTATGACCATTTTTAAAATTTGAGTTCCAAATTCTCTCCCTTTCTCCCCTCTCCCACTGACTGAGAAGGCAAACTACGTAGTATCAATTGAATATGTGAAATCATGCAAAACAGGTTTCCATATTAGCCATGACCCCTCCAAAAAAGTGAAAAAATTATACTTTAATTCACACTCAGAATTCAACATTTTTCTCTAGAGGTGGATAGCATTTTTCATCATGAGTCCCTTGGAATTGTCACGGATCATTGTAATGATCACAGTCTTGCTATGTATTTTGAACAAATCACTTGGAAGGGACCTTAGAGACTATGTAGTCCAACTCCCTTATTTTACAGATAAGTAAACTGAAATCCAGTGAAGTTTAAATGATTAAAATCATGCATTTATATTTCCATGGTCTGTTTCCTCATCAGTAAAATGAGCATTTTTTCATCTCAAAAATTCTATAATCACAAAGCATGAACTTTCACAAAACACCCTACCACTCTGTCAATTTGTTATTTTTTTCAGATAGTATGTGTAAGGAAGTCTGTTTTATGTAAGCAAATTTTTAAAAGCAACAACAGTATGTCTGTTGGGCATTTCTGGTATTAATCCAAAGAATGGTCACAGTAATCCTAATAGGAAGAATGGAAAAAGAAACACTCACTGAAAAGATGTTTGAGGAATAGGGGAAGGGGTGGAATGATATAGCCTAGATGGTACAAAACTGAAAAAGGTTTAGGAGCCTCTAAATCAAAACGAGAAAATGAGTACAAAGGGAACAATAGTACCTTCAAACCACAAATAATTTCCATACAATGAAAGGAAGTTAAAAATCATAGAGTCATTGATCCTTAGAGCTGGAAGGGACCTCAGATATCATCCAGCAAGATTCATTTTACAGACAAGGAAAGACTGGGTTAGAGAGGTTGAATAATTTTTTTTTTTTAGGCAATTGGAGTTAAGTGACTTGCCCAGGGTCACACAGCTAGTAAGTGCCAAGCTGTTTGGTCTGAGACCAGATTTGAACTCAGTTCCTCCTGACTTCAGGGCCGGTGCTCTATCCACTGAGCCACCTAGCTGCCCCAGAGGTTGAATAATTTGCCCAGGGTTACACAGAGTATGAGCCATGGAGACACAGTTTGAACTTTTGCATGCAAATTTCTCATCCACTGTCTTTTACAATAAGAAAAGACAATTTGGATAGTCGTGGTGTTGTGCAGAAGTGGAAATCAAGAGCAATCAAAATGAATTACAGGAAATCCTTGCTTTTTTTTTTTTTTGCTTTAAGAAATCACATCACCATTTATCAATTAGCTTATCTGTAGACAGGAAAGGAATCTATATTTCACTATTTATGGATCTGATCCACTCATTCATTACTTCAGTCATTTTTTTCCAGTGTTTTTTTTTTAAGTTCATCAGTTTTGTGTAAAGTCTGTGCGTAAGATTTCACCTTACAAATGCAGAAATGTCATCTCATGGCAAAAGAACATTTATGTAAGATAGATATATATATATATATATATATACACACACACACACGTATATATATAAATATAAGCTAAATAGCACAATGGGGGAGGGGGAAAGGGGGAATGATCTATTTTTTTTCCTGTTTTGCCTTCTTAATGGATTTTCATTGTTCAAAAGATCACAGATTCTTCTCCTCAATGCCACTTTCAAGCTTCCACTTTACCATCATCACTCAGTAACCCTCCTCTCCTTTGAAGTTCGCTCAGTCCATACCTACTACCCAATCAAAAAATCTGACCTTCAGGACACTCCCTTTCCATCTTCAATGAGTTCAATGCCCGGCTCAAAGTCTTTCTCTTCTCTCCAATTCCTGTCCTCATACTAGAAGCTTTCAACATTTATAATTATAGTCCCTCCAACACCCTAACCTCCCGGTTCTTCAACTTACTCATTTCCCATGATATACTCTTCTACTCAATCTCAGCTACACACAGAGATGGTCATACCCTTGATCTTGCCATCACCCACAAATGCACTGCTTACATGTTCATGAATTTGCAGATTTCCTTATCTGATCACAAACTTGTTATTCTACTTCTGCCTCTGCCTTTGAAAGTTCTTCATCCTCACTGTGGCCTCTAATCCTCCCACCTCTATTCTCTTCTAAGCCATCACTGCTGTACTAGGTCCTCTCTCCTCCCTTCCCCATTTTGAACCAGTTCAACTCTACCTTGTCCTCTTCTCTCAAGTCCCTTGGCCCTTATCCTATCACCAACTTTGTTCCTACTCATGTGCTACTGAACAAAGCTAGACAAAAATCATAAAACTATGGTGAATGAGAACACTACAAATTTATGTTACATAATCTCAAGTGGGCTCTCACCAGAGCAAGGCAATCCTTTTACACCTCCCTAATTGACTCACCATCTCACTCACCACAGTAGCTTTTCCAAACCTTTTCATCCCTCAAATCTCCCAAAGTTCCCTCTACCCTTACTCTCATAGCTAACAACCTTGCTTCATATTTTACCGAAAAAATTGAGGTCATTCACCAAGAGTTTCATTTCTCTCCCTCCTCTTCATCTTATATCACCCAGATATCATGCTCTTCCTTGAAAAAGGCATTTCATCTCCTGACTCTGCATTTTCACTGGCTGTCCCCTATGCCTAGAAAGGCTTCTTGTAGAAGGTGGGACTTTAGATGGGACCTGAAGGAAGCCAGAGAAGTCAGGAGGTGGAGATGAGGATTGAATTTTAAAAAAAAATTTTTTAAAGTATGGTTAGGGGAAAAGTTTGCTGAACTGAAATGAAAAGAGGGTCTTAAAAAATCAGAAGAACAGGAATCAGAAAGTCTGGGGTGTAAGGTACCTTGTGAGGTACTAGAGAAAAGATTATCATATTAGGTGACATTATTGATAATATAATAAAATAACAAAAATATTCAAACAGCTTTGTAAAAGATTCTAACTTCAAAGGCATGATAACAATGTATCCTTTTCTGTGCATTTTTGCACACAGTTTATACTTATGAGGTTGAGTATATATTAAGAGAAAACAAACTTAACAGAAAATCAAGCACTAAACACAGTATCATTTAAGAAGACTAAGAGTTTGCCAAATAGTACCTAATAAGTGGCACCCTTAAGTCATTCATAGAATGAAGAGGTGCATATGCTCCTTGCTCATCCCACCATTTGTATGCCAGGGCCTTAAATGTTTTCATCTCTTTTGGATCCACTGTTTTTGAAGTGCTATACAATCTCATTCCAACATACCTGAAGAATAAAAATAATGAACATATGAAATGCCAAAGGTCTTCAAAACATAACATGGATAATACTGCATTCTTACTTATAGTTCATAAAATACAAAACCCCCATATCCCTTTGTTTTATGAGGGAGTTCTGTTAATATCACCATGGCTGATTTCCTTTGAAATAAAATCTTTTATAATAAATTTGCCCTTAAGTACAGAAAGAAGTTTGCTTTCCACCAAAGTTACTTCTAGTAATTTGAGGCTTTCCAGGCTCATGACACCAGACAGCACCACGATGATTCTGAAAAGTCCAGTGGATAATACAATTTCTGGCAAATTTGGGCAAAAGGGAATGAATGCAGCATGTGCTACTGAGCAACAATGTCTGGGGAATGGGTCCTCTAATGAAAGAAAATCACCAGACACTGTGTAGTATAAACCTACAAAATTGAATTCTCTAGTCCTTCCAAGAGAGCTAGGCTACAGAGAATTACTATGTTTATTTAACACAAGACCTTAGGACTACGTTGTGTTAGTTTGGACACACAACTTGCTAAACCTTTCAGGAAGCTCCTCTGAATAAGACCATTAAATGTTTATAATTTTCCAAGAGTTTTAAAAATTTGGGATCTGCAGGGCAGCTAGGTGGCACAGTGGATAGAGCACTGGCACTGGAGTCAGGAGGACCTTAGTTCAAATCCAGCCATAACACTTACTAGCTATGTGACTTTGGGCAAGTCACTCAACCCCATCACCTAGCCAAAAAAAAAAAAAATTGGGATCTAAAAGGTACCTGTACCATTTTAAGTTTCACGCTGTAGCAGAACAAAATCCGTTACAGTGAAATTCTATTTTATGAAATGTTGGGTGATGCCAGTTAGGCTTTAGCATGTCACATTATGTTCAGTAATACCTGTAAATCCTGAAGGCTAAGTATACAACATACATGTCCTTTTAAGATACAGGTAGAACTCTTCCTTAATATTATGTTCATCCACCTTTTTTCATTCTTCATTACCCGATTACTTCAAAAACACCCTTATGCAGGAAGCAAGGCTAGACACTTGGAAAATAGAGCCCAATCTAAATAATATTTTTCATAAAATTGTAAATTTCATTTTGTGAAACTAATACAATTATGCAAAAGTTCCTAATTTAATATTAACTGTATACATACAAAATAGATTTTCTCTTTGACCAAAATAATTTATGGTTTCACATGTGACATTATTACATAACTCTACCAAAATACTCAAAGAAAAAGTGACACATAAATTCTGCATTCTAATTTTAAAAAATAAGAAGCCATTCAATCAAAGTATTTGACTATCACAGAAGGACAAATTAGTAAACATCATCTCACTGCCAAGTGAGATGATAAATTATTGTGATTATGATAAATCATTACATTTCTCCTCCAAATAAGTAATGATTATACTGACTGGTCAATAAACGTACCTGTAGTTTTTCATTTTATCTGAATAGGCAAAGGTTATATTGTTATATTTTAAACACATGATTCCTTTGTCACTGAATAGCCAAGGTGTCATCAGTTGAGTTCTATTGGTTTGCTTTCCTGGATAAATGGGAAAATAAAAAGCAATGAAAGGCAAGGCAAAAAACAAAAATCCTTCCAAAGAATGATCCTTACTGATAGACAATTTTATCTTGAAACTAACCAACACAATGCATTCCTATATTATATCACAACTGAAAAAATTTAGGTAGATTTTTAAGATAAAGGGAAAATATTTTTTCAGACTGTACTCTATTTTAAAAAAGCAAAATTCTAGTTACAGCCATTTAACCAATAGTTAGGTGGCTCAATGGATAGAGCACTGGGCCTAAAGTCAGGGAGACCTGAGTTTAAATCTAGCCTCAGGCATTTACTAGCTATGTGACCCTGAGAAAGTCACTCTATTTGCCTTAATCCACTGGAGAAGGAAATGGCAAACCAGTATCTTTACCAAGAAAATCCCAAGGTGAGTATAATCCATGGGGTCATGAAGAGTCCGACGTGACTGAACAACAACACTACTACTTAATAATGAGAATAATTAGAGTCTACCATTCTTTTTTTTTTTAAACCACTGCTATTCAACACAGTAAAAAGACCATCAGTAGCTTCATATTCAAATATGAAAGTAGGGAATTCTTCTATTCTGAAGTCAGGCTAACTTTTTCCACCCAATGATATGAAAATATGTATGTTCAAACTAGTCCTTATTCTCCCATTTTTACATTACTCACTTAGAATTGACAGTACAATAGAAACATTAGACTTGAAGTCAGGAGACCTTGGTTAGAGTATTGCCTCTATGTGATACTGGGAAAGTCATTTAACTTCTCTGAGTCTCAGTTCTCTCATCTGTCAAATGGGGATGATAACAACACTGCCTATTTCTTGGGCTTGACACTTTACAGAGTGTCCCAAAAGTCTTAATGCAGTTTTAAGCTTTAATGGCATTATGGTACACATTTAAGCTATGAAAGCTTAAAACTGTAGTAAGGTTTTTGAGACACCCTGTGTAAATATGGAGCAGTAATTGTAATAGTAGTAGTATTCACTATTTTATTCTATGAACAAAACAATTATTCAAAATTTTGAGATATATCCACCTATCAACATTCATTAAGGAAAGCGGTCTATTGTTTTCTTTCTCTGTTTTTGCTCTCCCTTTGGTATCAAAACCATATTTGTGTTATAAAAGGAATTAAGTAGGACTTCTTTATCTATTTTTTCCCCCAAAGTTTGTATAGTATTGGGATTAACTGTTCCTTAAATGTGGCAGAATTTACTTGTTAATCCATCTGAGATTTTTTCTTAGGGAGTTCATTGATGGCTTGTTCAATTTCTTTTCCTAAGATAGGGTTATTTAAGTATTCTATTTCCTCTAATGTTAGTTCGAGTTTATATTTTTATAATGTTTGCCCATTTCACTTAGTTTATTAGTTTTACTGGCAAATAACTGGGCAAATAATTCCTAATAATTGCTTTAATTTCATCTTCATTGGTGGTGCAGTTACCCTTTTCATTTTTGACACTAGTGATTTGGTTTTCTTTTCTTTTTTTTAATCAAATTAACCACTGGTTTATCTATTTTTTTTCATAAAACCAGCTGCTAATTTTATTAGTTCAATAATTTTGTTCCTTTCAATTTTATTAATCTCTCATTCAATTTTTCAGGATTTCCATTTTGGTGTTTAATTGAAGGTTGTTAATTTGTTCTTTTTCTAAATTTTTTTAGTAGCATGTCCAATTTATTGATTTGTTTTCTCTCTTTTATTGATGTATACAATTAGTGACATAATTTTCCCAAGTATCACATTGACGGCATCCCACAAATTTTGTAATGTCTCATTTTTGCCATTCTCTTTAATGAAATTATTGATGGTTTCTATGATTTGTTCTGTGACCTAGTCATTCTTTAGGATTAGATTATTTAGTTTCCAATTAGCTTTTAATCTATGGTTCCATAGCCCTTTATTAAATGTCATTTTTATTGCATTATGGTCTGAAAATGATGCATTTTATGTTTCTTCTTTTCTGCATTTGGTTGTGAGGTTTTTAATGCCCTGATACATGGCCAATTTTTGTGAGGTGCCATATACAGCTGAGAAAAAGATACATTCTTTTCTACTCCCATCATTTTTCTCCAGAGGCCTATCACATCTAACTTTTCTAAGATTCTATTCATCTTCTTGATTCCTTATTTATCTTATGGTGAGATTTATCTAACTGATAATAGATTTATCTATCTGAGAAGGGGAAGGTTGAGGTCCCCCACCAGTATGGTTTTACTGTCTGTTACCTTCTATAATTCATTTAACTTTTCCTTTAAGAATTTGGATGCTATGCCATTTGGTGCATATGTTTACCATTAGTATTACTTCATTGTCTATGGTATCATTCAGCAAAATGTAGTTTCCCTGTTTATCTCTTTCAATTAAGTCTATTTTTGCTTTTGGTTTGTCTGAGATCATGATTTCTACCCCTGCTTTTTTTACTTCAACTGAGGCATAATAGATTCTGTTCTAGCCCTTTATTTTTCTGAGTGCCTCTTTGTTTCAAATGTTTCTTGTAAACAACATATTCTTGGGTTCTAGTTTGTAATTCATTCTGCTATCTCCTTCCATTTTATGACTGAATTCATTCCATTCACATTTACAGTTATCACTACTAACTCCATTTCCCTCCATCCTATTTTCTTTTGTTTATTCTTCTCTCTCTTCTAAAGTCTGTTTTGCTTCTGACCACTGCCTTCTTTATCTGCCTTCCCTTTTATTACCACCCCCTTTTTCTCTTATCCCCTTCCCCTCCTGCTTCCCTATTGTGTAAGACAGATTTTTATTACCAATTTAGTGTGCGTGTATACACACACACACATATACAGCTAGAGAGAGAGAGAGAGAGATTAATTGATTCCCATTTTGAACCATTTAGATGTGAGTGAGGTTCAGGTATTGCCCACCACCCCATTTTTCCCTCCATTGTAAAAATCTTCCTTTCATGCCTCTTTTATGTGAGATAATTTTCCCATTGCCCTTTCCCTTATCAAGGAATCCCTCTTTCTCACCTATTCATTTTTTTTTTACTTCATTCCAACATAATCAACTCACTCCCACAGCCTTTTTCTATATAGAACCCTTCTAACTACTCTAATAATGATAAAGTTCTTAGAACATATATGTATCATCTTCCCATATAGAAAGGTACATAGTTGAACTTTACTGAGTCCCTTATGATTTCTCTTTCATGTTTACCTTTTTATGCTTCTCTTGAGTCTTGTATTGAAAGTCAAATTATCTGTTCAGCTCTCGTCTTTTCATCAAGAATACTTAAAAATCCTCTCATTAAATATCTATTTCTTTTCCCTTGAAGGATTATACTCAGTTTTGCTAGGTAGGTTATTCTTGGTTGTTATTCCAGCTCTTTCACCTTCTGGAATATCATATTCCAAGCCTTCTACTCCTTTAGTGTGGTAGATAGTAAATCATGTGGCTCCACAGTATTTGAAAGGATTCTTTCTGGCTGCTTGAAATATTTTCTCTTTGACCTGGGAGCTTTGGAATTTGACTATAATATCCCTGAAAGTTTTTATTTTGGGATCTCCTTCAGGTGTTGATTGGTGGATTATTTCAATTTCCATTTCACATTCTGGGTCCAGGATACTGGGGCAGTTTTCCTTGATAATTTCATGAAATATGACATCTGGGCTCTTTCTTTTGATTATGGTTTTCAGGTAATCCAATAATTCTTAGAGTATGTTTCCTTGTGCTTTCCAGGTCAGTTGTTTTTCTGATGAGATATTTCACATTTTCTTCTATTTTTTTTTTCATCCTTTTGACTATGTTTTGTTGTTTCTTGACATCTCATGGAGTCCCATTTCTAATTTTTAGGGAATGATTTTCTTCAGTGAGTTTTTATTCCTTTTCCCCTCTCCCCCCAATTTGGCCAATTCTGCATCCAATACTACTACAGAGGTACTCTGTAATCTCTCTCTGACTGTTGTCAGGTCCCCTTACCACTTCTGGCTTGAGAGGTCCCAAAGCTGCTGCTGCTTCTGTCACCACCACCTGGTCCCACCACTACCGTTTCATTCACATAGGCCCCAGCCAATCTCCTCCCCCCTGTCACAGACTTCTTTTTCTGAACTCCTATGTTGATCTGGGCTGGAAGAATGCCTCAGTCTCACCTTCTGTTGCCTTTGCCACTCCTGAATTTGATTTGAGCTGTTATTTTAAAGTTGTTTGGAGAGGAAAGTTGGTAGAGCTTGGCTGAGTGCTTGTCATCTTGGTTCTGTCTCCGGCAATTCAATGTTTTAGAAATTCAGTGTGTTAACCTCTGGGCTTGTTTTCCCATCTGTGACTGAGGGAGAGTGGCTCCTGGCCCACCATTTGTGGACAATACTGTCTGGGAACACATTCCCATTCCCCACCCCTTGCAGTTGCCACCACTGCCACTCCAGGGCTTCGGATCCTTGAAAGTAAGCTTTAACAATGAATGGTAGCATGGCAGTGAAAATTATATTTCAAAGAAAGGACACTGAATGTTTCCCCAGCCTACTGACTTAATTATTCCTTTGGAAACAGGAAAAGAAGGTGAGCTAGTCATGTAGCAAGGGAGCAAGAGATAAAATTCGGACATCTAGTACTGTACTAGTGCCCAAAGAAATTTAAAAGAACTAAAGGAAGTCCCATAGTCTGTTGGGTATCTCTTCTGTAGATGATTTAGGGAAGGCCATGGACAAGAACAGAATCAGAAACAGTACAATTACTTACAAATTTAGAGGGAGTAACTTTATCAATAAAAGCCTCAAGCCATTAAAGTACTGGAAATGTCCCTTTGGAAGAGATGATGGATTATTTGGGCAAGCCCCAATGTGCAAGGTCACACAAAATACATTAGTATAATGTAAGGAAATGGTAAATACTTTTTTTTTGCGGGGGGGGGGAACTTCCCAGTTTTAACCTACACTGAACATATTGAACAATATGACAGTTTTAAAACTAAATGCTTTTTGGGGTGGGGGTTAGGGAGAAGTATGAGAGCAAAGAGCTTAAAAGTTGTTAAATCAATAATTCTAGCAAATTCACAGTTCATTTTACATATACATACACATATATGTGTGTAAATAACATTAAATATATATAATATTTTAATATAATTATTAACTTTTTTGGTTGTTACATCATACTGCTTACTCATATTTAGTTTACAATCAACTAAAACCTTCAGGTCTTTTTCAAACCAGCTAATGAGTTTAACTGTGTCTTTGGAAGGAAATTATTAGATCATTAATAAAATTATACACATATATGTATATACATATACACATATACACACACATACATATATTCACACATGTATATACAAATACAAATTATATGATCATATATAAATAAGATTTATTATATATGTGTCAATAGCAAGATAATATTAAAATATATGGTCTATCATATTATATAATTATCTAGTTTATTTTGTATCATTATATTATTAAAGTATTTTGTATTCCATCTCTCTCTCTCTCTCTCTCTCACACACACACACACACACACACAAACGTGTGTGTGTATGTGTGATCAATGATCCAATAATTCCCTTCAAACACATGGTAACTCAATAGCTGGTCTAAAAAAGATCCAAAGTAGATTGTAAACTACATATAGGTAAATAATATGATGTGACAGCCAAAAAAGTCAATTCCATCTTGGGCTACATCAAAACAGGCATGGCTTCCAAGAATAAGGAAATGATAGTCCCTCTGTACTTTGCCCTGGAGTACTTTATCACACCTGGAGAGTTGTGTTCTGTTCTGGGAGCAACAGTTTAAGTAAGGTAGAGAGCATCCAAGGAAGGGCCACAAGGATGCTGAAGGGCCTTGAGTCCAAATTAGGTGGGATTGGTAGAAGGAACTAGGAATGTTCAGCCTAGAGAGCAAAAGATTCAAGGTTGACATGATAACTGTCTTCAAATATCTGAAAAAAAGTCATGTGGAAGAGAGATCAGATTTGTTCTTTGAGGGCAGAACCAGGCGCAACAAATGGAAAGTTGCAAAGAGGCAAATTTAGGCTTAATGTCAGGAAAAACTTCCTAAAAATCAGGTGTCCAAACGTAGGATGTGCTACCTTTGGAGGTGGTGGGCTCCCCAACACCAACACGACCACTGGAACTCTTCAAGCTGAGGCTAGAATGTGTTGCATGTGTTAGAGTAGGGATTCGCTTTATGCATGAGTTGGACCAGACGGCCACTGAGATCTTTTAAAATTCTATGACTCAAGATCATCGAAGCAAAGCACTCACCAGATTATGTCGGCTTTAATTGCGTTTGTAGAACTGGACCACAGTTCTTCCAGATTCCAAGTCCAGCAGTCTCTTTCTACTATATCACGTGGCCTCTGAGTTGTTCTTTAACATTTTTTCCACCTTTAAATTCTATGATCTGAAGTTAGTACAGTAGGTAAATGCAGTATCTTCTTGAGCTCCCTAAGTCTCTAATAATACCAAACTAAGAGAGGTAGCCCTTTATAGGGAGGATCCTATGGCACCTCCATATTTGGTGTCCTGAGGCTCCTTCATTCTCTGGGTCCTGAAGACTTCCGGAGAGCTTGGGTGGGAACTATACCTTGCAATGTCTGTAACTTTCAGTATAAATAGTATGTTTAATAGAGTTTTGACCTTAGAGAAAATTCTACCAAAGTTGGCATTAAAATATAGTAACAAAATAAAGCTAGTAAAGCCACAATTACGTTTCAGACAACTTACAGTTCTAAAATCCCATGTTCCTAAAAAGGGCACTGCATCAAGGTTATCTCAGCAGATGGCCCTCCGAAACTGTGAGGCTTAATGTGCTCTTTTGGCTTATCTGATTTGTCAATGTGTTATTTTTCTATGGCATTCATCTCCCCACAAATAAAAAGCTATTACTAATAATATGAAGGAAGCACAAAACCTTCAGCTGGGCTTAAATTTAATTCTATATTTATGCATGGCAGGGGGGAGGAATAAGACAGTGGTTTCTTTTCTTTTTTGGGTATGAAATCTCTCGAACTTGGTACACTTCATTTTTTTAATATATATTGTATTTTTTCCCCAATTACATGTTAAAACAATTTTTTAACATTTTTTTTTAAGTTTTGAGTTCCAAATTCTATCCCTCCCTCCCTTTCTCCCCTCTCCCTCCCTGAGACAGTAAGCAATCAGATATAGGTTGTACATGTGCAATCATGTAAAACATTTCTATACTAGTCATTCTGTACAAAGAAATTTCAATAAAAGAAAAAGAATGAAAGAAAGTGAAAAATAGCATATTTCAATCTATATTCAAACAATATCAGTTCTTTCTCTGGAGACAGATAGTATGCTTCATCATTAGTCCTTTGGGATGTCCTGGATCACTGTATTGCTGAGAATAGCTAAGTCATTCACAATTCTTCATCATACAATATTGATGTTGCTGTGCATAATGTTCTCTGGTTCTGTTCACTTCACTTTACATCAGTTCATGTAAATCTTTCCAGGTTTTTCTGAAATCATCCTGCTTTGCATTCCTTGTAACACAATAATATTCCATTACAATCGTATACCACAGTTTGTTTAGCCATTCCCCAGTTGATAGGTATTCTCTTAATTTCCAATTCTTAGCCACCACAAAAAGCTGCTATAAATATTTTTGTACAAATAGGTAATTTTTCCTTATATATTGATGGATCAAAGAATATGCACAGTTTTATAGCTCTTTGGGCTTAGTTCCAAACTGCTCCCCAGAATAGTTGGATCAGTTCACAATTCCACCAACAGTGCAATAATGCTTCTTAAACAGTTTAAGAATTACTGAAGGGGCGACAAGTGGAAAAAGTTTAAGAAGTCCTGCTGAAAATAGGAGACAATGGTTTCTTACCCCCAATAGCCTCCCAAGAATACCCTCCCTACAAATCTTCAAACATTGTGAAAATTAATACATCACAGAGCATGTATCACCTCTGAGATTTCCTTAGTATTTCACTTGTAGTTCTCTTGCCTTGCCAGATTGCCTTGTATTACATTTTTTTTTGGGAGGGGGGGGTCATGTCAGATCACTACATATGCAGTCACACTCAGAAATGCCTTCAGATGAGGCCAGTTCCAGCTTTAAGGCCAAAGGCCAGGGAGTAAGTGACTATGATTTGGCTCCCAAGAGTGAACTTAAGGGTCTCCTGCATGGTAAGGGGAAGTAGCCAGTGTAATGAAAGTTAGTACAGCAAAAGTTCTAGTCCATATTCTGCCACTAAATAGCTGTGTGACCTGAGGCAAACTATTTCTCCTAGGATAATATAATTTGAGCCAGAAAAGATTTTAGAGACCATGGAGAGTCCACCCCTTTTACATATAAGGAACCTAAGGCACAGGTTTAAGTGACTTGGCCTAGATTACATAACTAGTAAGTATCTAAGGCAGAATTTGAACCCAGGTCTTCCTGACTCCAAAACCATCACTCATCACTGTGTCACTTCTGAGTGTATTTCCTCATCTGTTAAATGAGGGGGCTGGACTAGACGACCTCAAAATCCTTTTACGCTCTAAACTGATGACACTATGATATACGTCCCTTGGAAATTACCAGAATAGCCATGTCCCCTTTGGACAAGTCACATAATCTCAGTTTAATTGTCTCCACAAAAAAAGGGTACATTCATTCATTCATCCAATCATTCTACAAGCATTTATTTATGTGCCTTCTATGGGTCAAAAACAGGGCCCACTAATGGGTATCATACTTCTTGCCTTCTCAATGGGTGGGAAGGAGAGAGAGAATTTGGAATTCAAAATTTTTTAAATGAATCCAAAATTTTAAAAATATATTTCATGTGGGGTATACTAAGAAAAAGAAGAAACTCTTGAGGAACCTCTACTTTACTGAGAAAAACCAATACATAAAAAGCAAATGCAAAATGAAAACAAACTGATTTTAGTAGAAGTGTACTAGAAATTGGGAGGAGTGAGAAAAGGAGAGGAAGAGGTAATAAAGTCCTCTAGTGTGATGTAACACTTGAGAGAGGCCTGGAAGGAAGTCAGAGAATTCTAAGCAAAGGTGAGGAGGGAGTGGATTCCAGGTATGGCAGCAGTCAGTACAAAGAAGTGGGAGATGGAATGTCAACAAGCAAGTCAGCTGCTGAAAGACTGAAGGAGGGTAACATACAAGAATCTTAGAAAGGCACCCCTTCAGTTTCCAATTCTTTATCACTACAAAAAGAGCTGTGAACTCTGAGATGCCACCTCAGACCTGAGCTGTAATAAACTCAATAGCCTCCCCACCCAACTAAATGAAGAAGCCCCTAAGAAAAATCAAAAACCCCCGTAACGAGGTTGGGATGTCAAAATCTATAAGGACCTTAATCTAAAACAGACTGCTTGTGGTTCACACTCTTTTCTATGCCAATACCTACCTACACTGAGAATATTAGAAGGTGCCCAAAGGGTGCTTTTAAGGCTGGCTAACTGTGTGATCTGCAAAATCTGGAGGTTGGAACTTCTAAAATCAAAATCAACACATAAGATTGTGATATTTCTGTGGTTGAATTAAAGTAGTGGCAACTTCCTTACCGAAAATGAATTATCTCCAGGGTAGCTTCTGGATCCTGAGATTCCCTGAGGCTGGAAGAAAAGTTTTGCCAGTCTCTGGTCTCAAGAGATATTTAAAAATGCTTCCTGTCCTAGACTCCCAAATGGCCTCCCCAAATAAGCTAAAATATGGCAGGAAATTAAGCAGGGAAAGAAGTTGCTGCTGCTGATGACAGCTTTAACCTCTCACTCCCTAGTCGGCTAGTGGAAAAAGGGTCTCCCTAGGCTCCCTCTACACAAAAATTTATGGTGAGAGGGGAGAAGGGAGAAACCAGAGACTGAAAAAAAAATGTAGTAAATTCACAAGCCTAGAAATTAAGATCCTCCACAGAGAAAAAAGAGGGAGCTGACCGACTGGCCTGCTTCTACACCAAAGGGGCAGAATTTGTGCTTAATTGCATGGATACTAAACAGCTGACAGGCTCCTGCAAACACCTAAGACAGAGGTGGGGAACCTGCAGCCTTGAGGCTACATGCGGCCCCCTAGGTCCTCAAGTGTGGCCCTTTGACTGATTTGTTTATTGAAGTTTGGATTCAGTCAGAGGGCCTGCACTTGAGGACCTAGAGGGCCACATGTGGCCTCCAGGCTGCAGGTTCTCCATCCCTGCCTTAAAATATCAATTGCTACTTAGGAGAGCTCTTCCTAACTGAGGGGAAACCTATTTGACCCAGGGTCCCAGCAGGATGCCCAATTCTACCTGGGCCGTCAGTCATCAGACTTGACCTATTTTCATTTTCCCTGACTGCCCTACATATTAGAAATATATTTAAAGATAGCGTGCTTTACTGTCTTATTATGTACTCCATGTTTCCTTTATTGGATTTTGGTATATCCTAAACCTGTTGGTAAAGCAGTGAACTGGTTATCTACTCTGGAAAGCAATATGATATTATACCCCTAAAGTTACTAACTTTCCATATGCTTTGACCTAGCAATATCACTACTATGTCTATACCCCAAAGAGATCAAAATCACCCATATGTACAAAAATATTTATAGCAACTCTTTTCATGGTAACAAAGAATTGGAAACTAAGGGGATGTCCATCAGCTAGGGAATGGTTGAATAAATAATGATACATGAAGGCAATGGAATACTACTGTGCCATAAGAAATGATGAAATGGGGCAGTTCGGTGGCACAGTGGATAAAGCACCGGCCCTGAAGTCAGGAGGACCTGAGTTCAAATCTGGCCTCAGACCAAACACTTGACACTTACTAGCTATGTGACCCTGGGCAAGTCATTTAACCCCAAGTGCCTAAAAAACAAACAAACAAACAAAAAGAAAAAAAGAAAAAAGAAATGATGAAATAGGAAAGTCTCAGAGAAACCTGGGTCAACTTGTATAAACTGATGCAGATGTAAACGAGCAAAGCACAAACAACTCATATAACAACAATACTGTAAAGACAAACAACTTTGAAAGCCACATGCACTCTGATCAATGCAATGACCAAGATTCCAGAAGACCAACGATGAAGTATGTTACCAACCTCTTTGCAGAGGAATGATAGACTTAGGATGCAGAATGAGATACTTATTTTTTGGATACGGCCAATGGGAAAATTTGGTTTGACCATGCATATTTGTTACAAGGGTTCCAAGGGTTCAAGGGTCTGAGTTTTTTTAATTGATGGTGGGGAGTGCTGAGGGATAAAAAAAGAGTTTAATTCATTGAAAAAAATTAACTAAAAAAGAACATAAGCTCCTTTAGTACAATGACTGTTTTTGCCTTTCATTTACCTCCACTGTTGCTCAGAACACTGATACACCATTAAATGCTTACTCAATGACTGCAGACTTAAATGAAAACTTCTGTATTTTATTTATAATAACAAAGAAATGGAAACTAAGGGAGTGGCCACTGAATTGAGGAATGTCTAAACAAATAATGGTCTAAAAACATGATAAATAATTTATGAATGTAATAGAATATTATTGTGCAACAAGAAATGACATGAGTTGAGACCTCTAAGAAGACCTGTATGAACTAATGCAGAGTAAAGTAGTAGAAACAGAACAATTTATACAATAAGAACACTTCTAGAGAACTTTGTCAAATTTATAAGAATATGAGTTACACCCCAACTGACAAATGGTCAAAGGATATGAACAGGCAGTTTTTAGATGAAGAAATAAAAACTATACATAGTCATGGGAAAAAATGCTCTAAATCATTATTGATTAGAGAAATGCAAATTAAAACAATTTTGAGATATCATCTCACATCTATCAGACTGGCTAAAATGATAGAAAGGGAAAGTGACAAATGTTGTAGGGGATGTGGAAAAATTAGAACACTAACACAGTGTTGGTGGAACTGTGAACTGATCCAACCATTTTGGAGAACAATCTGGAACTATGTCCAAAGAGTTATAAAATTGTGCATATCAGGGGGCAGCTAGATGGCACAGTGGATAGAGCACTGGCCCTGGAGTCAGGACCTGAGTTCAAATCCAGACTCAGACACATAACACTTACTAGATGTGTGACCCTGAGTAAGTCACTTAACCTCACTGCCTAGCAAAAAAAAAAAAAAGGCAAAAACAAAACAAAACTGTGCATATCCTTTGACTCAGCAATACCACTATCAGGCCTGCTTCCCAAGGTGACTAGAGAAAAAGGAAAAGAATGTATATGTTCTAAAATCTTTACAGCAGCTCTCTTGGTGGTGGTAAAGAGCTGGAAATTGAGAGGATGAGTCAATTAGGGAATGGCTAAACAAGTTGTGGTACATAATTGTGATGGAATATTACTGTGCTATCAGAAATGATGAGCTGGTTGATTTTAGAAAAACACTGAACCCAGTGAAAATGAACATGATCTTTCACGGGAGGAGATGGATATTCAACGAAATAAGGGACTTCCATACCTTCCTGATAAAAAGACCAGAGCTCAACAGAAAATTTAATCTTCAAATATAAGACTCAAGAGAAACATAAAAAGGTAAATGGGACAGAAAGTAACAACATGTTGTTAATAAGGACAAACTCTTTACATCACTACAAAGGAAGATGACACTCCTAACTCTTCAGAACTGTATTGTTATTACACCATGTAAAAGCGGTATACATACAGGGGGTGGGTATAAATTGATTTTGATGTAATGATGAAAAAATCTAATCATGTAGGTTCAATGGATCCAAGTAAGTGAATTAATCTAATCTAACTAAGAAAATGTCCTGAGAGAAAAGGAAAGGAGGAGTCAGTCAAGGGTAAATTGTATCACAGGAAAAGGCACAAAAACCTATTACAGCAGAAGGAAGGAAGGGAGGGAGATTAGCATTGTTTGAACCTTAACTCTCTTCAGATTTGGCTTAAGAAGGGAATAACATAATCAGTTAGGTATAGAAATCTAACATGCCCTATAGGCAGTAGAAGGGAAAAGGGGAAAGAAAAGGGAGGGGGCTAATAGAAGGGAGGTGGGACTGAGGGAGACAGTGATCAAAAGCAAAACATTAGTGAGGAGG
This sequence comes from Vombatus ursinus, assembly GCF_900497805.2. Taxonomy (NCBI): domain Eukaryota; kingdom Metazoa; phylum Chordata; class Mammalia; order Diprotodontia; family Vombatidae; genus Vombatus; species Vombatus ursinus. The sequence continues at coordinate 25,210,901 of NW_020940360.1, forward strand.
GAAAAGAAGAAAGGAGAAAGAAAAGCATTTTTTTCTTCTGTTGTGTTTTGTTTCCTCTTTCTGGTGGCTCTTCCTATTAATTCTAATTCTTACTTACAACATCACTAATGTGAAAATATGTTTAATAAGAATGTATGTATATGTATAGCTTATATTAGATTGCAAGCCGTCTGGGGGGGGAGAAAAATTTAAAACTCAAGAGCTTATGGAAGTGATTGTTGATAAATCAAAATAAATTAATTTTAAAAAATAAAAAAACAAACAATAAAAAAGAGAGCCAAAAAAAAAAACAAAACACTGAAAGACTTGCATGAAATAGTGAAGAGTGAAATGAGCTGAACCAAGAGAATGTTGTAGGTATACCGTAACAGCAATAGTTTTCAAAGAACTGTGAATGACTAAGTCATTATGAGTGTTATAAATACTGAAATCAATTACAAAGGACCTATGAAGGAAGATGCTATCTGCCTTCAGAGAACTGACATATAGAAGTATGTATAGTATGGTTTATACATATATATACAGACACACACTCATATATATTATCTAATGGTGGCCTACTCTAGCGAAGAGTGGGGAGGGGTGAGGAGGGAAGGAGAAAAGAAATAGAGTGCACAGCAGAAAACAAAAGAAAACTCAGAAGGAAGCACAGAAAACCAGGGTAGCTTTGACAATAATGTCTAGTATTTATTACATATTTTAAAAAAAGCAAACTGAAATGGAGATTCATGGTTTCATATTAAATCCTCTTTGTATTGTACCATATACATGGAAATGGATTTTTTTCTTTTTGTATTTAAGTTCAAAATGAATACATTTTAGACACACAGATAAAACTCTGAAAGGCTTAAGAACAGATCAATGCAATGAGAACCATCATTACAGAGGTCAGATGATAATCTGCGTTACCCACTTCCTAAAAAGTGGGTAACGCAGGTGATGGATTCAAATGCAGGACGAGATGGACACTTTTGGTCTCAACCGGTATGGCAGTTTGTCGTGCTTGACTATGAATAACGGTTACAAGCGGGTTTTTGTTTGTTTTAAATGGGAGGGAAGGAAAGAAAATAATGTTTAATTTTTTTAAAACTCTGGAAAGGTACTCTGGGGCCGGATTGTGATCTCCCAGGTCACCTGAACCTGCGGGCACAGAAGTTCAATGTCAGCTTCCTCCGCCCTGGTCCTTTCGGCCCCGCCCCAAGGCTGACATTTTCCGCCGGAGTTCGTAATTCCTTCCCCCTGCCCCCTTCCTCCCCTTCCTCCCCGGCCTCCTTGCCCGCGCCTGCGCATTTACCACAACCCCCTATCCGCCCGCTAAGCGTGTGCCCAAGGGCGGGAGGGAGCGCGATCGACACTCACCTTCTGCTGCTGTTGCATGCGGAGGTCCGGCCCCTCGGCCCGCGCTCCGAACCCCAGCTAGCCCCCAGCCGCGAGCCCCCACGGCCCTCAGCCCACCACCTCCCCGCATTGCCGGTGCTCGTGTCCCTTGCCCTTTCCGGTCCCTCCAGCAAACGAGCACCTGCTTCGTAAAGGTTCCAGACACAGTGTGCCCGGCCGTCTCGCGCCTCGCGGGGACGCGAGTTCTTCTCTGGCGCCTTTTTTGGTGGTGGGTGGTCCTTTTTGGAAAGGGGAGGAGCAAGAGAGGAGAGGAGGCAAACCCTAGCCTGCCCGCTGGTCTTCAGTTTTAAGACCCCAGAATCTCGCTAGTAATTAATGTGGTTTAAATCACAAAACGTACTTCTAGTCACGCGCGTTCATTTTACAGATGAGGAAACTGAAGCCAGATTGGAGTTAAATGACTTGTCCAATACTGCGAGGCTAATTGTTGGTTGTAGTAGGATAGCGGCCAAAGCTGTGATTATTTTGTTAAAAAGAGGAGCACCCCTTACCGATGCGGGTTAGCGCAGTCCCTGCAACTTCCAGGCTTATGTAGACCCCACTTAGAGGCTAAGTATCCAGGGTCACCCAACCAGTAGGTCAAACTGGTACTTGATTTCAGTGAATAGATCAATAAACATTTATAAAACGCCTACTGTGTGGTAGGTAATGTGCTAAGAGCAGGGAATACAATGAAAGGTAATAATAATCGCTGCTCTCAAGGAGCTGTGTCTAAAGGGGGAAACAATATGCAAATAACTATGTACAATTAAGCTACAAACAGGAAAATTTGAAATCAACAGAGGGAGGATGCTAGAATTAAAAGGTCCTGCTGGCTCCTGAGTTATACCATGAAGTCTTTTATTTACATAAGGATTAAAATCTTCACTGATCTGCCTCCCAGTCCAGAGTTCTTTCCTACATGACATGCATGCTATTTCTGATGGGGCGCTAATGATGGACCCCTAAAAGTCTCTGGACTTTCCCAAGTGGCCCAGGTCCCTGGCGTTGGTTTGCCCAGGGCACAGTTCCTTGCATTGTAGCCTGGCCCTAATCTCCAATTCTCTGTTACCTCTAACCTAGCCCAGCCCTTCATTTTCTGTTACCTTCAGATCCTAGGTCATATCCCAATCCAGATCTTTCCAGTCTTCTGTATAAAAGATCCATCTTGCCTCCATTAAAGTGCTCAAATTCCTTAAGAGTCTGGCCTCAACATGACAAAACAAGAAAATGATAAATGTTGGAGAAGATATGGGAAAATTAGAACACTAATACATTGTTGGTGGAGTTGTGAAATGATCCAACCATTTTGGAGAGCAATTTGGAACTATGCCCAAAGGGCTATAAAAATGTGCATACCCTTTGACCCAGCAATAGCACTTCTAGGGCTATATCTCAAAGAGATCATACAAATGGAAAAAGGACCCAGATGTACAAAAATATTTATAGCAGCTCTTTCTGTGGTGGCAAAGAATTGAAAATTGAGGGGATGCCCATCAATTGGGGAATGGCTGAACAAGTTCTGGTATATGAATGTAATAGAATACTATTGTGCTATAGGAAATGATGAGCAGGGGCAGCCAGGTGGCAGTGGATAGAGCATCGGCCCTGGAGTCAGAAGGACCCCAGTTCAAATCCAGCCTCAGACACTAGCTGTGTGACTATGGGCAAGTCACTTAACCCCAATTACCTCAGAAAAAAAAGCCTGGAAAGACCTGTATGGGACTGATGCTGAGTGAAGTGAGTAGAACCAGGAGAGCATTGTACATAGTAACAGCCATTGTTTAATGACTAACTTTGACAGACTTAGCCCTTCTCAGCAATGCAAGGATCTCCAAAAGTCTCATGATGGAAAATGTTATCCACAATGGAGCTTGAATGCAGATCGAAGCATAGTATTTGCTCTTTTTTTTTCTTCTGTTTTGTTTTGTTTTCTCTTTCTTGTGGTTCCTCCTATTGGTTCTAATTCTTCCTTACAACATGACTAATATGAAAATGTTTAATGGGAATGTATATGTAGAGCCTATATCAGATTGCATGCTGTTTTAGGGAGGAAGGCAGGGAGGGAAGGGAGAAAAATTTAAAATTCAAAAGCATATGGAAGTGATTGTTGGAAACTAAAAATAAATTAATAAAAAAATACAAAAAAAAAGTCTGGACTGGTTGTATTCTCATTACAAAGGGTCAGATTCTTAAAATCTCACCAATAGCACGAATTCTTAAAATCTTGCCCACCTCAATTGGTGTTTTAATAAACCTTGTCTCTGGCTGAAAGGTTTGAATTGAATTCTTTCAAGGCATGACTCACATTTTCTACCCTTGAATTTTCGGGTTCCCAGCACCCTTAGACTGCAACACTTCCAGACTCACTCCTTGAAATCATAGGATCATAGATTATGATTTGGAGGGGAAAAGACATAATTACTCTTCTCATTATCTTTCTCACTAAATCCTCCCCACCTCCTACCTTCCCTTTTACTATAGAGGGCAGCCCCATCATCCCAGTTCCTTAGACTCACACCATAGGTGTCATCCTGGATTCTTCACTATCTCTAACCCCACCCCATATCCAATCTGTTGCCAATGCCCATAGATTTCACCTTTGTAATATCTTTCTGATATGACTCTTTCTCTCTTCTGACACTGTCATCACCCTGATGTAGGCCTCCATCTCCTCACACCCAGACTATTGCAATAGCCTGCCTCAAGTCTTTCTCCACTCCAGTCAATCCTCCATTCAGCCACTAAAATGATCTTCCTAAAGCATAGGTCTTTCCATGTTACCCTCCCAACTCCAGTGGCTCCCTATTGTTCCCAGGATCAAATACAAAATGCTGTGTGACATTCAAGGCCTTTCATAACCTAGCACCCCCTTCTACCTGTCCAGTCTGCTTACGCTGTTCTCCCCCTACTCTTTGACCCAGTGACGTTGGCCTCCTGGTTGTGCTACGACGAAGACACTCCTCTAGGCTCTAGGCATTTTTTAAATTTTTTTTCTTTTTTTATTTTTAGGCAATTGGGGTTAAGTGACTTGCCCAGGGTCACACAGATAGTAAGTGTCAAGTGTTTGGTCTGAGGCTGGATTTGAACTCAGGTCCTCCTGACTTCAGGGCCGATGCTCTATCCACTGTGCCACCTAGCTGCCCCTGGCTCTAGGCATTTTCTCTGGCTGACCCCATGCCTGGAATATTCTCCCTCCTCTGCTCTGCTTACTGACCTCTGGCTTCCTTTAAGTCCCAACTAAAATTCCATCTTTTATTGAAGGCTTCACAATCCCTCTTAATTCTTATGCCTTACCTCCATTAATGATTTTCAACTTATCCTGTACAGAGCTTGCTTTGTATGTATTTGTTTGATGACATCTCCCCTCATTAGATTCTAAACTTGGGGGTAGAGACTGTCTTTTGCACAGTGCCTGGCACATAGTAGGTAGTTAATAAATGTTTACTGATTGATTGATTTTACAGATAAGGAAACTGAGGCCCAAATAAGGTCATGACTTGCTCAAGATCACAAAAGTAGTAAATTGCAGAGTTGGAATTCAGATCTAGGTCCTCTGATTCTAAATCCAGAATTTTAAATTGAGACAACTTCACAAAGTCTGATTAAGATGAATTCCACAGAACTATTAAGTATCTGAAGGAGAAGAGTCAAGATGCCAAAGCAGGAAGCACTTAGCTGAGCTCTCCCAACTTCCTCTCCAAACAATTCTAAAATAATGCCTCAAATAGAATTCTGGAGGGGCAGAAGCAACAGAGAATCAGGTGAAACAATTTTCCAATTCAAGACAACTTAGAGGCAGGAAAGGCCTCTCTCATGGGATTTGGGGTCAAGCCTGGACCATTGTGAAGACAGCAGGGGACCTTGGAGGTGGTTGCATTGGTGGCAGCAGCAGTTTTAAGAGCTCTCAGCCCACTGATGGTGACAGGGTTGGACAACCAGTTGGAAGGAGATTGCAGCATACTTTTTACTGATGCTCGGTTCAGGACTGTTGTATTGTTCATACACAGTGCAAGGTGAGGTTGAGCAATGGCACTTGCAGTCACAGGGGAGGAAGAACACTGGTCACTGTTCTAGGTTGGAGAGGAGTGCTTGTGGTCATTCACAGGGAGTAGAGACCATAGTCTCAATTCCAAGACAGAGGGTTGTTATTCAGTGGTCTGACTCCTCATGACCCCATGAACCATAGCACACCAGGTCCTTCAATCCCCCGTTATCTCCCAAAGTCTCCAAGTTCATATTCATTGTTTCCTTAATACTTATCTCTCTCATCCTCTACCATCTCCTTTTCCTTTTGCCTTCAATCTTTCCCAACATTAGGGTCTTTCCTAACAAGTCCTATCTTCTCATTATGTGGCCAAAATATTTAAGCTTCAGCTTCAATATTTGACATGCCAGTGAATAGCCCAAATTAATTTAAGTATTGATTGATTTGATTTCCTTGCTGTCCAAGGGACTCTCAAAAGTCTTCTCCAGCACCACAATTTAAAAGCGTTGATTCTATGGCACTTAGCTTTCCTAATAGTCTAGCTCTCACAGCCATACATTGCTACTGGAAAAACCACAGCTTTGCCTACACAAACCTTTGTCAGTAAGCCAATGTCTCTGCTTTTTAGTATGCTGTCCAGATTTTGCCATAGCTTGCTTCCAAGGAGCAAGTGTCTTTAAATCTCATGGCTGTAATTGCCATCTGCAGTAATCTTTAAGCCTAAGAATATAAAATTGGACACTACTTACATTTCTTCTCCCTCTATTTGCCAGGAAGTGATGGGACCACTTGCCAAGATCTTAGGGTTTTTTTTTTTTTATATTAAGTTTTTACACTCACCTCTTTCACTCTCATCAAGAGGCTTAATTCCTCTTCACTTTCTGCTATCTGAGTGGTATCACCTGCATATCTGAGATTGTTGATATTTCTCTTGGTAACCTTAATTTCAGCTTTTGATTCATCCAGCCTGGTATTTCACGTGATGTACTCTGCATTGTTGTTTGTTTGTCCTTCATTCTCAAAGAGGACCATGACATCAGGAAGGTGATGCCATGACTGACAAGTGATTTGGATTTAAGTGAGGGAGGGCTGTGCAGAGTCACCAGCCTCACTTTCTCCTCTGGAGCCATCTGGATCCTGGAGCAAGATATAGACAACTAGAGATTGCCTCTCAGCTCTCTGGGTAGAGTGGGGCAGAGGGGTGTGCTCATAAGTGTTAAACAATGGACTCTCCAAAGAAAAATTTATTCATAACTTTTTTTTTGAGGCAAACATGATTAAGTTTGCATGCCATTTTAAAAATTTAATGCAGATTAAATGCAGGTGCAGACCTGACTTCATATGTATAACGAATATCTTATTTCTTGCCTTCTTAATGGCTGGGGGAGGAGATGGATGGAGGTAAAGAATTTCATTAATAAGGCTAGCATGTTATTAATAAAACAGGCACTCTTGAATACCAAAGACCTGTACTCTGCATATAAGTTAAATAAAATGACAAAATACAGCCTTGTCATCCTCCTTTTCTAATCTTAAACCAATCAGTTGTTCCATGTTTGGTTCTAACTGTTGCTTCTTAGCCTGCACATAGGTTCCTCAGGAGACAAGTAAGATGACCTGGTACTCCCATCTCCTTAAAGATTTGCCACATTTTGTTATGATCCACACAAAGGCTTTAGTGTAGTCAATGAAACAGAAATAGATGCTTTTCTGGAATTCCCTTGTTTTCTCCATAATCCAGCAAATGTTGGAAATCTAGTTCCTCTGCCTCTTCTAAAGCCAGTCTGGTTTTCTGATAATTCTCATGCTGAAACCTGTCTTACAGGATCTTAAGCATATTCTTGCTGGCATATGAAATGAGTGCAACTCTTAAGTAATTTGAACATTATTTGGCATTGCCCCTCTTTAAGATTGGAAAGTAAATTGATCTTTTCCAATCCAGTGGCCACTGCTGAGTTTTCCAAATTTGCTGGCATATTGAGTGTAGCATTCTAACAGCATTATCTTTTAGGGTATAAAATAGCTTAGCTGAAATTCCATCACTTCCATTACCTTTATTGTTAGTAGTGATTTCTAAGGTCTATTTGACTTCATTCTCCAGGATGTCTGGTTCTAGATCAGTAACCACACCATTATGGTTATCAGTGATGTTCAGATCTTTCTTATACAGTTATTTTATGTATTCTTACCAGTTCTTAATCTCTTCTACTTCTGTTAAATCACTATCATTTTTATCTTTTATCTGCCCATTTTTGCATGAAATGTTCCCTTGATGTCTCTAATTTTCTTGATGAGATCTCGTCTTTCCCATTATATTGTGTTCTCCTATGTATTTACATTGCCCATTTAAGAAACCCCTATCTCTCCTTACCATTCTCTGGAATTATGCATTCAGTTGGGTATATCTTTCCCTTTCTAGTTTCCCTTTACTTTTCCTCAACTATTTGTAAAGCCTCATCAGACCTCCATTTTGCTTTCTTGTTCTTCTTTTTCTTTGGAATTTTTTTTTTATTGCTGCCTTCTGTACAGTATTGTGAACCTCTATCCATAGGTCTTCAGGCATTCTACCTGCCATGTTTAATTCCTTAAAACTATTCATCACTTTCACTTCATATTCAAAAGGGATGCTATTTAGGTCATACCTATACAGTCTGATGGTTTTCCTTACTTCCTTCATTTTGCAATTTTGCAATAGGAAGCTCATGATCTGAGCTGCAGTCCGGTCCAGGTCTTGTTTTAACTATAGAGCTTCTCTGCCTTTTGCTGCAAAGTATTTAATCAATTTGATTTTGATACTGACCACCTGGTGATGCCCACATGAAGAAATGCCTTTTGTGTTGTTGAAAGAGTGTCTGCTATAACCAGTGACTTATATTGACAAAACTCTATTAGTCTCTGCCCTATTTCATTTTGTACTCCAAGGCCAAACTTGCCTGATAGTCCAATTATCTTTTGGTTTCCTACTTTAGCACTCCAACCACCTATGATGAATATGATATCTATTTTTGGTGCTATTTCTAGAAGTTGTAGGTCTTCATAGAACTGATCAACTTTGGCCTCTTTGGCATCAGTGGTTGGCACATAGACTTGTATTATTATGATGTTGAATGGTTTGTCTTGGATTTGAACAGATATTATTTGGTAACTTTTGAGATTACATCCCAGTACTGCTTTGCTCACCCTTTTATTGACTATGAGGGTTATTCGATTTCTTCTAAGGAATTCTTGCTGACAATAGTAAATGTAGTAACCATTTGAATTAAACTCACCCATTCCCAACCACTTAAGTTCACTGACACCTAAGATATTAATGTTTAATCTTTCTATCTCCTGTATTATCAAATGCAGCTTAACTTGATTCACAGATCTTACATTCCAGGTTCCTATGCAATATTGATCAAAGGGGAGAACTAGCAACTGTGGCTACAGAAAAGTGGGGAAGCTGGTCACAATCCCAGGGCCAGGAGGAGTTCTAGCATTGGTGACTATAGGAGAACAATGTTCCTTCCTGGATAAGGACCAGAGCACAGGCCAGGAGAGCAGCAGCCACATGTTTCCTTAGATCACACTACCTTGTGAACATTGAAAATCTACAGACTCCCACAGCTAAGTATAAAAACAACAGCATGAAAGGCCTGAAGCATGGGACAGTATGCTCTCCAGCCCAGAAACAGAGCTCAACTTTAACAAAATGTTAAAAGTCAAATAATAGGCTAAAGAAATGAGCAAACAACAAAAATAGAACTTGACCATAACAGGTTACTAGAGTGACAAGGAAGATCAAGACAAACTGAGAAGACAAAAATGTCAAAGCAGCTACAAGCAAAGCCTACAAGTAAAAAACAAATATATGAATTGGACATAAGTCCAACAAGAACTCTTGGAAGAGCTCAAAAAGGATTTTGAAAATCAGACAGGTAGAGAAAAATTAGGAAAAGAAATGAGAGTGATGCAAGAAAATTATGAAAAGAGAGTCAACAGCTTGGTAAAAAGGAACAAAAAATACTAAAGAAAATAACACCTTAAAAAATGGAATTGGCCAAATAGTAAAAGAGGCCCAAAAATCTACTGAAGAGAAGAATGCTTTAAATAGCAGAATCAGCCAAATGGAAAAAGAGGTACAAAAATTCACTGAAGAAAAGAACTCCTTAAGAAGCAGAAATGACCAAATGGAAAAAGAGTTACAAAAGCTCACTGAAAAAAAAAATCATTCCCTAAAAATTACTATTGGGCAAGTGAAAGCTAATCACTCCATGAAACACCAAGAAACAAAACAACCCCCTCAAAAAAAAAAAAGGAATAAAAAATAGAATATGAAATGTCTCATCAGAAAAACAACTGACCTGGAAAATAGACAAGGAGAGATAATTTAAGATTACTGGACTACCTGAAAGCCATGACCAGAAAAAGAGCCTAGAAATCATATGTTAAGAAATTATGAAGGAAAACTGCCCTAATATCCTAGAACTAGAGGGTAAAATATACATTGAAAGAGTCTGAGAGGCAGCTAGGTGGTGCAGTGGATAGAGCAATGGCCCTGCAGTCAGGAGGACCTGAATTCAAATCTGGCCTCAGACACATATAACACTAGCTGTGTGACTCTGGGCACGTCACTTAACCCCAATTGCCTCACCAAAAAAAAAAAAAAAAAAGTGCCTGTATTATGGGGCAGCAAGGTGGTGCAGTGGATGGAACACTGGCCCTGGAGTCAGGAGGATCTGAGTTCAAATCCGGCCTCAGACACTTGACACTTCCTAGCTTGTATGACCCTGGGCAAGTCACTTGACCTCACTGCCTAGCCAAAAAAAAAAAAGAGTGCTGATTACTTCCTGAAAGAGATTCCAAAATGAAAACACCCAGCAATATCATAATCAAATTCCAGTGCTCCCAAGTCAAGGAGAAAATATTGCAAGCATCCAGAAAAAAAAAATTCAGATACTATAAAGCCATAGTCAGGATCACACAAGATTTAGCAGCTTCAGCATTAAAGGATCAGAGGGCTTAGAATATAATATTCCAGAAGACAAAGGAGCTAAGATTACAACCAAGCATAACCTATCCAGTAAAACTGAGTATAACCCTTAAAGGGGGAAAAAATGGACATTTAATGAAATAAAGACCTTCGGGTCTTTTAAGCATTCCTGAAAAAGACCACAGCTCAACAGAAAATTTAACATTCAAATATAAGACTCAAGAGAATAAGATTAAAATTTTTACATTCCTATAGGGGAAGATGATCATTGTAACTCATAAGAACTTTATCATTATTATAGCAATTAGAAATAATATACATGGACAGCACAGGTGCGAGTTGGCTTTGATGGGATGATTTCAAAGAAATAAAATTAAGAGATGAGAAAGAAGGATCACTGGCAATAGGGGGGAGAGGAAGAATGGAGGCAGTTATCTCACATAAAAGAGGCATGAAGGAAGAGCTTTTACAATGCAGGGGGAAGATGAGAGGAGGGGCAATGTTTGATCCTTGCTCTCATTGGAACTGACCCAAAGGGGAAATAATATACATACTTAGCTGGGTATAGAAATCTATCTCACCTACAGGAAAACAGGAGTGTAAGGGGATGAGAGAAGTTGAGGACTGATAAAAAGGAGAGGGTGAATTAAAAGCATAGTGGTCAGAAGCAAAACATAGAGACAGAATAAAAACAGAGAAGAATAAACAGGGGAAAATAGGATGGAACTACGGGTTAAAATTGACTATGAAATCCCATGTAACATCAGGCAAGTCACTTGACCTCTGGGCCCAGTGTAAAATGAAAGATTGAACTAGATTATCTTTGAATTCCCTTACACCTTGAAAAAATATAATCTTACTAGGATACCTCATCATACAGAAATAATTCTCAAAGGCTATGCCAGCAGAGCACAAATCCCGATTCCCAGACTTTAAATATGAGCCCATCAAATGAGGCTATCTATCACCTTAGTACTAATCTAGAAAAATGCAGTTATCCCTTCCACGTTGCAGGGGTAAAGGGATGCGGTGCTCACGTGAAAATCCACATAAAAATTTTTGGCCTCCCTTTATACCAGATTAGTCAGAATTTTTTCTTCTTTTCTGGGGCATTTACGATACTTCATCAAAAAATTTGGGTTGATATTATACAATACTATACACATATTTTATGCATTTCTGAGTATCTAAACTTTTTGTGTCACCTGTGGCTTCTGCAAAACCCCCAAAAAATCCCTATTTAATTTTTTATGCTGACTCACGACATATCAAAACCATGATGGGGAAAGTCACAATGTGCAACAGATGACTGTAATAAATCAGTGTTTCAATCAATAAAATCATGGGACCTTTATTTTTAGGTATTTAGGTAAAATAATGGCTCCTCACTTTATAAATTAAATTCAAAACAATAATCAAACAATAGTCAAATCAGACCTGTCCATTATGGTAAAGCAGTATGGTATTACGATAACGTCACTTGACTAGGGAATTAGGAGATCGAGATTCTGTTACTACTAGCTATGTGACAAGTCAGTTAAATCACTACATCACCCTGGGCCTGTTTCTTCATCTCCAAAATAATGCAATTGTGTTAGATGACTTCTAAAGTCCTTCCTGCTTTAGAACTGTGATCCTATGAATTCTAGGTCCTTTCCAGCTGTAACATTTTAATTTGGCTGGACAGTCAATGGGTTGTAACTAACCAATTGGAAAAGTAACTGTGCTACCTACTTGGATCTCATATGAAGTTTTATCAGTTTAGATCCTGATACCTCCAAAACTGAAGCTAATAACACAATAGAGAATAAAAATTTTCAATTTAGGGCCTTAGGTCTATGAACATTAGACTGTGAGCTTCTTGAGATTAAGGAGCTTTTTTGAGGTGCTTATTGACGTGTAGGAAAATGCATGTTGCATGCACACATATATTGCATAACCAGCGGGTCTTTTTTTAATGTTTTTAATTTGAAGTGGAAAAACAAATGTAATATTCTAACAGCTTTAACAGATCTAAAAGTATAATGGGCTTATAAGGAGATATCAAGTTGTTCTTCAGTACAATAAAGGGAAAATGATCAACTATCAGGTATGCTATAGAGGACTTTTGTCCAAGTACTGGTTGGATTAGGTTCCCTCTGAAAATCCTTATAACTCTAAGATTCTGTGATGGCCCACCTCCTTTCCTAATTTTAGATTTCTCTGATACAAACATCTGTATAATTCTTCATTGATAATGTCATATTCACTGTACACCCAAAGGACAGTGGAGAGGTGCTCAGGGGCTATGAGTAAGCTACAGTGTTAAAATAAGAGAGTATCATAAAGAGCTTAGCACAGAGCCTGGCACAAACTAGGCACTTAATAAATGCTTGTTTCCTTCTGTTCTCCTTATTCCCTGCACGTTCTCAATTATTCAGAGGCAACAGTTCCAGGACTCAAAGCCATATATCACTAAAAGAAGGCCTTCATTCCTAAGGGAAACAATTTCCCAACTGCAATCTAATCTGTTCTGTGCAATTCTTGACTCATTTTAGGCACTTTATCTGTGTTTTTCTCTTCTGTGTTAGGCCAAATAATTTTTTTTACATTACCTTCATTTCCAAATGCATCCTTTCCTCCCTCTCTCTCCACACATGCATCCTTTGAATCGGCTTTTTTTCTTTTCCTTTCTTCTTTTTGGAGACAATCAAGGTTAAGTGACCTGCCCAGAGTCATACAGCTAATGTGTCTGAGGCCACATTTGAACTCTGGTTCTCCTAACTCCAGGGCAGTGCTCTATCCACTGCAGCACTTAGCTGCTCCCCTTGAATCAGTTTTAAACGATTTTAACAGTTGAGAAAAATCTAACATATTCCAGTCTGATAGTTATATGATGTTCTATACTCACAGTACCCCACTTTCACAACGAAGGGAGGTGGGTACCGCTTTCTTATCTCTTCTTCAGGGTTAAAGTTGGTTTATGTGTCATAGCATTATTTCATTTTTTGTTCTTTATATTTACATTGTTTTCCTGGTCTGCTTATTTCACACATTATTGGTCCATGTCTTCCCACGCACTTCTCTGTATCCCACATATTTCTTTCTTACAGATTAGTAATATTCCATATTTATTTACTACAACTTGTTTAGGTATTGCCCAATTGATGTGCATTTATTTGGCTCTTGTTCTTTGCCACTACAAGAAATACTATATTTTGCTCTATGGGAACTTCTTTGACCTCCTTGCGATGTGTTATAAAATGACCTCAGATCAAAAGGTATGGTCATTTTAGTGACTTTCTTAGCATACTTTTAAATCACTTTCTAAAATCACCAATTAACAGCATCCTCCAGCAGTGAATCAGGGTATATAGCCGTCTCCTACAACCTCTCCACGGATGAGCTCTTGTCTTTGCCAAGTTTATGTGGCACTCTTTCGAGCATGTGAAGATCTCATTTAGGAGGCTATGCTGTACAGAGTCAGCCAGAATGAGCATCTGGAGGACCTTACCATTGGTGAGTTTCCCCCTTCCATTTGTACCATGTGAAACTTCTTCCATGACATCAGACTTTTGGTGAATATTTCCCAGTTTTATGCCTCAATTAATATTAATAATCAGTTGTCAAACCAAATTCTTGCTGTTGTTACATCTTTCAAAGGATTATGTTGAGAGTCTTCAAGATAGCATTTCACTTCACTCAATCAAATGTCTTTTTATGCTCAATAGGCATAGGATCTTGTATGCTCTGCATGTTTCAGACAGTTACATGACTGGGCTCCTGTAGAAAATCATTTCCAAAAACCTTCCTGTTTCTTTCACGGACCTTCAAGTTTGACCTTTTGTGAATTACTTCTAAAGATTTCAAGTGATAGAAAAGTAGAAATGTGGATTGAAATTTGTATTGCTTTTGTTTCACAACTAAACCAAGTGTTTAGTATTTTCCCCACCTCCCAAAATATCTTTAGACCTGACCTCTCAAAATGATCACTGCCAGTACTGATCTTTCCACTGTTCAACTTGGTCTATTCAAGTTTCTCTTCTTTTTATTTTCTGAAGCATAATTTATACATTTTCATATAGCAAATAAGGAACTGTGATAGAAGCCAAACATGCTTCTGCTGTCATTGACAAAAGGAGAGTTCATCACAGAAATCTTAACAAATCTTTTCAGTATTATGACTTAATTTGGTCCCTCCAAGTGCTCTGGAAACTTGTTTTTTCTTCTATTGCTTCCTGTTGTTTTATGAGAGGAATCTACTCACTATCTTCCACCATCCTCCATAAAATTTCCGAGGTAAGTGTATATATTCTAAACTGGTGCTGCCCTTGGCAATATCATTACTATGGATAAATGTAACATCTTATACTTAGGTTGAAAAAATTTAACTTCATGGCACCAAATAGCAGTCAAAAGGTCAATTGTAATTTCAGGTTGCATTGAGAGGCAATAGCGTCTAGGCCTAAGGATATTAGTCCCACTGTACAATTCCTGACCAGTTCATAACTGGAGTATTAAGTTCAATGCTGGTTACCACATTTTAGGAAGAACATTCATGACCTGGAGTATCCAGAGGATGGAGACCAAGCTGATTAAGGGTCTTAGTATCATGACATATTAAGATTGGCTGAAGGGCTGTGTGAAGAAAATTAGATTTGTTCTGCTTGACCCTATATAGCATAATTAGGAACAAGGGTTGGAATTGCATAAATCTAGGCTTAACATAAGGAAGAATATCCTAATTAAAGTTGTACAAGTGGCTATATTCTGAGGTTATCTCAGAAGATAATGGATTCCCCTTCTCTAGAGGTGTTTAATACTGGACGACTTACTTTGTTACAGGTTTTCTCATTCAAGTACTGGTTGGACTAGATGAGCTTTGAGTTCTTTCTTAACTCTGAGATTTTGATATTCCCAATTTTTTTTTTTTTTTTGGCCAGGCAGCAAAGAAGCAAAGTCTCATTCCAATGCCTCATTACGGCATGCAGGGTACTTTGGGTTCTTAGAGGCAAGGTCAATAGAGTCCAAGCTCTGGCAGATTCTATCAAACTTGAAAAGAAGGAAGTATAGTAATCACAACAAACTGTGTCTGATTCCGTGGTCCAGCCTAGCTAGGTATAATGAATTCTATTATCACGACAATTTATGAAACAAAGGAAAACACCAAATTGCTCTCATTTATATAGGTTGACCTGTTTCCATAGCAACTGTTAGAGGATGGTGAACAGAAATGCCTGAGTGCTAAAAGAAGCCACTTTGGAACATTCATAAATATTAATTTTAATTCTTACTACTATTCTGTGATGCTCTTTGTCCAAAAACTGTGTCAATCTATTTACTGGAAGACTTGAACTATATCAGTATTGGCATTTTCACTATAAATGAAGGCAGAAAACAAGGAAATTGCAAGTAGAGGGAAGGACGGGTCAAAATTTCTCTTTGGAGAACCAAAAAGAGTTGGCAAAGTTGGTTTTCTTGTGATTCCAAGGGCAATGAGAAATATCATTTAATGGGATATTAGTTAATGAAGAAACTCAGGCTCAGATAAAGTAACTTGCCCAAGGTCATGTACCAAATGGAAAAGGCAAGAGGTTATGATTTGACTCTTTCTAACTCCAAATACAGGGCTCTTTCCACTATACTACTCTGCTTCTGCTCACCTTGAAGCACTTGTGATAAGCATAAGCAAAAGGTCAAGTAGATTGCAGCCAACATCCACATGTCAACAGAATGGAGAAATTTCTATAAATTAAGTAAAACCCTCCAAACAGAACATACGCCATATAGCATCCATACTAAGTGATTTCAATGCAAAGTTGAGCTTAAGAAATTATAGTGAAAAAAAAAAGTCAGAAAATATGGTTTCAGATTAAGAAAAGAGGCTTGTAGAAACAGACACCAACTACCTATATCACAAATACTGTGTTTAAGGAGAAATTTGGAAGACAATGATATGGACATCAAACAACATTAAAAAATAATGAAATATGACAAGAAAAAAGTGTTTATCAATTTGGAAGTCATTTCTGAATGAGCCGTTTATGTGCAGTCAGACCAAATCAAAATTACATCAAGGTCAAAACAGCAAATTAAAAAAAAAAAAGAGAGAGAGAGAAAGCAAGAGACAGACAAGATGATGACACCATAGGCAACTGTAACAGCTTCAGCTTGATCTACTAAAGCAAGTTGCTGATGTCCCCAAACAGAAAAAAGATAAAGAAAAAGACATTGATGCCAATTATCAATACTTTCTATAATTTAACTGATGCAAAGCAAGTGTCATTAGGAAATGTAGCTTAGTTAACAGCCTTAGAGTCAGTTAGACCTAGGTTAAAGTCTTTTCTCTGACACATATTAGTTGTATCACCACGACCAAGTAATTTAAACTCCCACGCAACTTTCTAAACATTACGTTGTGGATAAGTTGGATATGCATAAATGGAGGGTGTTTCCAAACTAGGAGCTTCCCACAAATCATTCAACCCTGACAAAAAACAAACATACCCTGCCACAATGAGAAGGCAACACAGTACAGAAACTACCTCAGCCAGCAAACACAACCTCTTTGCCAAGTAAATGTAACAACTGGGAAACACTACATTAAAATATAAACTCATTTATAAAACATTATACAGGAAATAAAATTTTGAGTAGTCACTACCTCATAATATAAAAAACAATGGAGCGGAAAACAAATGTGCAGAAACCAAGACACAAGATCTTTTGAGATCATCTCATCATTTACAGTTGAAACTGGGAGTACAAGAGATGGAAAAAAACTAACAAATCAGTCAGCAGCTAAGTGAACTGGCAGAAATAATTGCTGTACCACTATCAGTGATCTTTGGAATACCATGTAGAATGGGAGAAATGCTGCGAAACTTGGGGGAAAAAAAAGAGTCCCATTTTTAAAAATTTGAGTTTGTGGGGACAGTTAGGTGGATAGAGCACTGGCCCTGAAGTCAGGAGGACCTGAGTTCAAATCTGGCCTCAGACCAAACACTTGACACTTAGTAGCTGTGTGACCCTTGGCAAGTCATTTAACCCCAACTGCCTAAAAATTAAAGTAAATAAAAATTTTTTTTTTTTTTTAGAAATTTGAGTTTGCAATTTCAATTTAAATGCTTGACAAAATTCTAAACCATACTATTAAGGTGATGATTAGTGTACGTCTATAAAAAAAGTAGGGTTCCCAAAGATCCAATATGCCTCAACAAGAATAGGTCATGCCAATGTAATATTGTTAGTATTTTAGCAGAGATATTAGACTGATAGATCAGTGCAATAATACAGACATAAGTTTACTGATAGATCAGTGCAATAATACAGACATAAGTTTATAAACTATTAATAACCACATGAAAAAAATGCTCCAAATCACCAACATTTAAAAAAATGCAAATTAAAGCAATTCTGAGGTTTTACCACACACTCATCAAACTGATTTTCTATAGCAGAACACAGATTTTATAGTCTCATATCTGATGCCAACACATACAAGATTCCACTATTTTTTGATTGGGAAAAGGCATCTGACTTGGAAGAACAAAAGAAAGCCTCAAAGATGTATGATCAGGTGTCTTATATATGTTAAAGATACCTTAATGGATGCAACTACAGAGAACAATCCTGAGTATCAACTTAAACAGGAAGAGCTTGCTAAAGTTTTCGACTGTCAAAGAAAGCATCCTGCAGTCCAAATGGAAGGATTTCCCATAGATGGTGAGGTCCGTCAGATGCTATTTACTGGTAATGTTGAATTGATGGCATCAAACCCCAGAATAAACTCAATGAAATCTGAACATTGGGCACACCTCACTGAAGTTTATGACCAAGTCAAAAGAGAAGAGTCTCATAATTCATATGGCTAAAACTAAGGATGGACTAAGAATGTCTCCTGTTCAGACTTATGATACGAGCTAGATGAGTTTCCCCTGTAGGTTAGTCTACCAGAACAAATGTCTTCGACAGGCATTACAAAAAACAAATTAAAAAGGAAGGAGAATGGGTTGGACTGCATTTGAGATGTTACGTAGTACTTTGATCACTCCAAAACTGTACCTTTACCTAAAAATAAAAAATCTTTTACCCAATGGTATTATAAGGTTACAAATCATGAGACATCAGTCTCTGAAAAATAAAACTGTGGGTGAACCACTCTGCAATGGAAATATGTCCTGGTGAATACAAATAGGCTACAATGTACCAATGTATCAATGATGAAATTCGGGTACTAACTCAAGAAAAATAATTGTGAGGACATGCTCCAATGTCGCTGAACAAAACACTGATTATACCTAAGAACAGCCGATTTGACATGTCAATGTGTTCCACACCATAAGATGCTAATCTCAGGAAGATAGGTATTTTCTTAAATGATATTCTTAAATGACTGAAATACTGAAAGCCTTTAGGCTTTCCCAATAGTACTTAAATTTGAATGTAAAGCAATATATGTTGGTAGACATCACTGTGTTTATCCAGTCTGAGACTTTCACAAGTTAAGCAACTGCTCATGGTTACATCCAATTTTCTTCTCACGAGACTGTGCAAAAGTCAATTAGATTCATATCTTACTTGATTTAATTTTATGAATTCTTCTTTCACCTAATTAAAGACATGAAATTTGATCAGAAGTTGCTCTCTAGAAGCATGAGAAGTTTTATGCCTTCAAAATACATGTTAATGTATCAACTGAAAGAGATTAGCCGATGTGTTTCATTTAAATTTGTAAAATTATATATTAACTAAATTACCCTGATAATTTCTCCATACTTAGACATCCTTATAGCAATCATGATCTAGCCATACTTAAACATCCTTATAGCAATTATGATCTAGCCAAACAAACCTTTTACATTTTTATTGCAAATCTCAAGGAGTGATACCTGGAGTCTTAAATGATTGCCTTTACAATAAAAATATGTCATAAATTATAATTCAGGGCTTAATGTAGATGGATGTTTTTACTTATTAATGTGGTAATATGTATTTTGGACAATAAAATTCATTTTCATTCATAGAATAAAAAAATTTAGGCTAAAACTTTACCCATTTTTAAATTCAACTCCCCCATTACACAGCTTAAAATCCAGATTAGAAACCATATTTCCTCAGTCCAAATAAAATGTTCTTTTGCCTACCTCTTATTTCTTTGTCTAGAGGTTAGCAATACATGCATTTTAACTTAAAAATTAAAGAGAATATTCCTAATGGAGAACATTCCCTACATTCCTAGTTGGTAGTTTAAAGATCCAAGTTTACAAAAAGGAATGTTAACTGTTTTAGTCATACCTATTACAGTGTTGATGTTTGGTCAGAGTTTTGACTCAGGTCCTTCCTCAAACTCCTGATGTTAATAAACCCATTACAATTCAGTACTATATTCATGAATTGAACACCTAAAAGACAATTGCAGTGGCAGAAAATGTTTACACTGGTGAGATTCCATACCATCTTTTATTTGTGGTTTAGAATCTAAAACAAACCTTATGACCACCATACCCAAATTACATGTATTTTAATTTGTCAAAGGGTGCAAATGCTATTAAGATATTGGAAGATTTTGGGGGAAAAAAAGTACTCCTTGGATGGCATTTATTAGCCATTTCATTACTAGTCCAATGACCATTCCAAGTATTTAATTCTGTCTTAATTTATGTATGAACTCCATTTTGCCAAAAGTTTCTTTTCCAAATGATACAATAATGAATTTCAATTAACTAGGAATACTTTTTAGCACTCTCACAGTCATGGACACCCTATTTTATGACATCTGGTGGCTTACATGTTAAGATGAACAAACTGTTACATGCCAATGCAATGATGAAACTTAGCAAATTATCCACAGAAATTTAGAAAACATCAAATTCAAATATATCATTATAATATTGCTGTATTTACTGACAGTCATATACATTATGATTGTGCTAAAGAAACAATTTCCACAGTTATAGGTGGTGAGAAGCTTTCAAAATGTTTAAGTATATAAAATTTTAAATATTAGTTTTGGCTAAAGCTCTAGCCAAAAATGTGCCAGCTGAGTTTCCCTGTAGAATTTTATTCTGAAAATAAATTTTCACTGGAAGTTTGTTCTGGAAAAGCATTTTTAGATACAAAAGCCTTATACAACTGAGCTATTACAAATTAATCAGATGATTCTAAAGATATGTACAATGTGTTAACTAATCTAAATAGAAACATCATATTGCACATTTACCTTGATTTTGATGCCTGATGTGACTAACCACATATAATTCCAAACTGTTTTGAAGTTATTCCATGAATTTTCAACTTTACAAATATCAGAACTAAATGCACTGTAAAAGTCATTTTGATAAACATGCATTTATTCAGTCATTTGTAAACTTTTAGATAAATGCATAATTGCCAAAAATTTATGAACCTATGTAGATGTACAAGTGCACACTATACATATCTATTTCTATCTTTAACTCTGAGAAAACACTGACCTTGGCAAAAATGTGGCATTATTCTTAAAATGTACTACAGTTGGAGAAACATTTTAAAATTTATTCTCTGTGTCCTGTACCTCGTATGCTTTTCTTTTAAAGAAAACTAAAATGTTTAAAGTCACAGAATAACTTAGTTACTGCCATATAAGCACAGAAGCTATTGGGCACTAAATTAGAATGCCTCCATATTTTTGTTCTATCCACCAGCCTACAATTAGTTTAATTGTTAGATCCATACCACTAATCACAATTCTTAGGAAACTGACAGTTTTGATGCTATGCAACTGATGTGTGTCTGTATTACAGAGTATCTCTCAATGTATCTGAAGTTATACACTTCAAAAATATTAATAAAAGCACCACAAATTGAATTGAATCTCATTTCTATAATTACCCATATTCAGAATATACTTTTAAAATAGAAGTGGGTGGTTTCATAGTATAGTTCCAGAGCTGAATATTAGTGTCAAACACGATCAGTTCATTGCGAATAATCCTACTGTGCATTGGCTTGATTGATTTAAGCAAATTTCATTTTACAGAGTGATCCATACTTTATACACAGAGAATACTTTACTGGAAAATCCAAAATAGGAGGAAAAGCTTAGAAAGCTATTAAATACTTCCATAGAGAAAAATATAGGTCTATTTCTGGCCCTCTCTCACACCCTCAATGGTGGATTTTGACAAGTCCATGAATACAATTTACAAACTCTGACAAACTATAAGGTTAAAACCATTTTGGGGATTATCTTTAAAACCTATTATACAAAAATCCAGCTGCCTTTTTATAAAAGTACTTTTCTTAGTTAAAAATCATAAAATTAAGGTGCAAGAAGTTAACAAAAATGAACTAAAGAGCTTTATTGACATCACAGTACATTCAATAGTAATTTTAAGAACATTACAGCTGAAAGAGAGAATGGTATGTTTTATATTCTTATTAAGCACTATTTTGAAAAAAAAAAGTAATACAAAGAAATCCTATTAAGTAACTTGGAGCAGCATTTGGAAAAAATACACCTATTTACAGATTTTAAAAAAAAAAAAGATTCTGTTTTCACCTACACAGCCACAATGTGCCTCTATAATGAGACAAGCCCTTAAAACTCATGGAATTTTTTAACAACATCATGGCATCATGCCACATCATTCCTCAGCGCTTACGACGGGGAGGGGATGGTGATCTGAAAAATAAAGGGAAAAGACAAAATTTAAAGATAAAATTCATTTTAGACTAAAGAATCTGCAATTTAAAATAAATAAATAAAAGTATATAGGTTTTCTAAAGTTACTTTAAGTCTATGATCATTATATCAAGTACCAAACTGAGTTCATTTAAAAGAGAGAGAGAAAGGACACTTTCAACTTTGAACAAATTCAGTCAAATTAAAAATAAATTCAGACAAAAAACTTTAAAAAGTATACTACCTTGATCGGGACTTAGACTTGTGTTTGCGGCTTGCCTTCTTACCAGACCTTTGAGATTTCTCCACGGATCGCGACCGACTATGTTTAGGCTTCTTAGCCTTCTTTTCTTTACTACTTCCCGGAGATTCAGAACTGCTCCTTGCACTAGAATCAGAGCCTGAATGTTTTTTACTATCTTTGGTAGAACTTTTCTTACTCTCCTGTCTAGAATCCTGTCTTAAGATTTTAATAGATATTGAATCACTTCGAGAGAATGTTCTTTCACTTTCTCTTTTTCTTTTTAACCTGTCATCTTGGCTACTAGACTTACTATCTTTTTCTTCCCTTTTTTGCTTCTCTTTTCTTCTATCCTGTTCTCTCTCCCTTTCTTTTTCTTTCTTTTTCCTATCTTTATCTAAACTTCTACTCCTCTCTTTTTTTCGCTCCTGATCTTTACCATCACCTTTATGCTTATGACTGCTCCCACTAAGATTACCACGCTGGTCATCAGTTTTACGTCTCTCTCGACTTCTACTACGAGTAGCACAATTGGCTCGCCTGTCTCTTGAACGACTTCTAGTTCTACGTCTCTCTCGGGAAGGAGTCCTATTTCTTCTTCTGTCTCTCTCTATACTATTTCTACTAGATCTCCTCCGATCTCTCACCTTTTCCCTAGATCTATTACTCTCTCCTTTAACTCTACGAGAGTAACTTCTACTCCTACTGCGCCTAGGTTTATGCAGTGGAGATCTGCTATGACTATGTCTCTTCTTCCTTTTAGGAGAAGATGAACGTGAAGAACTTCGGCTACTACCTGAGCTAGAACTGTATGATGAACTAGATACACTGCTGCTGCTACTGCTGCTTCTACTATTGCTGCTAGTACTACCACTACTAGAACTTCCTGACTGACTCCTTCCTAATCTCTCTTTTTCTTTATGATCTTTTTTTGGTTCTAAATTTGGTGTAGTTTCATTTGGCGTCCTTTTCTTTTCATTAACCATATCACCATCTGCTTCTCTTGCTTCTAGCAGTGATAAACTGCTGTTTTGCTCTTTATGGATGAATTCATTCATTTCTTTTGTAACCCTTTCATTTTGCTGCTTTTCTTCTGAAAAAGAAACCCAAAAGTCTTCCTAAGAATAATGGTCAGAAAATGAGAAAATAATTTTATACAAGACTATTTTTTCATTTATTTAAAATACCATTTTATAGAGTTAGAAAAGGATGGAAGATATGTGTCTGTGGCCATTTCGGCCATATATCCCTTGGTATAATCAAACAATTAAAGTAATGCACTCACTAATAAATTAGTAATAAAAAGCCATGTAGCTGCTAAACCTTAACAGTTCTATTAAATGCAGAAAATAAGCAGATCAAACTGGATACTTACTGTAAAAAGTTTTTTTCAAAATTTTCTAAAATTTTATATTTTCCCACAACAGAAGATCCCTGAAAATCTCTTTAACAGAATGAAACTCTTGCAAAATCAAGCTTTAAATTTGATACCTGTAGCAAAAATGATACTCTTTCTCCAACAAGCCATTGCAATAATTGGTCAATAATCTTGGTTGTCAAAATATGTCCCCATTTTTGTTTGAAAAAAATATATATATATATACATTTTAACTAGTGAATTTGAACAAAAATGAAAAAATAACATAGACACTGAAATTAAAATCCCCAAGAGATCCACTGCAATTATTAAGACTCTCCAGAGTTCTATCAACCTCAACTGACACCCATCCCACATAAGCTCAACCTATACACATTGGTGGCTATGATCCAACACCAAAGTGAAATCAATGAAATGACTTTACAGTAAACAGACTCATTTTATTAAGAAATTACCATACAAGTGAAATTATTTAATAGGAATTTAACTTTTCATTTCCAAATAAAAAGCTCCAAATTATCAAATATACTTAAATGCCAGCTGAATATGAAAGAAGATATTTAGTAATACATGCCAAAGGGTACCTTACTCTTAAAAAGTCAATTACCTAAGAGAGTGAGAATATTTTTTAAAAATTTTAAGGGGAGGAGAAATGAAGAAATGAAACAGGAAATATATCCAAATTTTAAAATATTTTATTTTATCTCAACTTTGTGGAATTTAAAAACTTGCAATATAACTGAAACAGTTTTTAAGTAAATCACATAGTAGTATTATTTTTTAAAAAAAAAAGTAACCTCAAATCCATCCTTTTGATTTTTTAAATGACTAATTTATCAAAACTATTTGATATCTAAATAGATTAATGTAAAAAACACATACCTTCCACCTGTTTATCATGCAACAGTTGCTGTTCTCTCTCTTTTCTCCAAAAGGCTTCCTGTTTTTGCCTGATTCGGTGTCGTAATTCCTCATCATCAGTATCAGATGATTCAGAGCCTCTGTCACTCCTCTCATCTTCACTGTCTCCTGATCCATAACCACCCAGTCCACCTGCGTGCATAAAGCCCAGTCTATCACAAGGAAAGATTATATCTTACTTTAAAAAAATCTGAGCGGCCAAAAGGAAAGTTTATTCCTCTTTTTCACTACTTCTTCTTGGAAGATGTTTATTCGGGGTGGGGAGGAGCAGACATGTCACTGTCACCCACAAAGCCCTGAGTCAAATGGCTACTCAATATTTTATCTTACCTATTCTTCTGGAACATTTCATCTAGTTCTCAACAACCAGGCAAGGTCATAATGATATCAATAACTCTTTGAAATTATAACAAGTCTTTGATAGGGCAATAATTTTGCCTCACCAAAACTTAAGTTAACTCATATATCACGAGACTAGGATGCTAAGCCTAAAAATATTTATGGGATAATTCTTTTGTTGTATAAAACTGGGAAATCCCAAATATCAAGCTAAGCTTTTTAAAAATTTGGATACTACTAGACTTTCTCAATAGTACTGTGCTAAAACTACTCCCCACCCTGAAGTGATCCAAGTAATCATCATCATGACAAGGTTTGGTTTTGCCCATTTCTCTCAATCTTTACAATGATCAATTTAAAGTGAGGATATTTGAAATAGCAAATTAAAGGTTTTATGGCCACAGTCACATATCATGCAAATAGCACATTATTAACACATCACTAGTTAGGTTATGATGGGAAGATGGGTGCTTTTTTTCCTACCATATATCAGAAACTGATTCTGTGCACTCTAAATATGACAGTACTCAAAAGAAAATCAGTAGTGCTTATGTATGCATTAGTTTTGAACTTAACTATATATGCATACATATATGTGCATATTTCACGTGCACATATATGTATGTATATTAAAATGCCTTAATTAAAACTTAAAAAGGAACTAGGTCAACCTAGGAGCAACTAATACAAGAAGGAATTCTTCTCTTTTACAATTTGCTCCTATTGTTATGACTTATCCAATCAAGTTAATGTTCTTTTTTAAGTGTGAAATTTATGCTCTAGAAATTAAAAACAGCAGCCAAAAGAAAAATAAACAAACCTTTTAAGCTATTATAAATCCTAAAACCTACTTTTATAACAATTTCAAAATAGAATATGTAGAAAGGCAAGATAAGTGTGATTTCCCCATTAAGCCCCCTCTCAAAAATATGGAAAATACTTACCAAGTCCAGTGAGGGAAGCCAGTGCACTGGACTGTGCCAGCTGTTTTGCAGGAGCTTTGTATCACATCAACAACAGGAACAACATGTTAACACAAATAGCCACGATTTCATAGTCATGAGATTCTATGGTATTGTTAAATCTACTACTATTGCTGCTTTTTGGGGAGAGAAGAAACATTAAAAACATAACATTCATTTAAAACTAGTTTGAGCAGGTCTGGCTTTGAATTTAGAATTTAAATGTGAACTATATTAGGTTAGAAAGGGGAAGGGTCTCATAGGTCTTTTTCTGTGTTTTGTCCTTTAAAGTTTTCATAATGCTAATTTAATAATACTCAAAAATAAAGAGGAAAAAACTGTCATATGGCTATAGTATCTTATAAACAGTGAAAGCAAAGCACTGATGCACAATTCATCTCATCAGTTCAATACAAACTAATATTAGTAACACGTCTATATCAGTACCATCATAGCTAAACAAAAAAAAGAGTTACGTGAAAGAAACTGAATGACTGAAATTTTTCACAATACACTGCACAGGACAACATTATATGATTGCTAATTTGTGCCCTAATATTTGAGATGAGACCAAAATATTTAAGGGGGTTTGTTTTATGTATATAGAGTGGCTAAAAATTTAAACTCTTCGAAAAAAAAAAAAAAACCATGCAAGAATAGAATATCCAAACATAGAATAGTAAAAACAACAACAAAAAAACATCCCACGTATACCTTTTGTTGCTTTCCGGTGTGCATCTTTGGCCACATAGTAAATTTCTTCATCTGTGACATCTAAGAGAATTTCTGTCAACAGCATTTTTGTCAACAACATCTGTAGGAAAAATATTTAGACAGTATGCAATTTATTGATTACTTTTACTAAGAAAGTCACTGAACTTATAACTAAAACACATAACACATTCTATTAACTTCCCAAAGAGGCAGATCAGTTAAACTGAAAAAAAAAAACAATCACTTCCAACCATGTTTTTTTGTTTTTTTTTGGTCTTTTTTTTGATGAGGCCATTGGGATCAAGTGACTTGCCCAGGGTCACACAGCTACTAAGTGTCAAGTGTCTGAGGCCAGATTTGAACTCAGGTCCCACTGACTCCAAGGCTAGAGCTTTATCCACTGCATCACATAGCTGTCCCTAACACTTTCCTTCTTAAGAACAGAGGCTCTAACTAGACATATTTTCCTCTGAAGGTAGTATAATAACTAAAGTGGAAGACTTTTAGAAGGCAGTACAGAGTAGTGAAAAGAACACTGGACTAGAATTCAAAAGACGGGGCAGCTAGGTGGCGCAGTAAATAGAGTTCCAGCCTCGGAATCAGGAGGACCTGAGTTCAAATTCAGTCTCAGACACTTGACAGTTACTAGCTGTGTGACCCTGGGCAAGTCACTTAATCCCACTGCCTACCCAAAAAGAAATTTTCTTTTAATTTAAAAATTAGAATTCAAAAGACCTGGGGTTCTAGTTCTAGCCCGAACACTAAATAGTTATACAGTTATGAGCATATCCCTTAAACTTATCTGTAAAATGAGCAGTTTCGCTCTTTCCAGGTCTAACATTCTGATTCCTGGCAAATACTAAATGCTAAAAAACGAACTGCTACTGTTAAGTACTGCCACAAGGTGATAAAACTAACACTTGTTTTTCATGCTAGAGGCAGGTAGGTGGTGCAGTGGAGAGTGCTGGGTCTCAAGTATAGAAGAACAAAATTCAAATTCTACAGATACTTCCTAGTTGTGTGACCCTGGGCAAGTCACTTTTCCTGTTTGCCTCAGTTTTGCCAACTGAAAAATGCAGCACCTACTTCACTGGATTACTGTGAGGATCAAATAAGATATATAATAAATGTTTATTTCCCTCCTTCATACTGTATTTTATCATTTTTATTGTACATAGTATTTATTGGGGTTTATGGTATATGATTTGGTCCCCCAAAATCTGTATAATTTTGCAACATTTTATATTGGTATTTAGTAAACACCTAACTTAGAAAGAATATCTGGACAACCAACAACAGCAGACATATTCTTATAAATAAAATCCTAAGTAAATGGAAAGAAAAACATTTTATCTATACCATTTGATATTCCTTCTCTTCTTCTGTCATCTCTGGTTCACTTTGCTCTTCCTGAGGAACTGGAGATGGGCTTCTAGTAATTTTTCCACTGCTTGCTGCCTCAATATTTTCAACATCATCATCATCTTCATCACTATCCTATAAAATAAATAGTATATGTATGCTAAATTAATTTATAATGTAAAATCATCTACTTATAGATCAAACTCATCCCAAATAGCAGAACAAGCAACCAATGACATCAGGAGGGTGATATCTTGACTTGCAAGTGAATTGGATTTAAATGAGTCACGTCTATACAGTCATCAAGCCTCACTCTCTCTCCAGAGTCATCTTGCCTTGGACACTATGTGATCTTTGGGTAGATGCAAAGGGACAGTCACATTCTAAGCCTAAAACCTTTTTTAGTTTATTAGGACCTTATTTTTTTTTTATATCACTAGTAAATGGGTAAGAAATGTATTACTTCTCAGACAGACTGCTACCAATAATAAAAGTCCATCACCAGAGTAGCCTAAAATTTTCATCATAGGATATAGACACTATGATAAATGAGAAATCTCTCTGGCTCTAGGTCACTACTTCAACTCTTACCTACAACATTTTTTAAGTGGAATGAAGGGTGATTAATTACATGGCAGAGACTTTAATAGCACAATATATTAGCAACAGTATCTCATCCCAAATATCACATATGACAGACTCACAAATTTTTTTAAGTAACATGAGATGACTTATTTTCATTGTTCACAGTTATACTACAGTATTAGGACATGTTTATCAGACATTTCTAACATCCTAATTAAGTAATCTTTCTGAATTGAAATGTCCTTTTTCTTTCACTCTTTAATTCTAAAATTAAATTAGTCAACAAGTATTGAACCAGCTATTTCACTAGGCACTGTGTTAGATACAAAACAATAGAATGAGCTTATGAACAGTGATGATACTGTCCTGCCACTCCATCTCACCCCAGGCTCCACCCCCTTCCCATTAGAAGCTGCAACTCTACAGACTCAGAGACCAAGCCTCAATGCCTAGGGTAACAAGTTAGCCACTCAGCTGAGATACTCTGCTCTGGGGATGAGTTACCCTGATTACTGAGTCAGTAAGTGAAAACTCATCTTTATTATATTTAGCTATTCCCAGACCATGCCTCACATTCCAGCCAGCCTTTTATCAGGCAGGAAGGCAGTCATTCACCAGAACTCACCCATCTTGCCATCTACCCTGGATACCTCACATATACTTTACTGCCCCTCTACCTCACATATATTCTACTGCCCCTTCCTCACTTTCCCCGTATAGCACTGGCAACAGAAATTAAATCAATACTACCAAAAAAAATGCAACAAACTTGCCTGCTC
This sequence comes from Vombatus ursinus, assembly GCF_900497805.2. Lineage (NCBI taxonomy): Eukaryota > Metazoa > Chordata > Mammalia > Diprotodontia > Vombatidae > Vombatus > Vombatus ursinus. The sequence continues at coordinate 25,240,163 of NW_020940360.1, forward strand.
CCAACTATACTTAAAGTCCCTATAATATCCCCTGACCAAAACTCCCTTTACCTGACCCTTACTCTGCTTCAGGTACTCTATCGCCTAACCCTTTCACTTAAGTTTCTCCACCCACAGTAAGATTTCTTGAAGGCAAGAGACTTTTGAACGCTCATCTTCAATGCCTAGTACACAACAATTAAGAAATGCTTGATCATTTATTCATGATTCTGTGACATGTACTAAATAAGTTTCTCTAATTGACCAGTTTGTTTTTAATATATTAAAATATAAAAATGAAAAAAGATTTTTGTGGTGCTGGGGTTGCAAAACTATTCCTTCATTTAACTAAAAGTCAGATTTTACTTACAAATTTGCTTCTCTGAGGCAAACGAGGACCATCCCCTCCTTCAGCTTCTTCAGTTGACTTCTTTTCTTTTTTGGATAATTGTGAACGTTGTTGTTCCATTCTCTCTTTTTCCAATTTCTTTTGTTTTTCACGTTCCATCTTTTCAAGACCTTCACGAATCCAAGCTGGAAGAGTTCTGCGTTTTACTGCATCTGCATCACATGGGAAAATTTTTACAATTCTATCAACTGAAATAAAACCCCAAATTTCTGAGCTCATTTTTGTGGTTGATTCCCTCCCTTCTTTATATGCCTCTCCCAACCAGTCTCCAGAAAAAAAAAAAAGAAGGAAAAATAACTAAATGAAACAGATTTTTGTTGTACTGGAATTCTTGTGATAAATTATCTTTGTTAAGACAGAACAAAAACAATAATAAAAAAGCTCCATAGGACATTTTATATTTTTTCCTAAAATGACACATTTTATTTTAATTACATAAGAATTTTAAGTTAAGATAAGAATAGGCTCAGTAGCTATTCGAGGAGAAATGTACTAGACTATAAGCTCCATCAGGGCAAGGATGATGTTTTAACTAAATTCTTTAGGTGTCCCAGGGCCTACCACAATACTCTGTACATACTAAGTACTTGATAACTGCTTATGGAATTGAAGTCCTGAAGTCAATAAAGGCAGAAGAATACAAGCCTCAACCATAATATAAAATAACACTGAAATACTTCAGTGATCTGACCAATACAGTGTGCAACTATGACTTCAAAGTACTAATGGTGAAGTGTGCTTCCTGCCTCTTGGTAGAAATGTGGCGAACTCTAAGTACAAAAGGAGACATTTTCTGACAAAACCAATGGGTTAATTTCTTTTGTTTGGTTATACTTATTTGTTCCAATTATTAGGGGGGAGGGGATGCTTAATCACTGGAAAATGACAGTGATATAAAAAGGGGGGCATCAAGAAACATTTAAAAACAAAATAAATGAATGCATGGGTCACATAATAAAGTTAACATTTTAAAGATGAATAGTCCTCAAATGTCTACTATATTAAGAGCAGACTAATTTTTGGTAGTATTAAATATCATTGGTTTTGCTTCCCAAATGCAAATTATTATTTGAAATATTAGGTTACTACATTAATTCAATGTAAAGATTCATTACCTGTGTCAACAGTAGACAATATCGGTTTATAAGCTTTAAGTTAATATTTTTTCAGTTATTTGCATGATAAACACCCAACACTAGCAACATATTAAGATGTTTTATAACTGTTTTACATTGAAACTTGACCACAATAAAGGTAGTCTAGATTTTTTAGGGATATGTTTCATTTAAATTATTTTAGCTTTAAAATAGAATATTGTCAACTTCATTACTCTTTGCTGCTTCATTTGCTAGTATATGATGCATGCTAAATTAATCAACCAATAAGCCAGGCATTAATTATACTAAGTACTAAGGATACTAAGACCAAAAAACAAGAAAGAAAGAAAGAAAGAAAACAGGCCTTGCCCTCAAGGACCTTAAAGTCTATTAAGGGAAACATGTACAAATGTAAGTAAAGTACAAAATATATATGAATTAAATAAAAGGATGGAAGGAAAGGCATTTTCAGCTGGAGGTGATTGAAGGGAAGCTTCAAGTAAAAAATGGTATTTGAATTTATCTTTGAAGGACTCTAAGGATTATAAAATGTGAAGTTCAACAGGGTCACATTATAATCTTATATTCTAGCCATGGGGCCAGCCTATACAAAGATACAGACATAGAAGATGGAAATGTCATAGTAATGTACCATAAGCTTGATAGGTTGGAGTCAGAGTAAGAAGGGCTTTTAAATGAAAACAGGAGAGTATACATTCTATTCTAGAGGCCACCAGATAGTGGCAGCTATTAGAACTTTCTGAGTAAGGAAGTAACATGAATAAGCCCGTGCTCCTCAGGAATATCATGCCGACAGCTGTGCAGAATATTGGTTGGAGATGGGAGAGACTTGAGGCAAAGAGATTAATTAAGAGGCTATTTCAACAGTCGAGAAGAGGAATGATAAGGACCTGAACTAGAGTAGTGGCTGTATGAATAGACAGAAGGGGATAGATATTGTTGAGGAGACAAAATATCTATGACTTGGCAACTGAATGCATATATGTAGTGAGAGAAAGTGAAAATTTGATGATGACTATGAGGTTTCAAACCTAGGTTCCAACAAGAGTGATTCTTTCTAAAGAAGTAAGTTAGCAATAAGGATAGGGTGGGGGAAGCAGAAGAACTAACAAGGTCTGTTTTAGACATGTTGAGTTTGAGATGTTTAAGGCTATACGGGTTTCACGTAAATGTGTGTCTGTGTGAGTATGTGTATACACATGGGAGTTGATAAAAACAGAGTATGTACACAGGACAAAGCACTAATGTCCATTCAGAGTTGAGAAGCAAGACACAATGAACCTAGCAAATAAAACTAAGAAAGAGCAGTCAGGCAGGTAGGAAAAGAAGCAAGCGAAATCAGGCTCTGGAAAACCCGAATACAGGAAAGTGGTCAGTGTTGTTCAAAGGTTGTATAAAGGTCCTAAAGGATATGGATTGAGAAAAGATGATTTGGCAAATTAAGAGATCAATGGTAAATTTGGAGAGTAGTTTCAGTTGAGTGATAAAGCTGCAAGATATTGAGAAGTGAGAAGAGAGGAAGCAGAGTCAAGGAATATCAATAACTTTCTAGGAGTTTGGGAGGGAGAAGAGAAAGGGAAGGAGTGGAGAGGGTGGGGGGGAGAGAGAGAGAAGACAGAAGTGAAAGAACCCATAAATAGAGATTAAAGACTAGAAAGAGAATGCAAGAGAGTAAGGGTGATTTGCAGGGGCAAGAGAGACAAGATGGAATGAGTTCAAAGGTATAAGTAGAGGGGCCAGTGTTGGTAAGAAGTGTCACCCTCTGGAGGAGAAACTGAGGGATGATTAATGGTCTTCCGTAAGATAGTGGGATAAGGACAGGAAAAGACCTTGATTTCACTGGTATAACGAACTCCCTGGATGAGAAAACTCTCTTTATTAATGCAGAACAGTTCTTCACAACTTATGATCAGAACAGTGAGAGGTTGAGTGACTTGCCAAGGGTCACACAGGCAGTTAATTTTCAGAGGCAAGATTTTAGCCTAGGTGATTCCTAGTTCTAAGGTCAGTTTTCAATCCACTATGCCATGCTGCCAATAAAGTGCTTGAGAAGGGGGAGGGGGGGCCCAGACCCACTAAAAGCAAAGCTTAAAAATAAAAATTAGCCAAAACTTTTATGATATCCATAGCAAAACTCAACAGAACTCATACTTTGCACGAGGAGAAAATCAGGTTGATTATAGTGCACTAAATAAAGTTAATATATACCAATTTGTGGAGGTTCCTGCTTCACAGGTAATGCTATGGGTGAACGCTGGCGATCCCTGAATGATGGCCTCTCTCTTCGACTCTGGGGAGGTGCTGGAGGTCCTGGTGGTCCTGGTTGCCAATAAGGAGGATGAAATCCACCTTGTGGTGGACCAAAAGCAGCCCCATGCTGAAAGAGTATTGCAGTTTATTTTTCTTCACATTAATACTATACATTCTCTGGGACACACACGTGTTATGAACTGGGACAGTAGAAATCCATGCGTGCAGCAAATCCATGAATTCCAAGGTACTAGTGTCCACCGATTTTTCTGTAGCCTCTAGAGACTAAGCTTGCTTTTCTTAAGAAAGGTAAGAAGTGTTCTGCCCATCTAACTGCAAAGAACCTTTACAATATAAATTGATAGACTATTTTTCTTATAAAATGGCAGGAAAGGAATGTATGACTCTTTCTCACATCGTGAGAGATGATTTCGAAACCATTTGGATGATAAACATTTTTTACCATCAAATAATTAAAGACCTAATCACTTTAAAGAGTAAACAGACAAAAATCTCCTCATAATAGTTTTCTATTGCTGGTGAACTTTAAACAGTTGACAGTTAGTCAAGGGGTTTATGTTTAGAATCATTACCACCACTAAAGATTTAGAGCTGGCCAGGACCTGAGAGGTTAAGTGACTTGCTAAAGACCACCCAAGTAATAAGCAGCGGAGGCAAGGATTTGAACCCCAGATTCCCTGATGCTAAATCTGGTATTTTTAGTTTGTGCTGCCTATGCTCCCCGTGTCTCATTTACACATGTCCCTTGTTACAGGATACTTGCTCAGTGATTTAATGAGAAAAGACAAGATCAATAGAGGGAAAAAAAACTTCTTAAAAATGTCGAGTATGTATTAAACTGGCAATTTCATATGCAAATTTACTGAGGTCATTAGGCTCCCAAGCTGGGTGATTATGTAGCTCTGTTTTACAAAGCATGGGACTATACAGAATAAATGTGGCTAAATGTTCAGGTTTTACTGTTAATACTCTTATGAAACAATGTTATAACTAGATACCAATTTGGAACATAAAACTGACAAATGCTTACTGTCTTAATCAAACTTTTATTTACAGTCTTGTCCATTACTGTTTCTAATTCAGCTTGTAAATTTTTATTTCTTTTTAAAATATTAATTGCCCCATTTATAAATTTAACTTTTCCTGAATTATTTATCTTGAAATGACACCTCGCATTAAAATTTAAGAGTAGATCCAAACAAAGTGGAGGGAAAAGTAAAGAGAATCCCAACAGACTAATATTAATACCCTCCATAGAGTTCTATGTCCCTGGTTATGAATTGGATGCTACAAAGGATATTTACAATTCATTATGTCATAACAAGATGAGGAAAAAAAAAAACAATGATGATTCTAGAAAAGCTGCTGCAATCCTATGTAACACTATGAATGCATTTAGGATGATGATCTATGTTCTTCATGTATGCTATGCATGTCTTAAGTATATAATCTATTTTAAATAAATAAGGTATTCAACTACTGTGCATTTTCTAAACTTTATTTAATACTTAATATGCCACTCTGAAAATATAAATTTAAGACAAAACATCATGTAGTTATCGCACTTTTAACATTTTTTTCCAATTTCTCAAAGTTTCATTCTATGAAGGGCCTTTGCATCATTAAAATGTTAACTTAGGAAATCAAATATCTTCTGAAAAAAAATTACTAATACTTTAATAATCAAAAATAACACTATTAATAAAAAAAAAACCAGTTCTTATCTGTACAGGACTGAAAAGTGAAACACACATCTTAGGTATTCTTGATGGGATACTTCCAAAGAATGGATTACGTTCACATCTACTAAATTAAAGTAACAAAATATCTTTCACCTGATAGTCAAACTGGTTCACTGGCCCCACTGCAAAATTATCGGGTGGTCCACCAAAGTTGTGATTGTTCTGGTTAAATATATGCCTGTTGTCAGGGGCAAATTCCCCACTGTCCTGACTGTTGCTGTCTTCAGAAGGAGGAACAATGTCCATTGGGCCTGGTGTTGGTGGCATCCATGGCTGATCTGGAGGGGGGTGTGGGGGTTGGTGATGCATTCCCCATTCTATTTAGGATTTAGGCATAAAAACATTCAAGAGGGAGTTATAAAAATATCAACAAATGTTATTTTTTTAAAAGATCTCAAGAAAGTAAAATTTTTATCAGAGCTCTTTAAGAAGACACTTTATGACTTCTTGGTCAATTTTTTTTCATATATTACCAAACACACACACGCACACACGCATATGCACACATATACACACATGCAAGTTTGTATGCATGTATATATTTATCTATATAGGTATATATATATAGAGAGAGAGAGATATGTATGTGACTGTGGAAAAAAAGGAACTAGCCTTTAATATACATCCAATAAAAATATCTTAAGACTCAAGATAAATTTATTCTCTAGGCCTTAACACATAATCTGAACAGATTAAAAACTTCATCCACCCAAATGCTCGACTTATACAAATGAAAATCAAATGCCTGCCTAAATATTCTCTTGAATGTAATGATCAAATCTGAAACAATTTTTGTGCTGAATTTCCTAATTAGTTTTTTGTTCAGCAATAGTATGAAAAATATCATAAATTTGTATAAATTCTTCCATGAAAAACATTTACCCTCACAACATCCCTGTGAGGTAGGGGGAGGGGACAAATATCCCCAATTTACTTATGGAAAAACTGAGGCACACAGTTACCTGTCAAGGGTCACAAAGCAAAACACTGTTAGAACTCGGGGTTTGAGGGGAGGGAAGTCACAGGTTGCATCATTTTAAAAGTTTAGACTTGAAGCCAAAACATTTTTAAACCTGGGATGAAACTGGTATGGATTCAAGGCTATAATTGAATAAGACAAACTGAAACCACCATATGGCATCAGATTGGGGTGTTTCTGTATAATGCTATTTTTTGGGGTGGGAAGGAGGGGGCGATATAACATCCTATAAGACATAGTCTTTCAAGCAAAAAGCTTGTTCACCCAACATAAAAAAGGGCGAATGATTTGATCCTTAGCAGAACTGAATCTGGAAGATTTACTCTGTATTAATGAAAATCACTAATGGAAATAACTATACAAATCATTAAAATAAAAACGGTGAACTGATATCAAGCAATTCAAATCACATAAATAAGTAAAAAAAAACAGATAAACAAAGCATGGAAAGACATCACTATCTGAAGAGAGGGAAGAAAATGGTGTGTGGGAAAATAGGGGCAATAGGATATTTGACAAAGCAAATTTCTCTTTTATGGTCATTACAGTGACCATAAATATATACATTTTTCTTTAACTAGAGGCTGGACATGTTTTGTTCTGCCAGTGCTGCTTCTGAAAAGGCCAGAGGTTGAAACAGAGAGGCACTAAGTGCTCTCTTCCCTAGATGCCAAGTGAGGTTTCCAGTGTTCCCAGCCCCTGTCAGCCTAGGAATGAAGAATCAAGAAAAGAATCAAATTCTGAATGCCACATACTAAGCAGGCTGAGTACAGAATAATTTCATCCATAAAATGTATAGGCCAAATCAAATTGAAGTGAATTCTTTTAAAGAAAACATTCATTTTCAAGAAGTCATAAAATAAGTTAAATGATTTCAATCCTACTTTTATATTTTAAAAATAAAAATCTAACACTAAATTACATGGAAAATTCCCATTTTTATAAAAAGAACAAACCTGGCTGCCACATTCGGTTAAAATTTGTATCCCCTTGAAAATTCCCATGGTTGTTTGGACCAGATTCTATCGCTGACATGTCTTGTCCATTTGGCATTATTCCGGGAGGCTGCTCCACCACACTTTGCTGTCCTGAGGCTTCTCGCTGGGCAATCCATGCTTGAGCTAATGCAGCCCAATCAATCTGACCTAAAAATTAGTAGAACAACCTTTTGAGATTCTGAGTATAATGTCATATCTCCACTACTACCTACCTATATCCATTCTGTTAAAAGAAAAATCATTGCTCTCAAGTTACTTCTTGCCTAGAAAGCTTACACAGACAACATTAGGGTCTCCAAATATTTTGCAACGTAATCAAATCAACTCCTAGTACCTTTTGGCAAGACAAATAATCTATTTTATTTTTTCACCTTTCCAGAGAATCCACAACCTCTCTGGATAGCCCTTTTCAATGTTTAAACATCAGAAATTTTTTCCATATTTAATCAAAAGCACTTATATTATTTTGTAATCTTGGTACTTTCTCTTTTTCCTAATTCTATTTCATATATCAATTTCCCTATTATCATTGGTGGCATCATTCCTTCCCAATACAGAAGGTTTAACAAATTAGAAAAATATTTTTATTCCTTTCTCTTCTTTACCCTCATATTAAGACACCACATCTGGCGAATTCTTTCTCTAAAAGAACTTACTGACCTCTTTTTGGCCCTCAGACTAAATACGATCATCTCTAAACCTCTCCTTGCTCCATTCACCATCCATACCACTACCAAAATAATCTTACTCACATGTCAATTCTCCTGGTTCTCCACATCTCCTGCCTCTCTAGTCCAGAGACGCTGGTCTCATTTAGTAAGTTATTTGCTCATGTCTTCTTACTGTTTATAGGCTTATATTGGACCCCTTCTTCATCCCTCATCTAAAGGTATTCTAGTCTCTTCTCCAACAATCAAAGTTTAATCACTTCCATTAGATGCCTGATTAAGAAACTATCTTGGTCTAAAGGCTGTGACTTTCTTTTGCATTTGGAGCCAGAAAATTTTTAGAAACCCATTTCTCCTACTTCTTCAGACTAACATCCCTTTCTTTTTCTCTTTGGAGTCACTGCAATATTGTACTAGTAAGTTAGCATTTATATAGTGCTTTAAGATTTGCAAAGTGCTATACGTGTTATCTCATTTGAACCTCAACAATCCTGTAAGGTAGGTACTATCCCCATTTCACAGAGGAGGAAACTGAGGCTGAGAGTGGTTAAGTGACTTGCCCAGTATCACACATCCAGCAAATGTCTGAAGTGGAATTTGAACTCAGGTCTTCCTGATTCCAAGTCAAGTACTCTCACCCACTATGCCACCTAACTTATATTATGGTAAAGTACTTTAAACTTAACAATTTTATAGCTATTATTTCACTGGAACATACCATTAGATTTTATTTCACAATCTACTAAAAGATTCTGGGAAACCCATTTTCTGCTTCCTGTTCACAAGCACTTATTTGTGCAACTCTGACAAATTTATGACATGTTATATGTTTTAGTTATCTGGTTTTTTTTTTGTCTTATTCTCTTACCAAGAGGTAGCATAGTACTAGGTAAAGCTTACGGATGAACCAGGAAAATCTGAATTCAAGTTCTCCCTCTAACACATACAGGCTGTGGAACGTCTGAGTATGTCACTTACTCAGTGACTTGATGTCACGCAGTGCTGCAGGCAGCTAAGGCTAAAAGTTGCGAAGACATCAGCTAAGATGTTAAGAGTAGGAGGAAACAGTACAGTTCAGCACTCTGGAGTCACTCCCCCCCAAAAAAACACAGATGTCCTAAAAGACCTAAAAAAGCACAAGACCAAGTTCTGATCAGGAAATCCAAAGGGGGAAAAAACCTACAATGAGTCATTTTTGTCAGTCCTGATCTAGTCATGATAGGGCACCACAAAAAGCCTTCCAACATGATGACATTGAACAGTGTGCTCTATGGCTGTGCACTAGGGCAAAAAGAGGTCACTTAGGTCCAGTTCAAAGGTGCAGGTCAGGGAGCAGGGACAGGTGGCAACTGACACGTCTATCACCATGCCTGGGTCACAAATCCAATGAGGACTGAGGCATGGACCTGGGCATGAGTTCTGGGTTCTGAGAAATGAACAAGAACAGAAGTTGGGAGGCATTATGTGCTCCTATGTGGTCCTAACCCTGCAGTGGGGTCTTGAACCCAGCTCCCGAGCTCAGAAGAATAACCAGTGCAAGGAGAGAAAACCAAGGGGAAGCCTGCAGTTCTGTTGCTCTGAACCTTCAGAGCCTTCCAGCTAGATGACCCAATCCTGTAGAGCTTCAACCAGTAACAAGTCCACTGACATGTTACACAGACCCAAACCAAGGCCAACAGCCTATAAAACTCAGACCAGAAAGGCAGCAATCAGACAGCTCTGAACACAATGAAAACTTCCAAGTCCACCCCCAGTCTGATGTGTTCATGAGATCCTTGAAGAACACAATGCTTAACACCTAGAGAAAACATCAGCAAGACCTAAGAGAATATAAAACAGAGCCAAGTATTGAGATTTTTCTCTTTAGAAGTGTGCAGAGCCCAGCTCTAACATAAAGTCCCAATATGAAAAGTTAGGTTGAATGAGTAAATAACAACAAAAAAGAACCCCCAGCATAAAGAGTTATTATGTGACAGGGACACACAAAATGCAAATCCAGAAGAGAAGGTTTTGGACATGATTTCAACTAGAATTCTTGGAAGAAATGAAACAAGGGGGTATTGTTTGCTTTTTTTTTTTTAAGTTTAAAAAGATTTTATAAATGAGAGTATTAGAGGAAAAAATCTGAAAAGAAATGTGAGCTATAAAAGAAAGTCTGGGAAAGAGAATTAACAGCTTAGCACAAGATTACTACCAGTATTATCAACAATAGAATAATAGCTATCATCTATATAGTGCTTTAAAGTTTGTAAAGTTCTTTACAAACATGATATTATCTCATTTTATCCTCACAACAAACCTAAGATTTAAGTGGTGTTTTTATAACTCCATTTTACAGACTAGGTAACTGAGTCAGACAAAAGTTGAACTTTATACAAGAAACAGACTTCTTGAAAATTAGAAAGAACCAAAAAAAATTAATGATACCAAGAAACAACAATTAATATTAAAGTAAAGTCAAAAGACTGAAAAAAAAATAGAAGAAAATGTTAAGGTAGCCCATATCAAAAACTTACAAGGCAACGGATAAAGGAGAAATTATTTAAGAATCATTAGACTACCTCAAAGTCATGACTCTAAATTCCAAAAAAGGTACCTGCACTGGCAGAGGAACCTCCTCATTGAGATCTCCTTCCACCAATGAAATTATAGGTCTAGCCCCCATTCTTATTCCCCTAACAGACCAGAAGTTCAATAAGGTTTATCTAAATGTTGTATCTACCCCCGAACCTACCTCAGGATTCTGCCCAGGGTAGACACTTAAAAATGTGTTTATTATGTTTATTAAAAAATATAATAATTTTTGTTTAATAAATAGCTATGTCATACTTTTTTATATTATCATTATTTATTCACTAAGTTTGTTTCTTCTATTGATCGTGGAGAACTTTTTTCTCTCTCTCCATTTGTTTGGTATTTTATTTTTCCCCAATTAAATGTAAAAACAATTTTTAACATTTGTTTTTAAAACTTTTGAGCTCCAAATTCTCTCCCAAGCAATTCTATATAGGTTACACATGTGTATTCACACAAAACATATTTCCATATTGGTCATGACATAGACAAATAAAGCTCAAGAAAGATAAAGTAAAAAAAGTATGCTTCAATCTGTATTCAGCACATCACACTTTCAACACTTCCTCACTTTAACTAAAAGCAGCTTAGCAAATGTTGAGATGTTAGCAGAGGAAAAAGTTATGAATATACCACTCTATTTTACAACTACATGGCACAATTTCATTTATAATTCACATGTGGCTATACTTTCAAATTATCTCTTTTCACTTAGATTACTTTAAAGATTAACAATATTTCTATTCAGACTAAAATGCCTTAATATCATATTGTGTTAAAGGCATCCCAAAAATATGACTTTAAAATTCTTAGTAACTCTTGTCAAATACTGATATTTAAAATCCCAATGAACCAAACCCCAAGTAATCAGAATCCTTAAAATATAATTCTCTAAACTTTATTTTGAGAATAGCCAACTACATTCTTGGGTAGAGAAAGTACAAGCAAATATGATAGTTCAGGCACTGTCATTTATCTTTGGAAGGCTATAAAGAACACAAGAAGCACTACAATAGAGGAAAAGGGCAAATGTCCTCAGTTCCAAAAAAGGGAACCACCTATTGGCTGCAAACTTTAAGATAATGAGCTTAACTTTGATTCCAGGAAAAATTCTAGAATATACCGTTAAAGGCTGAGTAGTGAACATGCACAAAAGGAAGGAGTGATCAGAAAGAGTCAGAAAGGAGACATCAAAAACAGGTCATTCTAGACTAATCTTATTTTCCTCTTTTGTCCAGATTCCTAGTCTGCAAATATAGTTTATCTAGATGTTAGTAAAACATCTGACAATCACTCACGGCATGGGGGACAAAACAGAGATAGGGGCTAGATGCTAGTACGTGTAGATTCAGAAATGGATGAATGGCCTGACACTAGGCCTAGCCATTCATAGTTTGATGAAAACTTGGAAGAAGGTCTCCAGGAGATTGCTTCAAGCATCCATGTTTGGCCATATTGCTATTTAACATGTATCAAGGCACAGAATATACGCTTGTCAAAGTTGCAGCTGACTACAAAGCTACAAGAAATAGGAAGCACATTGGATCAATTAGGATTCAAAAAGTTCTTGACAGACAAGAACATTATATTAAAGATGAAATTTAATAGGAATAACTGTAGTCTTATCCTTAGGTTAAAATAACAAACATCAAAAGTACAAAATGAAGGAGGAATGGCTTGGCAACAGCACAGTGAAAAAGATGCAGGGGTTTTAGTGGAGTACAAGCTCAATACAAGTCAGTCATGTGACATGTCAACAAAAAAATGCTAATGTAAGTTTAGGCTGTATTATGAGGGCAAAGGATCTAGGATCATTAATCAGATCACATCTCTGGGTAACATATTTTAGGAAGCAAATGGTTTAGATGGTGAACAGCCAGAGGAGAGCAATAAAGATGAAAAAGGACTCAAGATCATGTCATAAGAGGATCTGCTGAAGGAACTAGGGGTGTTTGGCCTGGAAAATAAGGATTTAAAAGGGATGTTAGTTTTCCTTAAATATATGAAGGGCTGTTACATGAAAGTGGGAAATCTTAAGCTCACAAAAATAATAAGCATATGTGCATGTATGGGGCTCTATGTTATCAAAAAGCATTATAATGATAAATATTAAAATTCAGACGGGCATTCCCCTCCCTCCCACTATCTTTAACATAAAGTTCAATTTTTTCCTTACTTGGATCCTGCTGGTGCTGAAATGACTGCATCCACTGTTGCTGATTCAAAGGCCACTGTTGCCAAGGCTGTCCTCCTTGGTCCCACATTTTTGCTTTACAAATTATATTTTCTATCTTCAATAAATCAAATACAAAAGCAAAAGCAACAGTTATTTAATTTTAAATAGAAATGTATTGAGTTCAACACATCTAGAATTATTACATGATACGTTATGTGATCAGAGTTCTAAAATTCTGATCAACAGGTTGCCAGAGGCAAGTGGAATTTTCAAGCTAAAAGGTGAAAAGGAAATGTTCATGGTAATGCTATGTTACAGTTTGAATGATTAATGACCTTAAAGAGAGAAAGAGAGAGAGAGAGGTTAGATTTGATTCAATATGCTCTCAAGAATAAATCAGTTTTAACATTCACAACAAACATTATTTTCAAAATTTTTTCATACCAAGACTTTCCTAAGTCTCATAAATCCAACCTTCTACATCATTCCTCTAACATTTCTTCCATCCCCCACTATAATTCACTTATCTCTTCATATCATAATAGATTTCTAAAGCAAGGACAAAGGTGAAGCAGAAACAGTTAACCCAAGGAAGTGAAAGTTTCTTGCTCACCCAGGATGGAATTTGTACTATCAGCATAAAATATTTTCTCCCTTTCTCTGCAACAGTATCAGAACTAACACTTGTTTCCAACAGCAGATTCCTGATCTCCAATTTGTGCCAAAGAATATACTTCAAATTATTACTACTTTTATCTCCTATCATTAGTGACTAAAATGTCTATTTTGTAGTACCAACGGAGCATTCTACTAAGATATTAGCAGACCCTACCAAGAGTAGACACTAAGCAGTGACCAATATTTTTTTTTTAAACCAGGCCAGTAATTTCATTGGTATAGCAAACCTGAGACGAAGAACTTTACTCTTATCAAAGCAGATCAACATTTTCTTTGCAGTTTATACCCAAAAAGTTGCCTATGGCCCTAAGACGCTCAGTAATTGAACCCAGGTCTTCCTGACTCTAAAGATAACTCTCTTTCCGTGACGCCATATGCCATATTTTCTCTTTTATAGAAACCAATTTATTATGGTGCCCCCAATCTCTAGACATCTTTTCTTTTTCTTCATCTTCCTTTTATTTTCTCACTTTTCTACTCTTTTCTTCTCACCTACTTATGCCTCAGGCCCACCAACAGCACCCATAGATACTCTTTAACTGGTTGATTATATCAAGCTAAGGATTAGGCTGCTAAAAGTAGCTTTGACTTATCCTCGATCCCACCCCTGTTGGCTACCATAGTTATGTAGCTATGGACAAATCACAAACTCTTTAAGCTGGTTTCAGTTTCATCTCTAAAACGGATATAATACCTATTGTACACCGCCCCCCCACACACACAGTTGTTGCTGTTGTTCAGTCAGGCCCGACTCTTCATGACCTCATTTGAGGTTTTCTAAGCAATGATACTGCAATGGTTTGCCATTTCCTCTTCCAGGTCATTTTGTAGATGAGGAAACTAAGGCAAAAAGGATTAAGTGACTTGCCCAGGGTTACACACTAAGTGTCTGAGGCCAGATTTGAACTTAGGAAGAGTTTCTGGAGTTTCTGACTCCAGGACCAGCCCTCTATTCACTGTACCATTTAATTACCTATAAATACACATACATACATACATACATATATGTACACAGAGAGTAGCAAAATAAATAATATACATATATATTAAACATGAAGTAAATGAATAATATATGTAAAGTGCTTTGCAAATCTAAAAGTGCTATAGAAATCAGAGCTCATTATTAGCGAAGGTAGAAATTTTGCTTATACCTTTAAAAAGTAAAGCTATTTTTGTAACAATGAGAAGTGAAAAGTAACATTTAGTACAAATACAAATACAAAATCAGCTATTAGTACTGACCTTAAATGTTTGCCTTCCCGTTAAAACTCAGGCTGCTTCACAGTTGCATAAGGATCATAGCAGCAAGTTTATTTTCATCCTGAAATTTAAAAAAATAACTAGCAAACAATTGTTTTCTCATTACTCAAACAAATTTGACAAATGTACCCTCCAAAAAGTCTGACAAAATAACCATAAAAATTTTTGATTTTTTTACTTGAATTTTGGAAGTGGGGCGGGGGAAGAGAAAACATTTTTTTCACTGATATGTAAGTAAGCATTAGGTAAGTAAAAGGAATAAACCAAAAACTAAAAGATGGAATTTTTCCACATTCTCATGATTCAAAATACACTTTTTTAAATTATTACAATCAAAGAACAAACTCACATAATTTAAGGAGTACATCACTATTAGACAAGAAAAGCATCTTTTTAAAAAAAAGACTTAATATTTTACTATTTCAGCACAAGTTAAGTGGGTAAAAAGCAAAGAGAGTTGCATTTTTCTTTATGTAAAGCTGTACATAAAATATGATAAACTTCAAGTAAATAGCCTCAGGCCCTATAAATGGATTAACTTTTTTTCATGTATGATCCAAAAGGTACAAATACTATGAATGAAACAGTCCCTCCTTGAAAAGAGGGAACTAATAAATATACGTTAATTGATTGATTTGCTTATTCAATCTGGTTCTACTTATCTCACTTGTTCTGACAGTGTGTTTCTAAGAACTGGATAAACCACCTGCAGAGAAAGAACTGATGGGTGTTTGAGTGCAGACTGAAGCATTTTTAAAAAATTTTTATTTTTCTTGCTTTTTTTTTGCAACATGAAAAATATGGAAATATGTTTTACATGATTTCACAAGTATAACTGATACATCACATTGATTGCCTTCTCAATGACTAAGGGATTTAGAAATGGAAGGGAGAGAATTTGGAACTCAAAACCTGTCTTAAAAGAATGCTAAAAATAAATAAATGATAAATTTGAAAACTAAATTATCACTCCCCTTACCCCCCCTGCCCCCCCCACTGAACTGGAAAGGAGAAAAAATACTCTATCAGCCATCTTTTTCCATAGTCTTAAGTATATAAACAAATCACCTAATAAAGGTAATGTTTCTTAAATAAAATCCTAAAAAGCTGGTACTACGTTTAATTTCCTTTATAAAGAATCTACTAACAGTGGGTATATGAAAAAATGCTCCAAATCATTAATAAGAGAAATCCAAATTAAAGCAACTCTGAGTTTCTATTTCTTACTTATCATATTGGTAAATTTTAAAAAAAA
The DNA here is from genome assembly GCF_900497805.2 of Vombatus ursinus. Lineage (NCBI taxonomy): Eukaryota > Metazoa > Chordata > Mammalia > Diprotodontia > Vombatidae > Vombatus > Vombatus ursinus. The sequence continues at coordinate 25,256,270 of NW_020940360.1, forward strand.
AAGGAAAGAAAATGAAAAATGTTGGAAGGGCTATGGAAAAACAGACACACAACACGCTACTGGTAGAGCTGTGAAAATGGCATAATCACTCTGGTAAGCAATTTAAAAGTACATCCCAAAATTATTAACTCAGGCAACACCCTTCAACCCAATGATACACCGCTAAGCCTATATCCCAAAGAAATAAAAGATTAAAAACTCATATACAAAAATATTTATAACATCTTTTTGTAGTGGCAAAGAACTGGAAATTAACAGAATGCCCAATGAGTGATGAATGGTTGAGCAAACTATCTGTAAAAAATGATGCAAGGGATAATTTCAGAAAAATCTGGGAATACTTAATATGAACTAACACAGAGTAAAGTTAAAACATGCTGTCAGAGAGTCTTGGGGTAAAGATTAAGATATCTATTTTGTGGACATGGCTAATGCAGAAATTTGTTTTGTCTTACGAATATTACAAGGATTTCAATTTTTCTTTTTTCAAGTAGGAGGGTGAAAGACTAGTTTTTTATTAATTACAAAAAATAAATTAATAATCTAGCAATCCTACTTATAAACACACACCTTATATACCTTTTGCTACTGACCATTTTCTCTAAGTGCTACTTCAAATATTTTAAGATCTCCTCCTTTAACTCACTATAATCTAATTTCTATTCCTTTCATTCCAGTTCCAAAAGCAGCAAAATATCGAGGTAGGCAAACCAAAACACCACCGAATTCATAACGATACTGATTATCATTTTCCCTCAAATTCAAATGGGGAAAGCCCTGAACCTTGAACTCAAGAGCCTTGGGAATAGCAATGACTACCCCACCCAAAACCACCAGACCTGCTTCCAGCACCCCACAACCATGCATGGCTCTCACCACCAATACCTGCTGACCAACTGCACAGGATAACATACAGGCAACAGGGGCTCTGGGAGGGCCAGCACCTCACACCAAACCCCTACTTCCATTTCTGCTTCAAGCCTAGTACTCCTAACCATCACTTGTGGAAACAACTCCTATGGAGAAGGGGCTTGCCATTCTCACTAACTGTTAGTCAACACACATAGCAGGCAATCCAGCAGCAAGGTACCCTGAGAGAAGAGACAGGAGGCAACATGTGCCAGGCAGATCAAATCAACACTACTACCTTGATTACTATCTCTCCTCAGACCCTGATGGGGACAGCCCACAACCCTAATAACCTAGAACTTTTATAGCCTTGGGAATAACAATGCTTCCAGCACAGAGGCCTAAGTAATCATCCTACCAAGTAACCTCCATGGAAATGCAGGCTGGCAACTGCTCCTACAGAAAAGAAAGTTCTTGTATCCAAAGTCCTTAATGCTGAAAAATGTTTCAACATTAGAAACCAATAACATACCTTCAATGGAAATTACATTTAAAAAGAGGCAATGACATCTGCTTTGTTGCTGCACCCTAAAAAAACATGGTTGGGATAGATTGGAGCTAGCTCCCACTAACTTGTTTAATTTTCAGTGTGAGCATTTACGCATCTGAAATCAGCAAATGCTACAAAACATTATTGTTTTATTGATTGGCTAGACTTATGAAAGTGAGAAAATGTTAGTAATTCAAATTAAATTTACAAGTGTGTCCTGCTCAGTACACCAATTACCCATGTGACTTTTCTATCTGACTTGTAAATGAAACCTGTTTTCTCCTGGATTAGAATGGAAGCTCCTTGAGAACAAGAACTATCTTAATTTTCTATTTGTATCACCACAGCATTTAGCACAGTGCTTTGTACATAAGTGCTTAATAAATGCTACATTCATTCATTCATTCATTCCACTGTTAACTAGTTGCAAATGACATTTATGGTTCATGTAGAAAAAAAAAACTTTTCAATAATCATTTTACTCAATCTCTTGGTAGCATTTAATAACATTTATTATGTTCTCCTCTGATACCTCTTAGACTTAAGTTTCTAAGGCACAACTTTTATGACTACTTAGTCAATATTCCTTTCTTCCAATTCTCCTTAAGCCTAAAATAGTCAAAAGACTATGAGCTAAAGGAGCTCAGCCTATACTAAGTGGAATCTGGATTGTGACCTTAATTCTGTAACTAGTTCCCATTCTCTCAGTCTTGGACTTTTACTCATTATTATAAAAATAACTCACATTAATATAGTACCTTATAGTTTACAAAGTGCTTTCCACCTGTGATGTAGTACAAGTATAGGGTGTCCCAAAAAGCCTTCAAATTTAAAACTGAGTGAAGCTTTTTAGGAAATCCTGTATGGTCATCAAGAATGTTTTCTTTTTTTTTCCTTTTTTTTCCTTTTTTTGGCTAGGCAATAGGGTTAAGTGACTTGCCCAGGGTCACACAGCTAGTAAGTGTTATGTGTCTGAGGCCGAATTTGAACTCAGGTCCTCCTGAATCCAGGGTCGGTGCTCTACTCACTGCGCCACCTAGCTACCCCAAGAATGTTTTCTAATTTTATTTTTTTCAATTAATAAAAATTTATCTTCTCTTCTTCTCACCTCTCCCTGGCATTGAAAAGGAAAAATGAAAACCTTGTAGCAAATATTTAGAGTGAAGGAAAACAAAATTTCATTGTGGTCATGTCAAAAAAAAAAAAAAGGTCAATCTGCCTTAGTCTACCATTTCCCTATCAGGGAAAGCAGCATGAATCATCATGGGTCCTCTGGGATCATTGTTGCTCACCAATTAGATCAGAGTTTTTAAGTGGTACAAAGTTGCTTGCCTTTAGAATACTGTTGTTATTCTATAAACTGCTCTCCTGATTCTGCTCCTCTTTCACTCTGCAATCACTCCAAATGGGTATTTCCAGGCTTCTCTGATATTGCTCCCCTTCATCATTTCTTATAGTACAATAGTATGCCATCATATTCATATATCACAATTTGTTCAGTCGTTTCCCAAATGATGAATACACCATTAATTTCTAGTTTTGTGCTACCACAAAAAGCTGATATAATTTTTTTTTTAACATATCGTATTCTTTCCACTTTTGTTGATCTCTTTGGGGTATAGAGTTAGTGGTAATGCTGGGTCAATGGGCATACAGAATTTAGTAACTTTTGTGGCACAGTTCCAAACTGATTTCCAAAATGGCTATACCACCACCCTCCATTAATGTATGCATTTTTTCCCAAAGCCCCTTCAGCATTTGTCATTTTCCTTTTTTTTGGTCAACTTTGCTAATCTAGTTTGCTTGAGGTAGAGTTGTTTTCATTACCATTTCTGTTAGTGATTTGGGCCATTTTTTTTTTCATATGACTATTAATAGTCTAGATATCTTACTCTGAAAACTGCCTGGCAAATCCTTCGACCATGTATCAACTGGGGCACAGCTCTTATTCTAATAAATCTGAATCAGTTCCCTATATTTCTTAGAAATGAGACATTTATCAGAAAAATGATGATGCAAAGACCGTTTCCCATTAACCTGCTTCTCTTCTCATTTTAACTGCATTGGTTTTGTTATGAAAAAGCTTTTTAATGTTATATAATCAAAATTACCCATTTTACCTTTTGTGATTCTCTCTATGCCTTGTTCTGTTATGCACTCTTCCCCTATCCATAGATCTGACAAATAATCTTTTCTAGCTCTCATAATTTGTTTATGATGTCACCCTTTATGTCTTAGTCATCTACCCATTTGGAACTTATCTTGGTATACACTGGAAGAGGTTAGTCCATATCTAATTTCTGTCATACTGTTTTCTAGTTTTCCCAGAAGTGTTTCTCAAAAAGGGATCCCTTACCCTCAAATATTTGAGATTTTTGTATTTATCAAACACTGGGTTATTCTCCTCATTTGCTTCTGCATTTAGTATACTGAATCTGTCCCACTGATCAACTGAATTTCTTAACTAATACCAAATTCTTTTGATTATTACTGTTTCATATTATAGTTTGAGAGTCAGTATTGCTAGGACACCTTCTTTCTCACTTTTTTTCATTATTTCTGTAAAGATTCTAGACCTCCTGTTCCTCTAGTAGAGATGAATACTGTTGTCAATTTTTTTCCAAGCCCTAGAAAGCAATCCTTTAATAGTTTAATTAGCATGGCAATAAGCAAATCACTTTTTTATTATATTTTTTGGCTTGCCTATGAGCTATATATATACACACACATATATATACACATACACACACACACATTTACTTAGGGTTGTCTTTATATGTGTAGCAAAGAGTGTCTTATAGTTGTAGTCCTATGGTTCCTGGGTATATCTCAGCTTAGAGATTTCTAAGAATTTTATATATTCTGTAGTTATTTAAAATAGAATTTCTCTATGTTTAATTGGTAATATAAAATAATGCAGATGACTTATGTGAATTTATTTTATATCTTGTAACTGATGAAGTTAGTGGTTTCAATTAATTTTTAGTTGACTCTAGGGTTGTCTATTTAAATTATCATCTTCAAACATAGAGAATTGTGTTTACTCTTTGCCTGTATCTCTTATTGCTATAGTTAACATAATATCAAATAATAATGGTGATAATTGGACATCCCTGCTTTAAATCAACTTATTAGAAAAGCCTCTACTTTATCTCCATTATAGATGCTAACTCACAGTTTTATATAAATATATCTTATATTAAGGAAAGATTTGTTTATTCCTATGCTTTCTAGCATTCTTAATAGGAATGGGTGCAGTATTTTGTCAAAAGCCTTTTCTGTATATACTCATATGATCTTATCTTTTGCTGTTCATGTTATTAAAATGGTAAATGATGCTCATAATTTTCCTAATGTTGAACTAACCCTAAATTCCTGGCATAAATCTCACCTGGTCACTGTGTATAATCTCTGTGATATATGTTGCTGAAACCTCCTCAATAATACTTTATATAAATTTTTGCATCAATATTCTTTAGGAATATTGGTCTATGAAGTTCTTGCTCTGTTTTCACTCTCCCTGGTTTAGGTATCAAGACCATTATTTGTACCATACAAAAAAATTGGTAGGAAGTCCCCCTTTTAATTTTTCAAACAGCTTTTATAATATTGTAATTGATCATTCTTTAATTATTTGATAGAAGTCACTCACAGATCTATCTAGCCCTAGGTCATTTTTTTTTTCTTTTAAGAGCTCATTTATGTCTTGTTCAATTTCTGAGATGGGGCAATCTGACCTCAGACATTTACTAGCTGTGTAACCCTAGGCAAGTCACTTAACCTCTGTGTGCCTCAGTTTCCCTATCTGTAAAAAAGAGATAATAATAGTACCACCTACCTCCCAAAGGTTGTTGTGAGGATCAAATGAGATAACAAGTATTAAGTGTTAAGCACATAAGTACTATATAAATGTTAACTACTACTCTCCTTGACCCCCTTAAAAAAAAACCCATCCTCTAATTTTATGTATTAATTAAATGGTTTGTATTTCAATTTTGTTAATTTCTTCCTTGATTTTAAGAATTCCTCTTTTAATGTTTAATTATAATTTTTTAATTTGTTGGTTTTCTAGGGCTTTTTAGTTGTATACCCAATTAGCTGATCTGTTCTTTCTCTTTTGTTAATGAAAATGTTTAGAGATACACATTTTCCCCCTTAGGACTACTTCAGTGGCATCCCCAAAAAACTGGTTTCTTGTCATTATTCCTCAAATTATTGTTTCTGTGATTTGTTCTTTGGCCCACCCAATCTACAGGATTAAATTAGTCTCCAATTAATTTGTTTCTTCAGTGGTCCTTTATTGAATAGCATTTTTATTACATTGTTATATGTAAAAGATGTGGTTGATACTTGTTTTTCTGTGTTTGTGAGGTGTTCAATGCCCTGAGACATGATCAGTTTTTGTAATGATACCATTCACAGCTTACAGATATGTATACTCATTTCTAGTTCCATTCAATAATCTGACTTTATCATATCTATCTTTTCTAAAATTCTTCTGAGGTCCTTAAATTGTTGTGGTTTTTTTTTTGTTAGATTTATCTAACCTTTGGTTAGATTTAATATTTTCTTTTTTTTTCCTTGAGGTAAACAGGGTTAACTGATTTGCTCAAAGGTCACATAGCTAATAGTATCTGAGGTTAGATTTGAACTAAGGAAGAGGAGTCTGTACCCACTGTGGCACCTAGTTGCCCAAATGTCTATGGTACCTTTCAGCAAAATGTAGTTTCCCTGTTTATCTCTTTTAATTAAGCATACTGTTGCTGTTGCTTTGTCCTGAAATCATGAGTGCTATCCTTGCCTTTCATCCTTCAGCTGAAGCACAACAGATTTTGCTCCAGGCCTTTATTTTAACTCAGTGAATCTTGGTTTTAAGTGTGTTTTTTGTAAACAATATATTGTTGGATTCTACTTTCTAATTCAGTATGCTAACCAATTCCATTTCTGGGTGAATTAATTCATCCCATTCCTGTTTATGGTTGTTAATTGCATCTCTCTCTTCATCTCATTCTCTTATACTTTTCCTTCTCTTTGACACTCCTTTTTATAAAGGGCTGGTAAAAGGAGTGTGCTCAACACCAGCGTTCTAGGTTGATGCTCTTATTCTGCTCTCCTATTGTCTCATCTTTTTTTTCCTTACACCTAGAGCCTGTTTTAATTCTTTGCTTCTTTCCTCTGAAACCCCTTTTCAAGATCCATCCTCCATAGTTGAGTTTATTTTACTTAGGACTAATCCCCTTCTCCTTAATCTTCTCTCTCTTACTTCCCTCTGTCCCTTAAATTTTTTCTGTTTCCTTATTGAGTGAAATATATTTCTGCATCTAGCTGTGTCTAGTCTTCCCTTCACTGAACAATTCAAATGAAAGGTTTAAGTGTAACCCACTCTTCCTCCTTGTCTGCATGGTATCCTACTTGCACGTCCAAATTATGAGAAATAATTTCCCACATCCTCCCTATCCCCTTCCCCTACTGTATTCCTTTCCCCTCCCTTTCCATTCTTCTTTTAAGATAATCTAAACATAATAAAAGTACTTCCGGGTCCTGTGTCTCCCCCTATGACCATTTATGATGATAGGTTTGAGGGGACACATCTCCCCATATTAGAATATAAACAGTTCATCCGAGTTTAATCCCATATAATTGCTCACTCATATTTCTCTTTTTATACTTCTATTCCTCTTGTATTTCTATTTCATTGTTGTTACTCAGCTCTGGTCTTTTTTTTTTTTTTTTTTAAATCAAGAATACTTGGAAGTGTTCTTTCTCCATTTCATTAAGATTCAATTGTTTCCTATGCTCAAAGGCTATAAAACTGTGCATACCCTTTGATCCAGCATTACCACTACTAGGTCTGTATCCCAAAGAGATCATAAAAAAGGGAAAAGGTCCCACATGTACAACAATATTTACAGCAGCTCTTTTTGTGGTGGCCAATAATTGGAAACTGAGGGAATGCCCATCAATTGGGCAATGGCTGAACAAGTTATGGTATATGATGCAATGGAATACTATTGTTCTATAAGAAATGATGAGCAGGCAGATTTCAGAAAAACCTAGACTTACATGAACTGATACTGAGTGAAGTGAGCAGAACCAGGACAACATTAGCAACACTATGCGATGATCAACTTTGACAGACTTAGCTCTTCTCAGAAATACAATGATCTAAGACAATTCCAAAAGACTCATGATGGGAAATGCTATCCACAGACAGAGGAAGAACTATGGCATCTGAATGCGGATCAAAGCATACTATTTTCTCTTTTTTTGTTAGTTTTTTATTTCCTGTGGTTTTTCCCTTTTGTTCTGATTCTTCTTTCACAACATGACTAATGTAGAAATATGTTTAATATGACTGCACATGTATAACCTATATCAGATTGCTTGCTGTCTTGGGGGAGGGAAGGAGGGAGAAAAAAATTTAGAACTCAAAATTTTATAAAAGTGAATGCTGAAAACTATCTTTACATGTAATTGTTAAAAATAAAATGCTATTAAGTGGAGGGGAAGTAATTTTTTTAGCATATTAAAAAAAAGATTCAATTGAAACTGGTAAGTTATTCTTGGTTGCAAGCTGTTACATAAGCTCTCCTCTGGAATATCACATTCCAAGTTCTCTATCCTTCAAAGTGACAGCTGATAAATCTTGTGTGATCCTGACTGTGTAGTTCCTTGGTACTTGAATTCTTTCTGCATGCATGCAGTACTTTTTTCTTTGACAAAATATTCCCAGAAGTTTTCTTTTGGGGATTTCTTTCAGGAGGTGAATAGTGGATTCTATTTTCATTTTGCCTTCTGGTTCTAAACCAGCTGGGCAGTTTTCTTCATAGTTTCTTGAAATGTAATACCTATGCTCTTTTTTCAGTCATGGCTAGTCCAAAAATTCTTAAATTATCCCTCCCTTCATCCTAGTCAGTTACTTTTGATACATATTCTCTCTTTTTTTAATCCTTTTGACTTTGTTTTTAATATTACTTGTTGCCTCAGAGAGAATTAACTTCCATTTCTATGTGATTTGTGTGAAGTGGAAACTCAGCCAATTTAATTAGCATTTCTCTAATTATTAGTGATTTGGAACTTTTTTTTCATGCAACTATTGAGATAGCTTGGATATTTTCTTCTGAAAGCTGTTGGTCAAATCCTTTGACCATGTTCTTATAAATTTAATCAGTTTCCTATCCAGGTATACCTCATTTTATTGCACTTCACTTTATTGCACTTCATAGATACCGCAATTTTTACAAATTGAAGGTCTGTGGCAACCCTATGTTAAGCAAGTCTGTCAACACCATTTTTCCAATAGTACATGCTCATATCATGTTTCTCTGTCACATTTTAGTAATTCTCAACATATTTCATACTTTTTCATTATTATTACATTTGTTATGGTAATCTGTGCTCAGTGATTTTTGATGTTGCTGTTATAACTGTTTTGGCGCCCCACAAACCGTGTCCATTTATAAGACCTTAAACTTAATAAATGTTGTATACTGACTGCTCCACCAACTGGCAGTTCCTATCTCTTTCCCTCTCCTCTGGCATCCCTATAACCCAAGACACAATACTGAAATTAGGCCAATTAATAACCGTACAATGGCCTCTAAGTGTTCAAGTGAAAGGAGAGTCAACTAATACAGCAAACTTTATTGCTGTCTTATTTTAAGAAATTGCCACAGCCACCCCAACCTTCAGCAACCACTATTCTGATGAGTTAGCAGCTATCAACCTCAAGGCAAGACCCTCCATCAGCAAAACGATTATGACTCACTTAAGGACCTCATTCCTTTGCGTGGTAATGAAATGCTCTGGGCTAAACTCCCACCCCAATGTCAAAAAGCCTTCTGTCTCCCACCCTATGCCATCCTGGGCTGGAAAAATAAGTCACTGTAATTTTTTTCTTGGATTTCTAAATCAGAACTCAAGGCTTGTGTGTTTTCTAGATTTCTGTTTACTGGTTGTGGTTGACAGTTGGGCTGTACTTCCCGATTCTCCACCATCTTGGCTGGTCTCATTATCATTAGCAATCATCCATCTCAGATTTTCCATAACAGTATAGATTTAAAATACTAAGTTCTATTAAAAAATGAGGGGGGAAAAGTCTTTCTATCAAATCCTGTGTCTCTGAGGTTGTCAGTTCACAGAATATGATTAAAATAATTAAAAGGCACTCCCCATTATTAGAGAGGAAATATGAAAGGAAGAAATCCTCTTAAGACTTTCATATCTCTATTTCAACTGCTATCAGTCCCTTACAGCAGTAGATCTGGAAAAAAAAAGTTCTTCATTTAGGTCCAGAGACCCCTTGGTGACTCTGGATAAATTTCAGAGGATACCTTGAACCTGGATAGATAAGAAAAAAAACTTCTTTATTTTCACTAACCTCTAAATGACATTTGATATTTCCTTCAATTATTTAAAACATTAATCTAAGGAGTCCACGGCTTCAAAATATTATCAAAGGGGTCCATTCAGAAAACTCAGAAGCCTGGCCCTAAAATGAACAAGACTGATCTCTTCCAATTCAGTTCCACACTGATACAGAGTAAACTACATCTAGTTATCCATTCCTTTCTCCTAATGGGGCCAGGTTAAAAGTGTGATTGGTAAAGAAATCAAATGTGATTCTTAGGCCCTGTTTTGTGTTCCACTAAATGAACAGAAAATGTTAAGTCGGAGTTTGGAAGAGATAAAAGGATCTTCATATTTCTAAACCAAGGGTAGGTAGGTGGCACAGTGAACAGAGAGTGCCAGGACTGAAGTTAGGAAGACCTGAGTTCAAATCCAGTCTCAATTAGCTGTGTGACCCTGCACAGGTCATTTAATCTCAGTGAGCCTCAGTTTCTTCATCCATAAATTGGGATAACAGTACCTACCTCACAGGGTTGTTGTGAGGATCAAATGAGATAATATTTGTAAAGCATTTAGCATGTAGTCCCTGGCATGCAGTAAGCACTATATAAATGTTAGTTGTTATTGTTATTTTGTTTCCAAACAAATCAAAGGAATTCTAAGAGTCAATATCACCTACTCCTTTAAGTGATACCATCAGTAATATTACAAAAAGTCATTTTTAATTAATTTTATTGCAAGGGTTCTACAAAACTTTTTCTTTTTGTTTTAAAGTGAAGGGTTCAATTACTAGTTTGTGATCCATTCATCTGGCATATCATGCACCATTTTGTGTCATTTCTTATAATGTTGGTCTTGAACTACTATCTCACTCTTTTATATAATTTTTCATATTTCTTGTCTACAACATTTTAAGTTTTTTGAGGGTAAGGACCATGTCTTACATGTCTCTGGTATCACCCACTATAACTAAGACAATATCTTAACTCTGTTAGGCACGCTAAAAATTTGTCGATCCACTGTTACCAAGTAAATATTTTAATTTCCATGGTAATTACTGCCTTTTAAATATTTTACATTGACTAAATTTTGCCCTGAATCCCTTGTGTTCGCATCATCCTTTATGATGAAGAATTAGAGAGAATGAGAGAGAAAATTCAGTAAAACCAATCACATCTCTGCAAAGGAGTGGGGGAGGTGTGTTCTCAAATTTGTTCTCTGGGGCCATGTAACAATTACATTCTAATGGTACTTTGTTTCCTCCATAAAACTATAAACAGCTACTTTAGTTTTAGGCACATTTGAAAACGAATTCTCAATAACTTTTCATTATTTTAAGCCTCACTCCCATAGGTATAAAGGCCAATCTAGCTTCAAAAAACTTTAATGGCCAAGGTGGCCAGAATTTTTCTAGAAGTCACCCTATTCTGATTAGATGAGCTCATAGTAAGCAACCATTTTTCCTGAGAAACTTGTGGAATTTGGGAAAATACTATCTTCAGTGGAATAGGAAAATTAATTAACAAGAGCAACAACAGATCATATACAATGAGGTTATTACAGTATTACATAGCTTCAGAAGTAAAGAGAACCTTTTTCACAATCAGTAAGATGATCTCATTTCATTTTCTCTTTAGGCTAGAGAAATAGCCTAATCAATATTTAGTTAGGGAACCCTAAATTTATTGATTTATTTGTCTATCATTACCATTAGCAAAATATAAACAAAGGCAATGATTTAATCTAACTTTGAGGAGGAAAAGAGAAAAATCCTAATTAAATGTCCCAACAGGGAGCCCATACATCCTCGACTGATAAAACAGTACTAGTGTTTGCCTTCTACTATGAAGAAAGAGTAAGACCAAGAAAAAGTTCCACATAAAAAATAAACTTTAACTGCAATGAGACATGAGAAGTATGAAGTTCACATCACAGTAATGTAGAAGCAGAAGACAGTAATTTTAGTCTTGGCTCTATCACTTACCAGCTATGGGACTTTGTGAAAGTCTCAACGTTTCTAAGCCTCGGTTTCATTACCTGTAGTAAGACGTGCTCTATTCTTACAGGGCTGTTGTTATAATCAATTAAATAAAAGAAGTATGGCACCCTGTAACCATAATAGGTTAATAAAAGTGAGTTATCAACTAAAATTAAAATCTTAGTACCTACCACTAGATTTCATAAAATTAAAAGGAACCTAAGGGCTCATCTAGTTCATCTTATGAAAAAGAAAACTGAGGCCCAAGAAGTTTAAATGTCTTCTGCAAGATCCCACAGGTAGCCTGTACTTCAGACAGTGATTTAAACTTGGGTCCTCTGACTCCCAGAGCTGGTGGTCTTTTCATTGTAATAGGTGTCTCACGATACTCTGAGACAAAGTGTAATGCTTCTCACATCAAACTTCACCCCCCAAAAATGAGTACTAAATCTCATAGGCCCAATACACAACTTCTTTAACCTGTGCCATTTCATAGAAAAAGTAATTGAACATAATAAGTATTTTAATAAAATACAAAAAAATTCTAATTCTGTGCTGGTTGGCCCTTAACATAAGAGTGATTAATCTGTCCATTTTGTTTGCCTAGTAAAGGTAATAGCAGCTTGAAATGTGGTGACAAGTTTACTCTTGACTAAGTTTCAGAATAGTTTAAATCTGAACTGAACTATAACAATGACATATATATAGCAAATAGAATAATAAAAAAGTGAAGATAGAGTTTCAAGAGCTTTGGATTACAGCTTATTTTTTAAAGCATAATTATATTATCTCCTCCCTCAACAAACTCCACAATTTACTATTCTAAAGACTGGATAACAGCAGATTTATTTATTTTTTTGCTTCAAGATGGTGCAGTAGATAGCTATTGGATTTGAATCAGTTCTTCCAAATCTGGCCTCAAATATTTACTAGCTGTGTGACCCTAAGCAAATCACTCAACTTCTCAATCTTAGTTTCTATATCTGTAATATGGGAAAAATAACAACACATACCAGGATTGTTCTGATGACAAAACGAGATAATTGTAAAGTGCCATACAAACCTTAAAACGATACATAAATGCTAGCCATTAGTACTATTATCATTAAATGGTCTATGCTCGGCTAAAATGGTTTTGTATGGATTGTGGGGTTTTCTTTTTTTTGGGGGGGGGACTTAATGTAATAATCATTTTTATTAGAATGCCAAAAAGCAAGTGTCAGCTTACACAATAAGCTGGTCAGCATATACTGAAGGCCTCCAGAGAGCAGAGTTACAGGAAAAAAAACCACGGGGACAAAGGAAACAACATTACATCAAAGTTTCTACCATCTAAAAGCTTACAGTGTAACAGGGAAGATAGGATAACAACCCATTAAACACAAATAATACCTTGAGACCTGATTACAATAGAATGTTGGCCAGGCACCTTTCCAGTAAGAACTGCAAAAAGCGCTCCAGGGTCTTACACTAAGCACATGCGTGTACGCCGCCGCCGAGTCTCCTTCTCCGCCCCCCCCCCCCCCCCCCCGCCCCCCGCCCCCCGCCCCATCCTCCTCACCAGGGTGTTCCCAGCGCGCACGCGCAGTGCTCAACGGCCAGCCCGGAACCTGACAATTATCCTCCTCTCATCGGAGGGACTTGCCCCGAGAGATGAGGTAGCATTCCTGCCGGCGGGGATGCATCTCCGTCGCAGAGGGCGCTGCTGCTACAACTAGGCCTAACTGCTATCACAGTCACCTCCCCCTGGGGGACAAGGGGGATGGGGAGGGAAGCATTTGGCGGCCGCCGCAGGCGACACACACAACCAACCCGTTTATAACGCCTCGCTGCTTGCTCCACGAGACCCGTATTGGGAGGCAGCGGCATAGCGACTCCCAGTGTGAGAACTGTTGTTCTCTATCACTCACCCACTCTAGCTCCGGGACACCGCCGCCGATGCGGTCGCTACAGCGTCTTCTCCACCCCCTTCACTCCTTCCACTTCTTCTCGAGCAAGACAAGATGGCGCCAGACCGCCGCCACCCGGAAGCAAATGTTGACAACATCCGGCCCGTCACACTAGCCATGTTAAACCCGCCGGGCCTGAAGACACGTGACTCGGTCTCGGTTTGACACGTGACTCGGTCTCGATTTGCCCCGTTTGCCGCCGTGCTGGATGCTTGCGTTCTGTCGCCCTCTTTTTCGTCATTTATATTACTAGGTCGGGATGTCTGAGGACTTACCTCCTCTGGATGTCTTCGCCACGGCCCTTAACAGACGGTCCATTTCATACAGGCCCCCTCTCCCATCTTTAGTGTGGGCAACCAGTGAAATGCGTGTGTGCTTCCGACTGAGGGCGGGAAGCGGGGAGGAGTTGCTATGGCGAGTCTCCTTCGGCAGGGGGAGGGGAGGGAGGAAGTTAAGAAGCTCCTCGACGATTGTTTCCTGACTCCGGGCTTGGCCCTGAGGCAGCAGCCCTTACGGTTCTGGAGCTCCGCACAGCTTGGGTCAAACATACCTCACAAGCGGGCTCCCCAAGAAGATCTGAGAGGGGAGACTCGTCCCCACGTGGACTTGCCACGAACAACTTTCTTGTAGAACCGCTCTGTGGCACGGTCCTCCGCTAGCTCTTGGCCCTGGCGAAAGACCAACCCCAGAAGGGAGAAGCGCTTAGGGTTTTGGCTGCTGCCCGATGACCCTAGTTAACCCTAACTGGGTGTAGTCAGCGTCCACCTGAAGCACGCTCGGCTCTGCTGCCACCTAGCGAGAGAGCCCCGTGAGAAAGGGGGAAGCGTCTAGCCTGGTCAGTCCAGTTAGTGCGGCGCCTTACCGCCAGCCCCAGACTGGCCTTGGATGCTTTAAACGCAATGGACTTTGTAATTAATAAAGAAGAGTGGTTTGACTACATAGTGCTTTAATTTGAGCTACTTGGCTTCCTGTGCAGCGTTCAAATTGGGAAGCTTCATGTTCTGCACCCCCTAGCAAACGCAGTCTGGAACAGTGAAAAAAACTGGATATGGAATTAGAGAATTGGGATGTGAATCCCAGCTCTGTGTGACTTGGAACAAGTCACTTAACTTCTCAACCTCAGCTATTTTTTGGTCAAATGAGAGGGGCATTAGATGGCCCTTAAGAGCCTATCTCTAAATCTACAATCCCAAGTCTAGTTCGGTTCACTGCAAAGAGAAAAAAAGCAGCCTCTAGTGTATTTTGGATTTGTTCGCTGAATATCTGGAATCCGAAAGAAAAAAACTTTGGGAGAACCACAAGTATCTGAAGGGAAAGAACAACAATTGATTACTCCAGTTGGAGATTGCTTATATTCGTTGGCAAGAATATCTATTTTAATCTTTACATTATAACATACTGTACTCTGAAAAGTGAAATCCACTCACAATCAAAATAGAGAAGAAGTGTAGAATGTACCATATCTGAAACAGCCAAACCTGAGTGGTACATCTACTCCTAAAAATGTCTTTTTCAATTCCTTCTTGTAGTAAAGATATTCTAATCTATAATGTAAGTTTTGTGGGGGGGTTTTTAATTATGTGAAATAAAGAAGAAAATAATAATCTCAATGTGAAATGAGGCATGAATTAGATTTTTGGAGATTCTCACAGAGCATTAGGTGGAAGCATTACAAGCCAGTTGGAGGTGGGGCACAGGGATGGAAGTGGGAAACCTGGTGGCACATACCTATGAGTCCTATTACTAGAGAGTCTGAGGCTAGTGATTGCTTAAACTTGGGAGTTCTAAACTATATTAGAACTAAAATACTCCCAATCTGCACTAAATCCAGAATGATTATAATAACCTCCCAGGAGCAAGGGGCCACCACGCTGCTTAAGGAAAGGCAACCTGGCCCAAGTCAAAAACAGGACACATCAAAATCTCTGCACTTCACCATGCCCTCTAACCATAGATGTCCCAGTGGGTGCTGTCCTGGACCCACTTTTCCCTCTATACTACTTCACTTGGTGATCTCATCAGCTCTCATGGATTTAATTACCATCTTCATGCTAATGATTCTCAAATCTACCTATCCTACCCTAATCTTTCTACTGAGCTGCAATCCCACATCTCCATCTGCCTTTCAGACATCTCAAACAGAACGTCCAGTAGATGTTAAACTCAACATGTCCAAAACTGAGTTCATGATCTTTCCCCATAAACCCTCACCTCTCCTACCTTCTGTGTTATTGTGAAGGGCAATACCATCCTTCCAGTCCCTAAGGCTGGCAACCTAAATGTCATCCTTGACATCTCACTATCTTTCACCCCCTATATCCAAACATTTGTCAAGGCCTGTCAATTTTACCTTCACAACATCTCTCGAATCTGCCCCTTCTCTCCTCTGACACTGCCACCATTCTGGTGAAGGCCCTCATTACTTCATGCCTGTACTATTACAATAGCCTGCTGACAGGTATGGCTGCCTCAAGTCTCTCCCTACTGCAGTCCATCCTCCATTTGGCAAAAAAAGTGAACTTTTCTTAAATTGAAGGCCCAATAATGTCATCCCCTACTCAGTAAACTCCAGTGGCTCCCTATCTCCTTCAAGAGCAAATACAAAGCCCTCCCTTTGCCTTTCAAAAACCTTCATAACCTTAGCCCCTAGTCTTCTTTCCATCATATACTCTTCAAGCCAGTTATACTGACATCCTTGCTGTTCCATGAACAAGATACTCCATCTCTCTGCTCCAGGCATTTTCTTTACTTGTCTTTCAGTTCTTGGAATGGTCTCTCCTTATTTCCACATCCTAGAGGAGCACTCCACTGAGCCTGAGGGAAAGAGCTCAAGATCCTGCTGAGGCCAGTTCTGTCCCCTGAAAAGTCACTTGGGGTTGTAACCTAGGCTGATGAACTGTGAATTGCCTTGTGTGGGAGGAAACTGAAATACTTTTGAGATCCAGCCCCCAAGGAAACCACTGTCAGAGGGAAGGGAGTCATACAATGAAAAATAGGAGGAAAGAAGGGGAAAGAAACTGAAATTACTGAAGATTTCAAGAAGAAAACTCAAAGTCCTTGAATATAATCAGAGAAATCAACAGAGAAAACATTAACAGCAAAAAAGAAATATGGCATCCAAAACTAATAACTAAGTCCAAATATCTTTGAATAAATATTGCAAAACAAAGGCAAATGATCCAATACTTGATGAGACAGAGAACCTTGTGGAATTTGAAGAAGACATGGAACCACAACAGACTACTCCTGAGGCATTAAAAGAGGAATGAGAATTATAACAGCAAAATTTGTAGCCTATACAGTAAAAAAATAATGGGCAGATTAGAAAACCTGGAATCTGCAGTGGCAATTCAAATCAGAGGAACAAAAGTGAGAACAATAGATTGGGAATGCAAATGCATTGAAGTAAAGATAATCTAGAAGAAGAGAAGCAAATGACAATACCATTAAAAGAAAATATGGTCCCTGTGCAAGCAAAACATACTGATCTTGAAAGAAGATGCATAAACACAAACTAAGAATCAAAGGTCTCCCAGAAAAACAAAACAGGACAAGCAAACAAACAAACACTTTGCCACCATAGTGCAGAAAATGATGAAAGAGAACTGCCCAGAACTTCTGAACATTGAAAATGAAATATCAATTGAAAGAATTCATAGAATAAAAACTCACAAGAACTCAAGGCTGAAAACTCAGGATACATAGGGGTTAAATTTAACAATTAAATTCAGAAACAAGTTCTGCAAATAAACAGGAAAAAGAACTTGAAATATAAAGCAAAGGAAATTTGAATAATAAGACTATTTTTGGCCCACCATAAAATGTAGGAAGGAATGGAATAATGTATCTAAAAGAGCAATGGAGCTCCATATGCAACCCAGAATGACTTACCCTGCATATCTGACCTTAACCGTAAATTAAAAAAGATGGACATTCAATAATAGAGGTATTTTAAACATTCTTAGAAAGAAAACCAGATCTGAAGAGACCCAGGCAGCAGAAATGTAGGAGAGGTAAAGGAATATAGCAGCCAAGGATAGTACCACCCCGACCAAATGACCAAAGAGCCACAGCAGCTCTGCAACTGTTGTTAACTCTAAAAAAAACCAGAGCTCACATAGGTTGTGAAAACCACAGTTAACTCTAAAAGTAAAATAAAATAAAACCAAAGACCTAACAGTTGTTATAAACAAAAGGCTTTCTTTATTCCCCCCCCACCCCAGTAGAAGACCTGCTTTAGTGAAGGCTAATCTCAGTATATATACTAGTAGCTACATAGTGTGCTATAGCCCTGATAATAGTGGTAACAGTAACAATGAGACAAGTTTGATTCATAGAAGGACTTCACGACCAGAACACAAGTACTAGAGGTGCTTGTCCAAGCTCAGAGATCACCTGAGGCTGGCGTGAAACAATTCTGGGATTTTGCTGTGGCCAAATTCATCCAGAGAGTGAGCACAAAGGATTTTTGTTATGCCAAGTTCAAGGCACAGCTTGCTTACTGGGCCTTACCTCTGGAAAACTGGAGTGATCTTGGCATGGGAATCCTCACAACAGTATCAGTATTAACAGAGAGACTTTTTTCATTATTTGTACAAAGAGACAGGGTGGAAGGTGGAAGTCAGGTGGTGGTAACAGTATAGAAGCAGGTTTGAGAAGCATAATGGACAGAATCTGGGAACACCTTAAGTATAGGTGAATCAATGTTTGTTTTGTGGGGAACTATATTACAAAGTGGGAGGGTGAATGAAAGTTGGGAAAGGTGAGGAAATTGAGTGAACCATATTGACTCCATCTTGTGACTCAATTATGGAGCTTGCCTAGTTCCCTTTCTGTTCAATTATGGGTCTAGTCCAATTGCTGTCTTGTGAGAAAACTTTATTCAATTATGAGAATTGTGAGAACACTTTATTGCATTGTTTGAAACTAGTCCTGCATGGCTGGGAAGCTGGACCATTTCTACCCGTTGCTTAGAGACCCTCAGGACCTAGGTTATGTTGACCAGAAACCCAGTCAGATCCAAAGACTGATGCAAGAAGTTTTCTCACAGTTATACATCTCAAGCAATCCATATGTTGTATCTAAAAACTGGCCCCATACTGATCAATCCGTTACTGTTTTCTTGTTCCTTTGATTGAATACAGACGCTTGAAGGGGAATGGAACACCTCTTTTTCTGATTTCAGGGAATTGTACCTGTTCACTCATCCCCCTCCCAACTTTGAAAGTCCCTAATCTTTCTTTCAATTAGAAAGCAGATTACCTAATTATACATCCTGTTTTGTATCCTGCGTATTGTTTTCTCTTAATGCATAAAAATCTGTCTCCTCCTGTATTTAGGATCCAGCTGAGGACACCTGGTCCTGATTTGTTATGCAATTGGCATGCACTGCTTAATAAATTGATATGCTCAGAAGCTTGAACTTTTGTTTCCTTAGTTATTTCAGATTTCACCCATCACCAAGGGAAGCAGGAGAACAGAGGGGAGTATAAGGTATACACAGGTAAAATTGATGGCTATCAATGAGAGGAAGGTGACCCTTGTGGTCTCTAAGGAAGAGAAGTGCTTATAGGGCTTACAGGGGTAAGGAGGAGAGAGAAAAGATTGAAAAGGGGTGAGAGGAGGAGGGAAACCTTACTTTGATAGTGGAAGAGGGTTCCATTGATGAATGTTCCTACAGGTGAATAGAGATGGTGTGCAAAGGGAAGTGAAAACCCTGTGTTAGATATGGTCAGGAGGATTTGGTGCTTGATAAGACCATTTGACTTACTCAGGAAAGAGGAAGCTGGAACTCCTAGGGTCTACTGGCACCTAGGATGGGGATAGTATTGATCCAGAGAGGAGAGTTTGATGAAAATGTAAAAAGAAGGTAACCAGGAAGAGGATATAAATCAGTGGTAGACTACATGGAGGAAGGAGGCTGGGAAGGGATTGTGTCCTACAATGGGACAGTGTCCTCTCTGACATCTGTAATAATTGGCATTGTCTTGGGAGTAAGGCTTAATAAAAGGGAAATCCTAAGGGCAAACTCTACAAGGCAGTGGCAGAGACTGTCTAAATGGGATGACTAAAATGGATAAATTTTGATACCAATCAATCAATAAACATTATTAAGGGCCTACTATGTGCCAGGCACTGTGCTAAGTACTGGGAATATAAAAAGGCAAAAGACAGTCCCTGACCTCAAAGAGTTTACAATCTAATAAGGGAGACAAAATGCAAATAAACATATACAAAGCGAGGTATATACAGGATAAATAGGAAATAATTAACAAAAGGAAGGCACTGGGATTAAGAGGGGTTGGGGAAGGCTTCCTGTAGAAGGTGGGATTTTAGTTGGGAATTAAAGGGAGCCAGGGAGTTCAGTAATTGGAGCAGAGAAGGGCAAGTATTCCAGGCATGGGGTACAGCTAGAGAAAATGTCTGGAGCTGAGAGATGGAGTGTCTTGTTGATGGGACAACCACTAGATTGTAGAGTACATGTTGGGGAGTAAAGTGTAAGAAGACTAAAGAGGTAGGAGGAGGTTAGGTTATGAAGGGATTTGAATACCAAACAGCTTTTGTATTTGCTCCTGGAGGAAGCCACTGGAGTTTGTTGAGTAGCTGACATGATTAGACCTGAGCTTTAAGAAATGGTGTAGGTGATGGAAGGTGTTCACCAGAGGGTGGCAGTGTCAGAGAAGGAGGTGTAGTTGAGGGATGTGGCAAAGGTGAAATTGAAATGTCTTGGCAACAGATTGGATATAAGGGTTAGAGATAGTGAGGAGATGAAGATGACTCTCAGGTTGTGAGTTTGGAGGAATGGAAGGAAAATGTTGCCCTCTACATTTATAGGAGGAAACATAATGAGTACTATTTTGGACATACTGAGTTTAAGATGTCTACTGGATATCTAGTTCAAGATATTGAAAAACAGTTAGAGATTGGAGATTGAAGATCAGGAGACAGATTTGAGAATCATCAGCATAGACACAATTATATTTAGGGGAACTGATGAGATCAC
Source organism: Vombatus ursinus (assembly GCF_900497805.2). Classification (NCBI taxonomy): domain Eukaryota; kingdom Metazoa; phylum Chordata; class Mammalia; order Diprotodontia; family Vombatidae; genus Vombatus; species Vombatus ursinus. The sequence continues at coordinate 25,276,948 of NW_020940360.1, forward strand.
CAGCTGAAGTAGTATGGAGGGAGAAGAAAAGAGGGCCACTGAGGGACCCTTAGATAATGAGAGAGGTCAGGAACCAGAGAATGAGAGTATAGAGTAGACAGAAAGAAAAGATGAATAATGAAGAAAGTGAGAGAAAGCCTCTCTGAAAAGGGGTGCAAAAAGAATTTTAAACAACTAATGAACAGGACTAGTTGAAGGGGAAGACAGAAGAAGAAAGGGAAATCTACTTTATTGAGAGGGGGAAAAAAGGAGAGAAGAATTAAATAACAAGATAAATCAGGAATGAAAAAAGAATTAATAAACACAACCCTGAAAGGAAAGTGGTAACTAATGGGAGGATGGGATCTGGGTGAGGGAAAGAGAGCCATTGAGAAAGAGTCACCTTTAAAAAGAATGAAAGGAAGGAAGGAAGGAAGAAAAAGAAAGAAAGAAAAGGTAAAGTAATTGAAGGAACATGTTTACAGGAAAAGGGGAAAAATCATAACTTGAAAAAAACACTATTAGAGATAAATTGAGGAGAATATATACATAATTGTCATAACTTTAAATGTGAATGGATTAAACAATGCAACAAAACAAAAAAGTGATGGAATGGATAAAAAAAAAAACCCTACAATCTGTTGCTTACAAGAAACACATTTATGCAATAAAACTGGGAGGATGAAGAAAAAAAATGTACTATGCATCAGGTGATTCCAAAAAGCAGGAGTTGCAATCATGCTATTTGACAAAGCAAAAACAATTTAAAAATATAAAAAATTAAATGAAGAAATTATATTATACTGAAAGGAACCATAGATAACAAATCAATGTCAGTAATAAACATACACTCTAAATGCTTTAGCATCCAAATTCATAAAGGATACATTAACTGAGCTACAGGAAGACATAAATAATAACACAATAATGATAGGAGACTTTAATATCCTTTTAGTTTTGGATAGGTCTAAGAGAAAGATAAACAAAAGGGAAAATATAGAATTGAACAAAGTGATGTAGAAACTAGAGTTAAAGGCTTATGACATCTTCAAAATGGGTCGGCAAAGTAATACAGGTATTTTTGTTGTAGCTCAGTCGTTTTCAGTCATGTCTGACTCTTTGTGGCTCCATTTGGCATTTTCTTGGCAAAGATGCTAGAGTGGGTTCCTTTTCCAGCCCATTTTACAGATGAGGAAACTGAGGCAAACAGATTTAAGTGACTTACCCAGGGTCACACAGCTAGTAAATATCTGAGGTCAGATTTGAACTCAGGAAGATGACTCCAGGCCTGGTGCTCTATTGCACTTCACAGATAATGCATTTTTTATCAGTTGAAGGTTTGTGGCAGCCCTGTGTTGAACAGATCTATCAGTGCCATTTTCCCAATAGCATGTGCTCACATCGTTTCTCAGTGTCACATTTTGGTAATTCTTGCAATATTTCAAACTTTTTCATTATTATTATATCTGTTATGGTGATCTGTAATCTTTGATATTACTGTTGTAATTGTTTTGGGGCACCACAAACTGCACTCATATAGGACAGTGAACTTAATTGATAAATATTGTATGCTGACTGCTCTACCAACTGGCAGTTCCTATCTCTTTCCCTCTCCTCTGGTCTCCTTATTCCCTGTGATACAACAATATTGAAATCAGGCCAATTAATTTCCTACAGTGGCCTCTACATATTCAAGTGAAAGGAAGAGTCAATTGATATAGCAAACTTCATTGTTGTCTTATTTTAAGAAATTGCCACAGCCACTCTAACCTTTAGCAACCACCACCCTGTTCAGTCAGCAACCATCAACATCAAGGTAAGACCCTCCACCAGCAAAAAGATTACAACTAGTTCAAGACTCCAAGGACAGTTAGCATGTTTTAGCAATAAAGTACATTTTAATTAAAGTATATACATTGATTTTTTTTTAGACACAGTACTATTGCACATTTAATAGACTATAGTATAGTGTAAACACAACTTTTGTATGCAATGGGAAACCAAAATATTTGTGTGACTTGCTTTATTGCAATATTCACTTTATTACAGTGGTCTGGGACAGAACCTGCTATATCTCCAAGGCATGCTTATATACATATTTCTCAGCACCACATGGAACTTTTACAAAAATTGACCATATAATAGGGCACAGGAATATTGCAAACAAATGTAAAAAGTCAAAAATAGTTAATACTTCACTTATAGACAATAATGCAATTAAAATAATTATTGATTCAAAGTCTACAAAGAAAAAAGAGACCCAAATGGAGATTTAACAAAGAAATCTTAAATAGTGAATGGGTCAAAGAACAAATCAGACACAATAATTATGTGAAAAAAATGATAATGATGAAAAACATACCAAAATTTCTGGACTATAACTAATCCTTAGGGAAAAAATCATATATCTACATTAATAAAATTGAAAAATAGAGGACTAATGAACTGAATATGCACTTTAAAAATTAGAAAGCCAACAATAAACAAATAAAAAATAAGCACAAAAAAGGAGAATTAAAAATTAGAGATGAAATAGATAAATTAGAAACAAAAAAAACCCATAGAAAGGATAAATAAATAAATAAAGGATAAATAAATAAAACTAGTTCTTTAAAAGGACCTATAAAATTGATAAACTTTAGTTAATTTGATTAAAAGAGGGCAGGAAATCAAATCAATAAAACAGAAAATGATCAAGATGAAATCACAAAGAAACCCAGAAGGAATAAAAAGAATAATCAGAATATATTATGCACAGTTATATGGTAACAAAACCGAGAAAACAAAAGAAATAGAGAAATAACTTCAAAAAATATAGAATATTCATCAGAAGGCCAGATAGAGATCTTAAATAACCCAATCTCAGGAAAGAAAATAGATCTAGCTATAAAGGAACTACCAAAGAAAAAACTCCTGATCCTGAAGAAGTCTATCAAACTTTTAAAATTCTATCACAGGAGAATTCTATCAAACTTTTAAAGAACAATTAGTATCAATATTTCACAAGTCATTCTGAAAAAATTGAGAAAATACCATACCAGAATCTTTTTATGAAATATAATTCCAGCACCTAAAACAGGGAAAAGGAAAACTAAAACCACAGACAGAAAACTGTAGGCTAATATCATTAATAAGTATCAATTCAAAAATTTTAAATGAAATGTAACCCTCCTCTGCAAAAAGGAAGAAACCTGTTCAATATTTTATCCTTCCTTTGCCCTACCCCCACCTACTCTTTACAAAGATGAAGTGGTGACAGGAGTGTGCTCAGCACTAGTGATCTGTAGTCTCCTAGTCTACACCTATACCCCTCACCTTAGACTCTAAAATCCTTTTAACCTTTTCCCACCACCACCTTCAAATCTCTACTGCATGATCCATCATCCAAGATTGGAGATTTTTGTGGCTTTTGCGGTTGTTTTTGTTTTTGTTTTTTTGCTAAATCTCTCCCTAAGGCTACCCTCTCCCTATTCCCTGCAGTTTCCCTATTGAATTGAATGTATTTCAGCATCAAACTGTGTGTCCTTTAACCTGTTTAGATGAAAATGTGGTTCAGGTGCTGGCCCCATCCTTTCCTCAATGTTTTACCTGTGCATCCACATTGCTTGAGCTAGTGAGTATCTCCTCTCCCTTTCTTTCTATTTTGTTTTCTCTCCTGCCTTTCAAAACCATCAGAAACATAATAAAACCACTTCCAGCCCTTTGTCTTCATTTTTTAAAACTTTGCTTTAATAGTTTTTTATTGTTTCATGGAGTCATTAACTTCTGTTTGGCTCATTCTAATTTTCAGGATTTCTCTTACTCGCGTAAGGTTTTGTATCTTTTATACTAAGCTGTTAATTCCCCTTCCAAGTCTTTCCTCTAGTAGTTTTATTTTTAAATTCTTTCCTCTAGTATTCATATTTCACATTTATAATATGATTTTTAAACTTATGCTTAATTTTGCTCAAGAATTCTATTTGACCTTGTGGCCAAACTCAAAGATTCTTTAAGTCTTTGCTAATAGAAGCTGTGGAGTTATTTTCTTCTGGGTTTCCATCTTAGGTCCCTGGTTCCCTAATGTCACTTTCTTGTGATTATCTTTCATTGTTAACTCATTCTTCCAGTCTTCTTTTCTGAACTGAGATTTGTGTTAGGGCCAGGCTTTATATACTTTGGATACTTCCAGGCATTGTTTGCTTCTGGTCCATATTCTCTGGGATCCTGCTGTTGCTTTCTCTGGGTATTGAGTGACTTGTTTTTGAAGGATCTCAGTGGGGACTCAGGCCACAGAGCTGCACAATTTTAGCACACCTCAAGTGGTCTAATCTAAGCCAAAGTCTGATTACTGATCTGGTCTGAATTCTGCAGCCTCCTAAATCTAGTTTGGGTCTGGGCAACAAAACTATAATTTTGCTTAGAGCTCCTTACTTAGAGCTGCTTACCTCAGCTCCTGTCAACTAGCCAGAAAGCTCTGCAGGTTCAGATGGTTAGAAATGCAGGATTACCTTTGGTCCAAGTTCCCCAATCTCCTTCCTCAGCTGCAGTCCCCAGTTTGGATCTATGGGCTAAATCTGAGATGCTGCTATGGGGTCAGTGTGATAGAGCTCTAGGTTATCTTGTGTTCCTAATGCCTGGCCAGTACACAGCCTTAGGCCCTGACTATGCTGATCCTGACCCCCCACTGCTTGCCATCTTACACACCTACAGGCTCTACCCTCAATCCACACTGGATCCTTGACCCAGTTCTGGAATCAGAGTGGCACAGCTGCCAGCTGGCTTGCATTCCTGCTTCTTGTGTGGCACACAGCCTCAGATCCCATCCAGGCGGGAATTGTGATCTTGTTTCTTGCCCTAGCACTAGGTCCTAGCTAGATCTATGATCCTGCTCTAAGGTCAGAGCATCACGACTGCTGGCTCTTTTCTGTCCCTGCACCTTTCTGGATACACAGCCTCAGGCCCCAGGCTAATCTCTGTAATGTAAAGTTCTGTGTGAATCTTTCTGGCTGAGCCTCTTTCCTCTGCTCCCAGTTCCTGAAAATTTCTGTTTCCCCATACTAATCTGGCTGGGGAAAAACAAAACAAAACAAAACAAAAAACAAAAAACAAACTCTTGATTTTTTCCTTGGATTTCCCAATCACTGCTCAGTCTGGTACTTTTTCTTGATTTTAGTTGGAAAAGTTGTGGGAGAGAGCTGGGTTGTACATTTCCTTATATACTGTCATCTTTGACAATCTTCCATTTTTTTTTTTGGTAATTCAATTTTATTTTCTGTTCTGAATTCTCTACCTTCTAACTTTCCTCCCCCACTAAATGAGAAAAACAAGGAAACCAAAACCGACAATCCTATAATTTCAGTACCTTTTAAGGAAAAGAACCAGCCTGGCTCAGATGGCAGAGGATACTGTAGATATCTTCTAGGACACTATACCCCTTAATGACACAGTCCTAAATATATCAAGAGCAGAGGTGTCATATATGTGGCCTCTCCAATGCCCCAATCAGAATAAAATATAATTTGGAAATATTTTAACAAAATAAATAAAAATACAATAAAATCTAGATAACATTACATCTTCAAGTAAGTTACTATGCAGCCAGCAGAGAAACAGAGTTCAGACTCCAGTAGTGTCAATGCCTCTGGCAGCCCTCCTGCCCCAGCACAGGGGAACAATGGAAGTGCCCTTAGCATTGCTCAGGCCCTGGCAAAGGGAGGTAGTGTCACAGGGAATCAATGTTCAGTTTTCAACAGAGGAGAATGGATCTCAGACCACAACAGTGGCAATGTCTGCAGCAGTGCTCCTGCCTGAGGGCAGGGGGCAGTGAAAATGTTCTCAGGTCCCAGAATGGGAGAGGGAGTGGTGCTTAGGCCCTGGCATAGCAGGGCAATGTTTGCCCTGACATGAAGGAAAGCTGGAGGCTGAGGTCTCCTCTGTCTCTGAGGTTTCCTCCATCCTGTATTCTAGAGGCTATCTTTTCTCCCATTCCTTCGTCTTCTCCCCCTTCCCCCACCTTCGAGACCTAAGTACTGCTTCCTATTTACCAGGGTTGTGCTGACTTTTGCTAGTGACATCCACCAGAGCATTCAAAAAAAATTGTGCTTTGCCTAAAGGAATATAAATATTGACCACTGAAACCTACCAAGATGTCTTGGGGCTCACGGGATAGATTTTTTTTTTCTCTTCCCTGCTTATTTATTCTATCATTAAAAAAAAAATCTAGGACAATTAACTCCTTTGTTCCATGTAGTTTCATTTATGATTTCTTGAAATACAGCAATGGAAAAAAACAGGCTTTGATAAAGCACATCAGAATTCAAATGGAGGTACTAGACCATGCCTTAAACCCAAATCACTCTGGCTCTCACTGATTGGCTAACAATAGGACCCAGCTGAAGCCTCACTTGATTGTTTGGGTTTTGAAGGCTCACAATGAAGGTAAATAGCAATTGTTTCTGTTTTGGCCAGAAACCCTGAGGGTCTTCCTTTCCCAGATGGGATTTTTTTTTTTAGTAGGTAAAAGAGGTCATTTTTTGTCTCATTTCTTACCTAGGTTTAATCACTGATTGGGTAATGCCTCAGACAAATTGAGACCTGGGAAATACCTTAACTTAAAAAGGCCAAGGTCTCCCACTGCATCTGGGGCCATCTCCAGTTGTCCTGATCTATATCTTGCCACTGGACCCAGATGGCTGCCAAGGAGAGAGTCAGGCTGGTGACTTTGCACAGCCCTCCTTGCCTCACTTAAATCCAATTCACTTGCAAGTCAAGACATCACCTTCCTGATGTCTTTGGTTCTCTTTGAAAAGGAAGGATAAACAACAAAAGGGACAACATGCTGATCTCTCTTTCTTATTAAATGGCAGCAAGTGAGGCAAGGACAGCTGTGAAGTGTATGTAGAGAGAGTGGGGAACCCACTGTGTAGCTATGAGCTCTTGACACCTCCTTTGTATTTATTCTTTCCTGATCTATGTGAATACATATTCTGAGGAGGGAGGGCCCAAATGACAATGTAAGTTAAGGTGATCTATCAGAACCATCAGAAGTCTCAATACACAAAAATATTATCATCTACTAGAGGTGGTATCAATAACCAACAAGAGAGAAAGTGCCTGCATATGTAGACAATCACCCAAGGATGGCAGCTTTCATGGACTTTGGCCTTTAGTGATGCAGAGAAGGGTTAGCTATGGACTCCAGAAAGACATTTGTCCTCTGAGCCTAGCAGAGAGACACTCCAAAAGGGAACACCTCTACAAAGAGAAAACAGTTAGAAACCACGAACAGTTTGCCACATGTTCTCTACAAGTGTGTCTCACTATCTTTGTATTTTTCAGTTTGATTTTTGAACCTACTCTCCATAGCAACCTTGTGTGGGGTACAGATGGGGGATAATGAGGGGGAGGAAGAGGAGAGTGTGCTTTAGGTTTTGGGAAGAATGTTTTTGTAACTGTTCTTGGCATACTTTCTCAGTAAATCCCATTGGTAAAAGCTAATAGAGATCAACTGATTCTCATTGATAATGAGGAGTATGTTAGTGGGGGCTCAAGAGCTATAATACTAGAAACTCCACGTCTTTAAGGTTATCACCAGAGGGGAGAAGTAGTCATCCACTGAATTTGTGGATGTTCAAGTTGGGAGAGAGACCAGAAGCATTATTCATTGTTAATTATTTTCTATTTTTTTTAAAGTTGTTGCCTTTGTTTTTCTTCTGCAAATTTTCTTCCATTTCTGTATTTTTGTATTCCAAATTTGTTGTTTTTCCTCTGTGTCTCTACTTCTTGAGAGATTATCCATCTTGAGTACTAAATTATGCACTTCTTATTGTTGTTGTTTGAACATTTCAGTCATGGACAACTCTTCATGATCCCGTTTGGGGTTTTCTTGGAAAAGATAGTGGAGTTTGCCATTTCCTTCTCCAGCTCATTTTACAGATGAGGAAGTGAGGCAAACAGGGTTAAGTGACCTGCCAAGGGTCAACAGCTAGTGAGGCCAGATTTGAAATCATAAAGATGAGGCTTGACTCTGAAGAGGTGGAGGGGTTTTGGGGTGCTCCTAGTTGCACAGAGGCACCCCAAGGTCGCGGGGGGTTTTGGGTGCTGGGAAAAGCCCCAGATTGCAACGAAGGCTTGCCTGAAAGAATTCAACCCAAAAATCTTCTTCCAGCCAGAGAAAAAGTTTATTAAAGATAAATCACATATAGGCCAGGTCACTCTGTAAGGACGAGTGGGCGTGAAACAGTCTCCGCCTCTAGGCTTGAGAACAGCTCAGCAGCAGAATGGGGCAAAGGTGAGTCTTAAGTACAGAAAGACTGTGGGAGGGGTCTAGCAGTGGCCAAGTAGTTTGGAGTGACTGGAGGAGGGGTCTAAAGAGATATGGATGGGAGTGGCTAGTAAGCTGGGGTGAACAGACTCCTGGGTCCTGGACCTCATGGCACCTAGCTAGGATTAAGGGTGAGAAATGGTCAGGGGTCACAGGAAAGTAAAACAATGGGAAAGGCCAGTTGAAGAGGGGAGGTGGTTGACAAAAAAAAGGGTCCAGGTGTTTGGAAGGTCTGAGAGATTTGAATAAACAATGAGAATATATAATGAAAGGAACTGGAAGGGGGGGAGTTTGCTTTCAAATGGAGCTGGAACCAGTAGACAAACTTCTTCAAAGGTGCTTTCAAAGAGAGATAGAGTGAGTCTACAAGGAATCTAAAGTTTAAGGTTTTTTTCTGGGAATTGTAGACAGATCAGAGCCAGGTTCTTTTTAGGGCCAGGGAGGAAAGTGCATCTGAATAAGATTAAAAGGAATGAAACCCTGTTCAACTTCAGGCCCAGGACAGTTGTGCTACCTAGCTGCCCTTAAATTATGCACACTGTTATTTATATTTCTTAATTCTATATTGAGAGATCTGATTTCCAACCTAATTTCTTCTTTTAAAGATTTTCTCCTTCAAATCATTGTTTTTGCTATTGTGCATGATTTTTGGGTAGAAAGGCATAATTTTTTTTGACTGGAAAATGTTGGTTCACTTTTGTTCATAATATAATATTTTTGTTTTGTGTTTTGGGCATTTACTCATTTTTCTTCCAGTCTTTATAAGCTTTGTTATAGGTTTTTCTGCTTTCAACCAAGGCATTTACTTTTTTCCCTTGGATTTTTGGTCTTTTAGTCTTTCTCTTGTACTGCCAGTCACTTTTTTCTGGTTTACACTGCCTCCCCTCTGATGAAGGGATTATCACCTCATGCCTTGATTATTGCAATGACCTGTGATGGTCTGTCTGCCTCAAGTCTCTCCCCACTTGAATCCATCCTCCATTCAGGCACTTAGGTCATTTTCCTAAATGCAGTTCTGATCATATCATTCCTTCCCCTTCACATATAAACTACAGTGACTTTTATCACCTCACAGATCAAAAAGCATTCAAAGACCTTTATAACCTAATCCCCACCTACCTTTAGTCTTCACACTTCACTCACCACCACATATTCTTCTATCCAATAACACTGGCCTCCTTGCTGTTCCATGCATAAGACATTCCATTTCTCAGTTCTGGACATTTTCTCTGACTGTCTTATGTCTGGAATGCTCTCCCTCAATTCCACCTACTGGCTTCCTTGAAATCCCAACTAAAATCCCATCTTTTAAAGTAAGCCTTTCCTGATCCTTCTTAATTCTAGTACCTTCCCTCTGTTAATTATATCTTATTTATCCTGTATATAGCTTGTTTGTTTAGATTTGTTTGCATGTAGTCTACCCTATCAGATTGTGAGCTCCTTGTGGGTGGGGGACTGTCTTTTGCCTCGTTTTGTATTTCTAGTGCTTGGCACTGTTCTTGACATATAGTAAGTGCTTAATGTTGATTTCCCTTTTTCACTGACACCTTCCTCTTTCATTTTGGGGGAACACAAAAATGTGACCAGTGTCCCTGCCTAGAGTAAACTACTGGGGGCAAGAATTGACTGATCTAGGTTTCCAGTCTTTTATTTGGACAGATAAGCTTTTTCTCCTGCCCTGTTGAACTTACCCTTTCTTTGGATGGTCAGAATCTATGTCTTCCATCTCTTTCGGGGAGGAGGGAAACAGGTTTAGTCTATTACTGCTAGAATGGGATCAAATAAGAAACCCCATAATTTGTCCCTGAAGCATTAGCTTGTGAGATGTTACTTGTGCTTGGCTTACGGAGAGGATTGGAGGGTGTGGATGCTGAGTGTAATCTCTTAAACATTTAAGTCCTCTGATGTTATTTCATAAGGTTTTCATCATCTGTAGGAATCCTTAACCTTTAATTACTCTCTATGTAGTGCATTTCTTTTTTTAAAATCGTCAATCTTGTCATCTTGAGATTCCATAATAAGCTCCTATTTGGGCTCCCTGCTGCTAGTCTCTCCCATCTCCAATATATCCTCCATATAGCTCCTGTAGAAATGGAATGAATAATGAGTTCACTAATCACTTTGATTTGTTTGAGCTTATTACTATCCAGGAAAGGCTGAAATAATCTGGGAATCAAAATCAGCCAATCAGGAGGCAGAATGAATGTTGCTCAAGTTTGACCTACCAGTGATTCTTTGTGGTGTCCACTGGATGAACTCTGCTGTGCCAACAACCATGGGGCCAGTTCAAACTGGTTCAAACCAGCCCCAAATGGATAGCGCTTGACAAACACTCCAGTTAAAGGTACTCTTATTACTAGCCTTCTGCCTCCCTTTTTTGTAAAACCATATAAACCACTCTCTAAATCCCCAATCTTTAGAGCAGCAGACTAGGTTCTTGCTGTTCTCCATGCATATGCTATACTTGCCCAATAAATGTTTCCAGGTTTTGCACTTGAACTGTCTTCATTCCCTCTGTACACTGTACCCCAATTATTTTGCCAATTAATCATTCCCAAATTGATATTTCTAAAGCACAGATCTAACCATGTTACTTCCCTGTTCATGAAGCTCCTAGGCCTCCCTTTTATTTCTAGGACAAAATATTGATCTCCTCATCTGCTATCATACCACCTGGACCAAAATTCAAGCCTTGGAAGACTTGGAACCCTTTTATCCACGGAATTCCTACCATGGAAATCTGATGTCCTTACTGTAGGTTGCCTTACTCACCCACATCTAAGCCTTCTTCACTCCCCAGCCATCTCCTTGCCAGCTGCCATGTTGGTACCCTCCACCTTCTCCCTGACTCTCCCCATTTATTCTTGCTAAGGGAATGTCAGGTGTACTGTCCTATGTCTCCATTCACTATCCCTGGAACTTTCTAAAACAAAATATGGCTCGTTGACTACAGAATATAAGATCCTTGAAGGTAGGGACCACCAGACTGCCTAAGGAAGGGTGAACTGGTCCAGGTCAGAAATGGAGCAGGTTGGTTTCCTCATCTGTAAAATGAACTGGAGAAGGAAATGGCAAACCATTTCAGTATCTCTGCCAAGAAAACCCCAAATGGGGTCACAAAGAGTTAAACATGACTGAAAAATAACCGAAGTTTATTGAGTAGGGGATGACAGGTCAAATTTAAAACTGTGAAGATTTAAGCTGAGTGGAAGATGGATTGGAATGGGGAGAGACCATGTGACAGGGAGACCAATCAACAGGCTGTTGCAATAGCCCAGGTGTGAAGTGTTGAGGGTCTGGACCAGGGGTGGGGAACCTGCAACCTCAAGGCCACATATGGCCCTCTAGGGCCTGAAGTGCAGCCCTTTGACTGAATCCAAACTTCACAGAACAAATGCTATTTTTCAAGGCCACGTGTGGCCTCAAGGCCTCCTTGTGGACAAAGCAGACAGTTGGAGAAATATGTTGTGAAAGTAGAAATGACAGGCCTTGGCAACAAATTGGCTATGGGGGTGGAGGACAGTGAATGAGGAATCAAAGATGACACTAGGTCACAAGCCTAGGCGATTGGGAGGATGCCTCTAGTTCAGACTGATGTTTCCTGAACTTAACTATTTCAACTTCCTATTCATGTAGTTTGCAGGATACTCTAATGATAAAAACGTTACTGGCTCCACTGAGAACCTAAAGCTTCTCCTTTGCTCCTTTATTTCCCACATTTTTTCACATAATTATAGTCATGGCTCTAAATTTATGTCCTGGTGGTAGGATTACTATTTCTTATCATTTGGTACCCATGCTTTGTGAATTTGTAGACTTCTGAGACCATGGGTTGAATGATTCCTTTCTTGGATTGTGACTGCTAAACTTCTGAGTATTTTAACTGCTATTTATTCCCACATTACATCTACTTCATGTGGTGTCTAATTTGGTGGGTATACATAGGGGGTATTCTCCATTCCCCTTCCTCTCCATTTAAAGACGTTTTGATTATTTTTGCAAGACTCCAAGACAAATTCTTAGTAGCCTTTGTTAGGAGTACTCAATTCCTGTCCAGGAGGCTGTCATTTGAATATTTTAGCCTTGAAACGGTGTTTAACCAGAGGTTCACTTCTCAAATCTGCTTTCCTCTTCTGTATCCTTTGTCTTTTGACAGGCAGCAGTGATGAAACTATCACCTATGACTTAAGGTCTAAAATTTTTGCCCAAGTCTTCCTCATCTTTGACAATACTTTCTAGGCTCCTTCTTGAAGTTTCATCTGCATTCATGTGAATCAACAAATGCGGGTAGTAATCATTTGCTTTTGACAAATGTTGGGATGTTTTCCTTGGGGAAGATGTTTTTTGGTTCCAGGTTTTCGGTGCTTCTTCCCTGTGACATTTTTTTCATTCTCCAACTTTCTGATGTATAACTTGATTCACCTCTACTACTTTGGCTCCTTCTTCATTTTCACACTAAAGAGCTTTTATACTTTATTATTCTGGATAACACACTCCTTCTGTATTCCTCAAGCCCATTTGCCCTTTTTTCTAGGAGGGATACCAGTCTGCACCTTAAACATTAGTAGTATTTGATTGAGACAGAAATACAAACATTTTTGCACAACTTCATACGTATAATGGGTATCACTTTTTTCAATAAGTGGGGTAGTGGCTAGAGTGAGGCAAAAAATTTGGAATTCAAAATGAAAAAAACTCACATTATACTCAGGATTAGTTATTGCAAAATTCTACCTATTTTTATTGTTTATTGGAAGTGAAATATCAAGTTCTTGTCATTCTTGATATTTTCCTTGGAGATTAGCTAGGCCTTGTGGATGACTATAACTCTAAGAGTTGTCAATTTTCTTTATTATCTCTTCTACCCTGATACATGGCTAGTCTTTTTAGCACATAAAGCTTGAATACAAGCTCTTTTCTTCTTACATTTTCAATGTAGTTTTTGGGACAGGCTGTCCCTGCTTTAGACATGCCTCCTTATGTCTGTGACCCTCTACAATCACTCTTTCTGGAATTCGCTAGGAATGCTTTGCTAGAAACTCCCACTTCTTGCAAAACTTCACTAACCGAAGCCTCAATGGCTACAATATGAGGTGAAAAACCAATCAGCTGTGCCTTGTGAAATTCTGCCCCTTGCTATAAAATGCCTACCAGGATTGACAATCACAATTGGGGAGAGAATTGAGCCTATTATAACCCTGGTGTCATATAAGGAGGGTGCCTTTCAAAGGATCATTAATTGCTTTCCCCCTTTCTGCCCTGGCCTTCAGATTACAGTAGTCAAGGCTCCAGACTATCTATCCCTGTTCCGTCTGGATTCTGTACATATCCTCATCTCACTGGTGACCAAGATCTTTCCCCCTTTTCAAATTCCAACTGTGGAGAAGGGGTCAGCCATTCCCACCAACTGCGGAGAAGGGGTCAGCCATTCCCACCAACTGCCAACTAACTGCCACTCACAGGGCAGTCAAAACTGCCAGCTGAGGAAGTAGTGAGGCACCTTGAGGGAGTGGCAGGAAGCAGCATATGCCAGACCACCATCACCACCTTCATCACTCTCTCCCCTTAGATCTTGATAGAGACAGCTCAGGATTCTGAACCCAAAAGCCTTGAGAAAAACAAACCTTCCAGTATTGACGCCTTTAGCCATCACTCTGGGAAGCAACCCTTGTGGAGAGAGAGAGCCTGGCCACTTTGCCACTGCAACAGTCTCATCTATCGAGGACCCAGAAAACAAAGTTCTTGCCATCAAAGTCCTTGGAACTGTCAAATGACTCAACATCAGAAATTGCTATAATTTTATCAGTGGAAATGACATTAAAGAGGTATTACCATCTGCTTTATTGCTGCACCCTAAGGACCACAGGACCTTTCCATCTGACATGTAGCTGAATCCTTCTATATGTGTTTCCCTTCTCATTAGAATGTGAGCTCCTTGAGAATAGGGGCTGTCCTACTTTTATATTTATATCCCCAGTACTTTGCACATATTAAGCCTTAATAAAGACTTTCTTCACTTACTCAATCTTCATAGCCTTGGTTGTCTCATTTTAAGTCACATGCCTTCTCTTGTATGTTAAAGGTCTGTTGCTTTGCATAAATGGATTATTTTTATTCTTCTGCTCAAATCCCTTTACATCTCAGTCATAGACTGAAGCACTTGAACTAACAACTGTTCTTGAGTCCTCTATCTGCCAGAAGTCCTTCTGCTCTTCTCCTCCTCAGGTTCTTCTTCAGACTCTCTATCCTTTCAGCTCTAGCCTTTCACCTCCTTCTTGGGTTTCTCTCCTTGAATCCTTTTTGTATTAGTCATTCTCCCTTGATTTCTCAGGTCCTCTTGAACTTCTTTTCTCACATTCAGTCTCTGACCTTCTTTACAATTTCAAAATCCTCCAAATCACTCTTTGGATTACTGGCCTTTCTTTTATGTAATCATTGCTAAAAGCAAGAAGTAGAACAAATGGAATATATAGTAGTGATGGGTTGAAACTAAGATGATGATATCTAATACGGATAAAAATAAAGTACTGAATTTAGGCTTAAAAAAATTAATTGCACCAATATAGGATAGGAGAGACCTGGCTTAATAATTTGTGTGAAGTAACTGCTAATTTTAACTGATTACAAACATGAAAAATTCATGCATTTTTATATAGCAATATTAGAAGCATAATGTCAAGTTGAAAGGAGGTAAGAGGAACAGTTAACTTGAACTCATCAAACCATAACTAGGTGATGATATCCACATCTCAGCACCACATTTTTGGAAGGACATTGGTAAACCTGGAAACCATTGTATGCTGAAAGGAACCTTGAAAAGAGAAGACTTATGGGCTTTTCTAACAATTACAGCTATTAAAAAAGGAACTGGCTATCTAAAAGGTGAATATTTTACATTATAAAGACTTGAACACTAGCTGATCATTAGTTAGGGATGTGGTAGAGGGGGTACTGTTGTACCAAGTGGGAAATTGAACTAAATGACTGCTGAAGTTTCTTCTAGCTCTAAGGTTTTATGAAACAATTAAACACTTTGCGAAAATCTAAAAATAGAGATTATTTCAAGAGTAGGCTAAGCATTCCCAAAGACGTTGAAGGGGAAAAAAAAAAAGGATAAGTAGAAGGCCCATGATGTTGCCCTGGATGGATACTACTACAGAGGATTTATTTAAAGATAGGAACCAGAATTACACATAATGAGGAATAAGATGTGAAGAGTTTGTGATCATAGTAAAGAAGAAAATATCCATAACAATGAAATCAGGGATCCACCAAAGTAGTAAAAGCATCCTTAACAAATATGAAACACTGGTAGCCAAAAATGTTGCCGACAGGCTTCTTTGCAAAGCCAATTATGTTACATCAGTCTCAACACATACATCAAACAAACCAACATTTATTAAGAATGTACATGTTTCCCCCAATAAAATCAACATGTTAAATGAGATGCATGATTATCTTTTATAAAACATTGCAGAATGTTTTAAATTACAAGTATAATGAAAGATATGAATTTATAATCAATCTAAAATATTTCTGAAAATAAAAAATATATTCTCATCTCATCTGCCTGTTGTACTATAAATACATTTTCTCTTGGCAACTTTACATTAACAATAAACATTTCAAATAACTAAAAATACAATCAATTTGATAATGCACTAAGTATTAAACTGAAGGCTCAGTTTTATTGCACATAAAATATAAATTCTGCTAAGGTTATTCTATAAGAGATCATGCAGAAGAAATAATTTGCATGAAAAAGGACTTAGAAATAGGTAGAACACTTTTAATGATACTAAAAATATCAGACATTAGCAAAATTTTTATTCTCACATTAAGCTACATTTACTTCTTCAGGAAGTTATATTCAGCAAGTATGTATTTGAGTTCTAATGTCAATAATCACAGAAAGAATGCAAGCTATTAAATACACAACCAAACAGTTGTTTGCAAATCCAAATTCATATAAAACCCTTTCTGTGGATGGTTTATCATCATTCATCTCCTAACTCACCACCACCCTTTCTAGACATCTAAAAAAAGTCTGAAGAAAGCATCTCTTTAGCTTTATTTTAAATGGTAAAATCTTGAGTACAGTAAGCAATACTGCTTTCTCTAGCAAATACATGTACTTGACAGTCATAATTTTACCACTGAAATACAAAAAATTAGGGAAAAAAAGTACAGTTAAACATATACTATAAACTAAACCTCAATTACTGAAGCTTTCATTCAGCTAAGGGCAGAATTTTAGACCACGGCAGTTGAGTTAGGTATCTATAAAATTTTCAGTTACTTGTTCTGCCTTTTTTTTTTTTTTTCCAAATTTCCTTATCATAGTGGCCTATCACGTAAGTATCCCTGAAGGTATGCATCTTTCCATTAATAAGATTGTATTGAATAAACTTTGGCAACATTCAAAACAAAAATTATATTTGAAAATGTACTATGTATGATAAATAGAATACATACTTCTATAGCAAAAGCCATTATCAGCATATTATATTCTTAGTCAAACAGTATCTTTTCAGAAGATGAATATTCTAGACTCTGCATAATGAAAAAAGAGAGCTCCTAAACTCAAGGTCACCTGAGAAGAAATTTCAAGACTAAAGATTTCATAATTAGTATAAAAGCTAAGGAAATTAAAAGTGAACCACCATTCTTCCATGTTATTTCTGGAGTAATAAATAAAATCCACTCTGGCTTTTGCATACTAAAATATTTGCTAAGTGAACTATAAAAAAGTAAGTGCAAGCTTTCAGAACAGTGAGGTAAAATGTCAAACCCAGAATACACTGATAAACATGCAGCAGGGGTGAGTGGAAAGATCACTGGGAATTCCAGTCATGTGAAGTTCTGGCTCTAGCTCTGCCACTATGAGAATAGTAACCTGAACAAATAGTAACCAGTAACCAAATAGTAATAGTAACCAGAACAAATCAATTAAAATCAGTTAATCTCCTAATCTCAGTTTCTTCATCTGTAAAATAAATAGACTGAACTACATCAGGAATCAATAACCTTTTAAGGGAAAAGAGCCATTTTTGTTATTTTTTAGAAAATAATTCTTTAAAAACAATTGATGTCAAAGATTTTTACATCAACTTTATGTGCAATTTACACATTTTAAAATGGAAGACGGGCACTGGAGAACTCCTAAAACTTCTTCCTGTTTGCATATTTGTACAAATTTCTTAAAGTAGCTGTCAAAGGCAGAGAGAACCTGGCTCTGAAGCAATGAGGTATAAGACAGGAGGAATCACAGGTAGTAGGCAAAAAACAAGCTCTACCTACACTGCTCCTATGCTGAATGAGAGCCTAAATGATGAGAATAGCTCCAGATGGGGTAACTCCTCCTTTTAGGACACTATGCTTCCAACCTTGGAATATGAAAGCTCTGACAGTTTTGGGTCAGCAATCCATTGTTCCTAATAGTTAAGGCTTTTGCCTATTAATGAGAGGAATCAAAACACTAAAAGCTGCATAATAGTAAAGATCTACAGTGGCCCTGGCAACCCCTGGATCAGATCACTAAAGCTTTCTTTAGCTCTAAAATTCTATGATTATAAAACTTATGCAATATTTATGCAATATGCATAAAAATCACGCAATAATCAAATCAATGCTTAAGAAGCGGTTTCATGAATTAATCACTAGTGCTAAGTAGGAGCTGAAATTTCTTTATTCTCCGTACTTACTTTGCTTTATCTGGTTGGGAAGAATTCTTCACTTCCCTTAATTTTAGACCTTCCTGAGATAATCCATTACTATCTAAGGTTTTATTTGTTTAAGTAAGCAGACATAAAGTAAGGAAAGGCTGGCTCTCCTTTCCTTTAAAAAAAACTCAACCTAACACAATAGGAAAGAGCTTTTCAACAGAAATTCTTTAGTCCATTGTCTCTGAGAAATGTGCCATTATTAGTAATGACCTGGTAGGTTTAGAAACAGAGATAACTGATACTTAGCATCATCAAAAAGAAATAGCTAGATTAGCAAACAGATAGCTTACTAATAATTAACCTAAAAAAAAACTCCACTACACTTTCTTAGCATCTCCTTGGATTAGAATGTAACCTATTAGATCATGATTTTGATAATTAAAAAAAGCTTAGCTTTTCCAGATTATACATGCAGACTTTTCCCAAAATCTTAGCATGTATATCTCTCTCAAATGACTAAAAATTCTGAACATAAAGATGCAATTGAAATATGAATGTTGATGCTTTACGAGACAAAAACAATTGTTAAAGTGTGTACTATTCAAGCCTCATATTTTCTATTCTATCAAAAGCTTAAAAACTAATCACAAACTTTAGTAGTCATTAAATTATTAAGAGGTCTACTTCATATTTTTGTGTCAGAGGGTCGTGGTCTAACGAGGTAGCAATGTTCAACCAATGCACAGTCACTGTTTTACTCATATTTCCCAACATTTCCTAACTTTCTTCTCAAAAAGAGAATGTAACTGGAAGGCATTCATTTACCAAACTCCCTGGATAGGGACAGCTATTAATTCCTATGCATTTGACTGGGGTACCCTGAACTTACAGGACTGGGGTCAATGATATACCATTAAAGTGGTGGTATACAATGGGAACTTAAAAGAAAATGTAACCTTAGCTTGCTTCTATTAGCCAATTTAAAAGTTTTGAGTTGTCATGTCCTATGTGAGTATTTTTTGTGACAAACTATTTTCTTGGATAATAATTCTATTTATTGAATTTTTAAAAGTGATATTGTGAAATCAAACTTTTATAGTTAAATACTGATTATAGGCTCATTTGTAATAAATAAAATTGTATGCAATATTTCTATGGCTGGAAAAAAAAGTACTCTGAGTATCTTAAAAAAAAAAATCTAACCCTGAGAAGTAATTTTAATACTTTTCAGGTCAAGTATACAATAAATAGATTTAATTTTACTTGTACTTTCATTTTCTGATAAAGCTATTATTTGTATTTATTTTAAAAAAGCAATATTTTCATGATAGTCACAAGGTCAAAGAAAAAACTATTCCCCAAATACTTGTATGTAAGACACAATCAGAAAAGCTAACATTATATTTAATTAAATTAAAATTAACCCAACCTGAATGTGTATGATATGCTGAGTACAGAAAGGAATTGTGACCTTGGAACTTCTCTCCCAAAAACTGAAGTCAATATTTACTAAAATATAAGACTACAAAGTTTTATAATTTCTTATAAGAGAATGTTATAAAGAATACAATTCTGATAACTTTAAAATGTAATCTAGCAATTTTCCCATGGTACTAAACGAACTGACAACTATCTACTGGGAACCCATTACAAGTTGCCTACATATAATATTTTACTTGGTGATCCACATGCAGGATGTTCTTTGAACTCTATTACATGTTGGCTGAGAACATAACCTTGGCCAATTTTTTTTTTTATACTTTTAGTTCTCAAAATACATCAAAGCAGTAAGCCAATTACTTATTAATAAACCTATTACTAAAAAAAGTTGAAACCATATAGAAGATTTGGCAAAAAAGAATGCATCTAACTTCATGTTATATTGTATTATGTTAGGTTTTACTGTTAGCAGTTATGTTTTAGGGGTAGTAACTTGCAAAAATCTAAATCTATACAATAATGAGACAAATTCTAATACCATTTAATTACACCACCCAGAACTCAAGTGCTGCCAATCCCAAGACATAAATTATATATTTTTTGACATACGCTTAGAAAAAACAGGTATTATGCATATGATTTAAGGAGATGGAACATTAAAAGTTTTGAGGAAATATAACTTGTTTTAAAAGGGAATAAATGAAAAACTTTTTAAAAGTTCAGGACTATCCATGGGATGCAAAAAACTATATGAAAGAAAAAACATAACAAAGGCACACTATATATTCAGTTTACCCCTGCAACATTTAAATAAAGGGGGTATAAATAATCATTACTTTTTAACAATTATGAACAATGATCACTATAATATCCTTTCATAAAAAAGAAGGTACGCCTGTGCATTAAGTGCTCTGGATTCTGGAACCATTTGCACATGAGTATCACTAACATGCACCCATTGTCCTGCTGATGCTCCTGTAGTTTCTTTTAAACCTATAATACAAAAATAAATAACATTAAAAATCTTTACATTGTTTTTTAATTGTGGCAGTTAGCTCAAAGAATAATTCTAATTCTGAACTAAGACATCTATAAAGAAGGAGTTTAGGGTCTTTTTTTAACGTAGGGGAAGTAGAGAAAGAGGATATGTTGCCTCGATAGTTTTAGTAAAAACACAAAACCTTAAGAAAAACACGATTTTAAAGTGCACTAAACATTTTAAACTACCAGTATTTGACCTCTCCTCTAATATATGAAGCATTCTTGTTTATAATACTTAATTTTAAAAAACTGTAAAGTTTACAATAGAAGACATCATTGTAAGGAGTAGTATATAAGCCACTATCCTGTCTTCTGAAAATTATACCTGGATGTTATGTTATTTTACACATTTACTAAAGCTTTTAAACTTCAAAGTTGAACAAAGAAATAGAAACCTTGAATTCAAAGTATGACACAAATGTTTTAGGGGTATGATAATTTGAGATCCTTTTGTTCCTAATCCAACAGGTTACAGTCTAAAACCATTAGTTGGGAGATATCCCTTTACTTTCAGTTATGTTCATGCTTAGACTATTATTGAAATAGGAGTCCATGTTCTCTTTCTTAAAATTTCTAAAGAAGGTGATGCTACAATTTCCTTTACCAAGTTAAGAAACTTTTCCTAATATTTATCTTTTTTCATTCTTACCAAAGGTGTTTCATTTTGATTACTGTAATATAACTAGATAACAGCTCTGTGCACCACTACCTATCTCTATATATTGCTAGATGTTGCTGCGTATAAATAAGTTCCTTCCTGGGTAAAGCACCTTCCAAGTGGCACTTTTTCAAAACATTATGGTAAAGGTAATAAGATGGATATCTATGTAATAAGATAGACATATTATATACTCTTTTTTTCTTTGGTAAGGCAGTTGAGGTTAAGTGACTTGCCCAGGGTCAAACAGCTAATATCAAGTGTCTGAGGTTGGATTTGAACTCAGGTTCTCATGACTCCAAAGCTGGAGCTCTATCCACTGTGCCACCTAGCTGCCCCTTATATACTCTAAAAGATTTGTGTCATCAAGTCCAGTATTATTTCAGTCCAAGAAATATTCCTCTAATTACCAAGAAAATTCAAGTAGAAGGGCACTGTCCATTATTTCTAATGAAGACTATCTAGGACACAAATTTTCCTCTTTAGAAAAGTAATTTTTAGGGGGAAGCTAGGTGGTGCAGTGGATAGAGCACCAGCCCTGAAGTCAGAAGGACCTGAGTTCAAATCCGGCCTCAGACCAAATACTTAACACTTACTAGCTGTGTGACCCTGGGCAAGTCACTTAACCCCAATTGCCTAAAGGAAGAAAAAAAGACTGAGCTAGAAAAGTAATTTTTACTTGATAGTAAAATGAAGAAATTAAATTTCAATTTATTTGATACACATATGAAGCAGTAATTTTAATACCGAAAGATGAAATTAAGTATGACATACCATGGATATTTTTATTTCCAACAACTTGGTCTAATGATTTCTTGGAAGTTGTTCTGACTTTCACATAAGCTGTATAATGGCCTCCTCTCATTGAGCCACTATGTTCCACTATTCCATAAAGACCATAGAGAACTCTCTCTCCACTGGTTACATTCTTTTTTTCAAAGAAACAAAAAAAATTTCCAATTAGTATTTTGTAGGAGTAAAGGATGCTGAGGGAAATTCTAAAGGTTACTAATTAAATTCATATTAAGTCACCAAATATAGTTATTATAAAATTTGGCCATTACAGAACTTCTGCACATGGAAAATAGGGATGAAATCTACTTATTTAGAATTGGCAAGAAGCCCAAAGTTAGAGCATTAAATTTATTGTCTGGAAAATCCTAAGTCTTCAGGCTATTTTATTATCTAATAGAAACCAAAAAACTTCCCTTTCAGGAAGTACAAAGAACTATACTAAGATTAGATCAGCATTCTTAAGAGTATTTCACTCAATAGACAATCCCATGTCCCTGATATAATTCCTCTTCCTGTCTGTGGGAAAAAAACTTTATAGGCAACCATTAATGCACCTAAGTATCAAAGCTCCATAAACCACCTTAGGAGACAGGATCATTAAATTCAAGTCCATTCTTTAATATACCCTTTTTTGCGGACTGACTTATGACACTGAAGGTTTTAAGATCATCATATGATACAAAGAAGGTCAGAAACTTGTTTCAACAATAAATTGGGTGGTTTGATTGCTCATGGATCTTTACCAATGTCCTTTGCTTTCAGATATGTTGTGAATATTTATATATTATATATAATAATTATCCAAAGACAAAAGAAGGGATGACAGCGAATACAATATTCCTGATGCATTGATTTAATTAAGTAGTTGTGTATTTGCTTCAGGGAATGAATACGTTAAAAGCTTGATAGCTATTATCATAAATGAAAACAGTTCATTATATACTATACCTTGCAGGTAACAGAACAAAAGGGTGCTAAATCTAGCACAAGTGGGAAATCCACGTGTCTGTTTACTTTTCGCAGACTCAAACCAGCCTTCAAGAAAAAAAGTGTAAAAAAATGTTGAAATCTATAGAACTCATTTGACTTTGCACACTTTGCTACCTCAACTCAGTTGCTTTCTTACTCTGCAACTTCCCTCAGCATCTGGGGTCTTCTTAACTTGGACCATTCCTCTGCAGGCTGGCCCCCTTCTCCCACTGGTGAGTTCCTTCTAGAACTACATTCTGGAGGTAGGCCCAGGCCAGGCATGTTTCATTACCCTTCCAGCTGTTCTGATTCTGTCTCCTCTATTCTCCTACATTGGTAACTAACTCCCTCTATTGCCCCACTTTTCAGCTCCCTTTTATGTGGTCATCCCCATTAGAATGAAAGCTCCTTGAGGGCATGTACTATCCTTCTGCTAATATTTGTATTCCTCTAGCTAAGTACAGTGCCTGGCATGTTGTAAGGACTTAATAAATGCTTGTGCCGACCTTAAGCATAGCTCTTTATTACATAAAACCCAAAAGGTGGAAAAAAAAGTAAAATTACACAAAACGCATTTCCTATAGATTATAAAAAATATATAAAGGTGACATGGAGAAGTGGATTAAGGCCCGGTTCTCAATGTTGAAAAGAAAGGTTCCAGTTACAACTCTGACAACTGGCTCAGTGACCAGGAGCAAGTCTTTAATGTCTTGGTTCCCCAGGCGATTCTCAAGACTCCAAGTTGTGCATATGTTATACATTAGAATAGGGAGTTTCCTTACTGGGAGCTCCCTACAATGAAATTAGAGAGCCAGACCAAAAAACAGAAAAATAAAAAATTTAAGGTGACTAATAAACATTCTAGAACTGGCACTTGACTAACTTAATGCCTATATTTGAAGGTGCTATGGCAAAGATATTTATGCAGATTAGTGGCAGTTTTTAAATGAATATGAATAAACATGTAATTTCATCACTTAAAAAAAATAATTTAAACATAGTATAATGTAGTAAAAATAACACTGGAATTTTAATGAGACCCAGGATTTTACATGTGTGTTGGGCAAGTTTATAAACACCTAAGTTTCCTCTTCTGTAAAATAGTTGGGATACTTAACAAGGTAATTTATTAAGCCCCCTTTTTTAGCTGCAAAATTCTCTAATTAAAAAAGGATTTATCAATTAAGTAAGTGCCAAGAATTAGTAAAGTTATATGCCAATTATAATCAGGACCTGAAAGAAATAAGGATGGGCCCATGTAATGGCCTCTACCTCCTTCTGATATTAGGCTTCCACTGGAAGGCCCTAAGGGGAAAAACAACAATATTGGGACCCAGAATTTGCCTCTAGGTATTTTTTTTTTTAAACAGAAAAGCACTAAATTACAACAAGAGCTTAAGACAGATGTTTTCTTTATTTCTGACTTGTTTTCAAAGACAGCTTTTGTCCTCAGCTATTCCTGTTAACCATTTCTCATAGTTACAGGGAACTTAATTTTTTTGGTTTGTATTTAGGGTTTGTGGGGGAAAGGAATGGAGGCTTTCACATGTGAATTTTAAAATGTAAACTATTTTTAATGAAAAAATTTATTTAAAAATATTTTAAAACAAATTTTTATTATAAAAAAGTTAAACATTTTCTGTCACTTCAGTATGTATGATTCCATTGGTTTTACTATAGAATTTCTGGTAGTATACCATGGGATTTGAGGTTCCAATAAAAAATGCTGAAAACTCACCATTTCACTCATCTGATTGCAAATATTTATTTTTTTTCACAGCACTGTGCTAGGTATCATGGGAAAGATAATAAGAATAAGCTACCTTTATGGAATTTACAATCTGTAGGATACATAAGACTGCCACAATTAAAGTGCAATAAGGAAGACACAAAATGCTTGGTGGACGTTACAAGGTCTAGGTCATGATCATAAGCTACTTTTCAGTTTAATGTTTATATCTGCAGTAGAACTAATTGCATTGATGTGGACTTTTTTACCTGATGGAATCTTTTAAGATGGAGAATAAGAATGGCTGGAACAGCAGAAATGAGCAACTGTTTCCTGGCATTGGTATACACACCTTCTGGCTTCTTTTCTACATAAAACATAATTTTTAAAATATCTGTAAAATTGTATTAAATCATATAATATATAATTATTCACTACTGCACTGGTTATATAGTGTGATAAATTATTAAAAATTTAAAATATGGACTGGAAAGATCTATACAAATACAACTATAAGAAACAAAAGAGCAAGATTCATAATGACCAAAATGTAAATTAAGAAAACACTGAAAGACAACTAAATTCTGGTCAAATAAAACAGCCTTAGTCCCAGATGAACTGGGGTTAAAAAACACTTCCTTTTTTTTAAAAAATGATGAACTCAAAGAAAAGAAAGTAAAGTGCTGTCAATAAAAACTGCCATATGGGAAGGAACTATGAGAGTATTGTTGCTTCTGAAATGAGTGATATCAAATAAAATGTATAAATAAAAAAATCAGAAAAATAAAAGTGCAAGAAAAGAATTAAGTATAATCAGCAACACTTAAAATCACGTTCTACAGACATCTGCAAAGTTTCATTGTGACTGAGGTGATGAAAACTTTATTTACATAACATTTTATAAACTTGACTTATATATATTCACCTTTAAATTTCTCTTAAAACAATGCAATATTTAATATTATCTTGAGATAACAAAAATATCACTCTAACACATTTTCAGAAATGTAGTGTTTCTTATTGAACAAATATCCTGAACTTCATTGTCTCTTGAAAACTCCACCTTTTCTGTGCTCTTTAATATGAAACTAAATACATTTGTATAAAACTTCAAATCATATCAGTTCATTCTAGCACCTAAAAAGGCCAGGGAAAATTTAACCATGCCTATATCTTAAGGTCCTAGAGTACCTCCTAGAAGGACCAAATACAAAGATCAAAAGATCCTATGCTAAATTCAAACATCTAATACCAGGGTCAGCAAACTACAGCCTAAGGTCTTTATTTAAAATCCTTTTATTTTGAAAACAAAGTTTCATTGTATTTTTTGGGTGGGGGGGGCAGCAATCAGTGTTAAGTGACTATGTCCAGGGTCACATAGCTTTTAGGTGTCAAGTGTCTGAGGCCATATTTAAACTCAGGTCCTCCTGACTCCAAGGCCAGTACTCTATCCACTCTATCCACCTAGCTGCACCCACTGTATTTTATAATATATGATACACTCTTAGCTCATAGCCCCTACAAAAATTGGTGGTGGTGGATTTGGTTCAAGTTTACCAACCACTTATCTAGTATGGCCTACAATCACAACTGAGTTGTGTACCCTTGTCAACATTTAAAGACTGTGCTCTCTATGTCCATTGGAGATCTTGGAGTATTCAACTGTAACACATACAGCTTGATTTATCATAAACAATCTAAATGTTAATGGTATGCTACACAGAACTTTCTGGCTTCAAAATACTTGTATATCCTAGCACTTAGCACAGTACCTGGCACATATTTGGTACTTTAAAAATGCATGTTTATAAAAAATATTAAGAAGTGTATCTTGTTTTCAGAAAAACCTGTAAAGACTTACATGAGCTGATGCAAAATGAAGTGAGCAGAACCAGGAGAACACTGTATACAGTAACAGCAATATTATATGATGATCAACTGTGAATGATTTAGCTATTCTCAGCAGTACAACAATCCAAGACAATTTCAAAGGACTCATGATAAAAATGTTATCCACCTCTAGAGAAAGAACTGATGGAGTCTAAATGGAGATAGAAGCATATCTTTTTCTTTGCTTTCTTTCTTTTTTTTTGGTCTGTGTTTTCTTTTACAACACAACTAATATAGAAATGTTTTGCATGACTGCACATGTATAAACTATATCAAATTGCTTGCTTTCTCACTGAGGAGGGAAGGGAAGGGAGGGAGAGCCAGAATTGGAACTCAACATTAAAAATTAATGTTAAAAATGTTTACATGTAATTGGGAAAAAATTTGAAAATTAAAAAAATAAAATAAAATAAAATGTGAACTGAAAGTGTTCCTTGTTGAGATTTCTGTATATTACACAGTAGGTATCTACTAAAATTTGCGAAACAAAAGACCCACCTCTTCCAAAATGGCTGGACAGGACCTGGTAAGGTTTGTCAACAGAGAAATCATAAGGAAATTGTACTGGAAATTGATTTTTCTGTTCAAATTTTATAAACACAAATGTTTAAAGGATATTGTGATATATGAGTAAATGCTGTGTACATTTCAACTCAGACTTCACTAGAGCAGCTATACATTGGGGCCTGATGCTTAATAATCCAAGTTCATAAATTTTTTTTTTAATCAATTCAGATAAGGATGCTTAGACTCTACAAAGACTACTTCATGTTAACCAAACTCCTAAGAGATTTATTTAGACGAATGACCAATTCCAATTATCCTATTCTGCCAGTCACGTATCCTCTTATCAATAATATACTGCTTTCTGCATGGGGCACCTCCAAATTCTTAGTTGATCCAATTGGGAAATCAGCAGGTCCAATCAGAAAATTTAGACAGATATTTCAGTCTAAAAATATAATTACTGTCAATTATATAGAATCAGAATTCTGTTTCCCTTGCTCAGTGATGAAAGTACACTACATATTCTTAATTTTCAAATCCTCTTATTCAATCTTTGTTCAATGATCACTAAAATATTTGGTTATTACTTAATTTGACTTGCAATTTTAAGATTTGTTGTGATTTATGAATTTAAAGTTTATCTTATGTTGGTTTATGTCTTATAGGGTCATAAGACCATAGGATGTAGAAGGTCATCCAGCGCCACATCTTCATTTTGCAGATGAGAACAATGAAGCCCAAACACAGAAAATTGCTTGTCAACAAGACAGTAAGTGGCTGAGCCAGGTTTTAAACCTGAGTCTTCTAATTCCAAATACAGCACTTTTTCCATTTATTATACCATATTAGTTGCCTTGATGAGATTTGGGAGGCACTTTAAGGTGATCATTTATATATTTCATATTTTAGCTACATTATAGTTATCTTCCCAGAAGTAGACAACTAACTCCATCAACTGTATATGGATTCTTATCTTTTAATATGCGTTGTATTTTCTGACTTGGTCTACAGGTCTTAGGGTTCATCTTATTTGAGGGAAGTAATTCAGTTAATTCACTTCAAAAATTATTAACAACTGCTACCTACAGGGTGCTGGGATGATAAATATAAAAAACTATAGAGTTCTTTCCTTCAAGGAGTTTAATATCTAATACAGGGATGAGACAATAATGTTAGTAAATAATTAGACCAAGAGTTTACCTGTAGAATTGATTTTCTTTTGGTACATCTGTTTCTTTTCGGTACAATTCTCACATAAAAGCTTGTTATTTCCCATTAGTAACTCCACTGATGTAAACTGGTAGAGACAGGACTGAATTGAACATTCTTTGGAAGAAGTTGAATAGCTCTGAGAAAGGGTTTGGAAAGCATTCTGGGGGCCATGAGATAACGTATACTTCTCCACTGAACATAATGAATTGCTTGAAAATTTTAATGGCTGATGTTCATTGTTAAGCTCTGTACCTCTAGTTACAGTGTCACTTAAGCTGAGTTTGGCAATGGCTTCAGTGATCATTTCCTTACCACTCTCATTGGCAATTGCAGGGACTACTGATGAATGAGGAGGAACACCTTCGTGCAAAAAAGATAAACTACTGGGTCTAACAGAAATGGTTTGCTTTGAAGCACTTTCACATTCTGAAGCCTCACTGTCAGCATCAACGCTGCTTTCAGAATGGCTGACTTCTTTTTCACTTCCATCAGTCTGACTTGCATTTGCTGTAGTCTCAGACACCCTGCTTGTGTCTCCTATGGACAAAATTGAAGAATCCCCATTTATTTCAAGGTTTCCATTTTTTTGTTGCATGATAACAGGAATTTTCTCTTCTTCCCCAGACGATGATTTTCTTACAAGTCTTCTTTCATAATTTAGCTGATTCTATAAATTGATATGATATTTTCAGAGAAAGAAAGGAAAAAATGGACTTAAAAATTAGGTTCTAGTACTAGTTAAACTTTCTAAAATTATTTGCTAACATCTTCTTATTCTCCAACATATACCATTTGCAGCAATTGAAATTTCTAAATTTGAATTCCTTGATTTTTTAGAAGCTCCATATTATTATTTTAAGATAGGGAAGAACTTACCAAGCATTAGTCACAAAATGTTGGTATACAACGATTAATTCCAATCCAAAATTACAAACAACAAAGTACATCACAAATCCTCCAATTATGTAATGTTGACTACCTGACAATTCAGGGAGGAGTCTGTATCTCTTCCAAGTTTTGCTAATGAATTACTAATATGGCCCAGAATATGTAAAACAATTATGTTTATTGTGGCAGTAAGTGACAGGGATAAAAGAAGCAAAATCTACCTCAAAATCCAAAATTAATTTAACCAAAGGCTTTAACTAGCCAAAATGACTTTTTCCCTCTTTTTTCGGGTCTACTCTATGACTATGTATTGTGAGATATAAAAAACAAACAAAAAACTCACAATGAAAGAAAGGATGAAGAAAATCTACAAACTGAACAAATCATTTTAACTTGGATGCTTCAGTGAAGTGCTTCTTCCACTATAATGTTGCACTCATAATTGTTCAATTTCTCTTTAAGTTTATACCTTCTAGTTAGCACATACATCTTAGAAAGACTTTTCAATAGACTAAACATAGTGAGAATAAACTGATGCGAAGGATTACTTTTTTTTTCATGAAAAAGGAGAAAATGAATGGGAAGAAACCCTACAGTTGCGGTAAATGTTCAAACTTGGCTCCAATTTGTTTATTTTTCTACCTGTTGTCTTGTGCTAATAATTTTTTGCCTCACATCATTTTCCAATAAAAATTTTGCATTCATATGGTTTCCCTTACTATTTTTACATTTATTTTCCATCACGGCAGTACTTCTTCCTTTCTTTCCATCAGCTGCCCACTTGCTTTTTTCTACCCTGTCCTCCTCCTCCTCCATGCATTTACATTTCTGGCTTGGCTTCATTTATTCTTGTTTATTTCTTTTTTGTCTTTTTTTTTTTTTAAAGGCAATTGGGATTAAGTGACTTGCCCCAGGTCACACTGCTGGTAACATCAAGTGTTTGGTCTGAGGCCGGATTTGAACTCAGGTCCTCCTGACTTCAGGGCCAGTGCTCTATCCACTGAGCCACCTAGCTGCCCCATTTATTTCTTCTTTGATGATTCCTTATCATTCTTCATATTAGATTTTGTAGGGTTTTAAAAGGAAAGTTGTAGCACAATTTACCAGTAAAAAAAAAAGTGAAAAAAAATCTAACCATGGAAATTATTTGTCCTATTTATTAATTTTTTAAGTTGCAAGGGAAAGAAAAAGGCAAGTAATTAAGTAAGATGTCTGAAATCAACAATTATTCAAAATCTATTAAGTTTAACTAAAAAAAAAGCCAACAAGAAATTTAATTCTTTTCCTATTTTTAGGTGTTTTTTTTAGGCATTGCTGACTAAAAATATCATCAACTATCAGTCCAGAAATAATAAAAGTAAATACTCTTTTTTATCAGAATTACATAATTTGTAAATACAGCATTGGAAGAAATAGTTATTGGTCAATTAAAATAATGATGTGTACTTAAATGATTAATTTAAAATTAATTAAATATCCCTTAAAATATTAATGATAGTTTGTAATTCTGCCACGCATTCTTGCAGAAACATCTTGAGAAAGTTAGCGACCAGGAAAAGAAATGCAAGTGGTCTGAGCCTGCCTTTCTAAAACAGATTCCCCAAAGATTTAATGGATACTTCTTCACTATCTAATTTCAGATCGGTTACTGTGTAACAGCTAATTTTATATCAACTATTATCATATGTGTTGACAGACTACTAAGCAGACTAGAAGATAAACATGTCATTTTATAAACTTTCTTTTTCTGGTCTAGACTTGGGATTTCATTAGTACAGGAAATTCCTTGTGAGGGAACTCCCTCTACCAATGCAAAATGACAACTGATCTCCAACTAAAAGAGTATTAGAGTTACCTGTGGCACAGAGAAGTTAAGAGACTCACCCTGAGACACAAAGGAAGGAAGTATGTGTCAGAGGTGGGATGTGAATCCAAGCACTCTACCCACTAGGTCACTTGACCATTCTATTGCCTTCCACATTGATTGCGAGGCACTGAGACTCAGAACATAATCCCTCATATGGGAGATAAGCAGTAAAATCTTAACTAATTTCAATTCAGTAAGCCACAGTAAAAAAAAGAAAAACTAAAATTCTTATGGGATGATGTAATTTAATCAGATTTCTGAGTTTTTGTAGGGAAGATATTCCATTGGGTTATATACATTTGCTGAGTTCTTCTGCTTTACTTCCTTATTTCTGGTTAAGTTCTAGTCAATTTTCTTAACTCGAGTTAAGAGATATCATTTAGAAATTAGTCTTTTCCCTTTCTTTTAACTTTGTGAGGTTTTATTAGAATTATGTTTTATCTTTGTTGATTTAACTAAGAATGATCTCCTTATGTTATTTTATTTGCTTTTTGTTTTTCTATCATACAGTGATAGATCAGGTGCTAGGATGGACCTCATAGGCTACTCACTGTCCAACTCTACTCCCTCATTTTACTGGTGAAGAAACTGAAGCCTAGGATAGTTAAATGACTTGTCTGAGGTCACAAGTAGTAAACAAAAAAGGTAGTATCTGAATCTCAATCCTCTGATTCCAAAGCCAAAAAAAGAATCTGTTTCTTCTACTTATGTGAACTTCAATTAAATGTGTTAACTTTGTACTTTAATCTGATTAGATAAATTTTAAAACATATGTATACATATACAGATTAAAAGTACACATATCTGCTGAGTTTTTACAATATCAGACATATTAATAACAATATGCCAAAACCATAATCACCTGTTCAATATTGCAAAAATAACACCTATAAACACAAAATACTGACTAAAATGTTCTGTTCAATTTTGTTTCATAAAGATAATACTATAAGAAGTTTATTTTTAGAATTATTAAAAATAAGCAAGCCCATGAGATGGCTCTCAGAGATGAAGAGGGATATTGAAGGTAACTATGATGACGTAAAAAAGAAAGGATATCAATCAAAACTTATTTGCTTTAGCTCTTTTTGCTTTGGTGCCTCCAAAGGCCAATTAATAATGAAATCATTACCTAGAAAAAACATTTTTTGATCCTGAGGTAGTTCCCATGTGTTACAGAATCAGACTATATTGTGCTAAAATTGATACGAACCACATTAAGAGATCTGAACTGTGTTTTACAAGCTCTTAGGCCAGAGAAGGCTCAGTAGAACATGGAAGCTTATTTTCCTTATATTGGTTTAATTTCCACAAAATTTCATATTCACTAAATAGTACTGTCTATTTCAGCCAACACTACATCAACTTTAATTTAATCATGAGTACAACTTGGAGGGTTAAGAAGTAGTACTAGTTATCAGGATATTAATTTATATGTAGTAACTGTTTAACATATCTAAAGGCACACAGAACTTTTCTAAATTAATATTCCATTCACTATATTTCACCTACTATAAAATGTCAATAACCATTTTAGTAAGAAGGTGACTTATTAAAGGTTTTTTTTCTTTTAATTTAAGAAAAAAGACAACTTTTTGGTCCACGCAAATTAGATTCAACAAAAGTGGAGAGGGGGAGGACTCAAGGTTTCATCAGTGTAGGGAACTCCTTGGTCTAAAAGATCACTGGTAATTGCTCATCTTAAAGAGATGCTTCAGTGGACTGAGAGGCTAAGTGACTTGCCCAGGGTCACACAGGCAATATGAGACAAAGGCAAGATACGGGCCTTCCTGAAGCCTGCACAGCACAAAGTGCTTTATTATTACCAAAGAATTGGCATGAGGTATAATGCTGTGTATCCCATTTTTATTTAGTCCTGCTGAGTATATAGGACCATGAAATTATGAGTAAATAAAATCCAGTAATATGCATGCATACTAAAATTTAAAAAATAACTAAATATTAAATATCTTATTTGTGCAGGTTTTAAATGAACAAAAAATAAATCTGCATACTAAATGCATATAATCTTAGCTTACCTTATCTTTAGTTAAGGAGTGTTTCCTAGTACTTTTTAGATGATTATTCATTGTAGTAGCAGTAGTACAGTTGTATTGAACTAGGTCGGCCTCTTGTAAACTCTTACATTTATTCATTCTTCCCAACGGAACAGGTTTTGACACCTAGGTAGATCCACATATAAACAAATGCTACAGCAAATAACTTTTAAAAATATCCATTTTGTTCTTATATTCACTTGAAACATAAAATTATTCCTTCTCCTACACATCAACACCAATAACTTACGTAACAAGCACAGTGGATTTTTTTTAATCCTGAGTTATCAGATAGATATTAAATTTTTTAAAATATCTTCCATTTTATTATTATTTCCTTTAGGCATTTGAAAAACTAAAATGTTACTTAGAAAATCTTTAATAATTTTCTTTTTTCTTACCCTTTCTTCTATTATAGGAAGCGAAAGATCAATGAAAGGCTCTTTCATGGCTGAGATCTTTGAGAAAAGAAAAGCAAGAGAAGATTAAACTAAGTATAAATAGTAAAATTCTTTAACAATTATTGTGAAATTTTTGTTTTTAAAGAAATATAACTTATAAAATTATGCCATCAAAACTACAGAAACTAAGTAAAATATAAAACAATTTCTTTGTATGTAACAGTTCAGAATATTGAATCAGTAACAATAAAGAAAAACTTTTTCAAATGATGTAAAGAGTTTAAATACATATTACAACATTTTAATGATATTTGAAGTTATCTCAAAGGAAATAACATTCAATAAAAATTGATTATCTGAGAAAATTCAAAATGCCCTTGATCAAAAGTGTTACAAAGAGAGAAATGTATTTTGGATAAAAGAAAACATAGTAAAAATAGTTATTTAAGAAAAATTGTTTTTTCTTCCTCAAGAATATTTATAAAATATATTCTAAAAATTTAGAATGATGCCATGATGACACATATTAGAGATAAATGTGACAGGATGATATAACAGAATATGATATAATATATAATACTTTTTAAAAAGTGAATACAGAGAGAACATATTGGGAAATGTGCCAACATTTTTGGCCTATTCTGTCATTATAAACATGTACCAATTCAACACCCTAATTTTTCAAAATTCCACAATGGCAATAAAATACTTTATCAATAGGTCCAGATATTAAAATAAGAATTATCAAGTAATAGGAAACCTGTGAGATGATTTAATCGGAATTTTCCAGATTAAAAAAAAAAACTAAGTATGGCATTTGAAATGAAAATGAATACCAAATCCAACAGAATTCAATGAAAAAAAAAAACCCAGTAAGTTGTCTCTTTGTGTTATTAATAACTGCTTGTTGATCAATAGAATTCTATACTTCAATGGAAGGAAAATATCAGTAAATTATATTTTAAATTAATATTTTGCCTTAATATTAATATTTTAAATTAATATTTTGTTTTAGGTTACTGTAATAGTACCAGACCTGTTTTCATGCAATATTCTTTCCACCCCACTCTAACACGTAAGTTAATATGAGTAACAGTATCTGCTTTCTTTAACCTTTACAGGTTTGTTTTCAAGATCAAATGGAAATAACATATAAAAAAGCACAGTGGGGAAAATGCAAGTGTTTACATGGATCTAAAATGATTTTAATATTCATGCTCTAGAAAACAAGCATCTAGGAAAGGAGAGTATCACATTTTATTTTTTCCCCACTAAATAGTATTTTATTTTTTCCAATTACACATAAAGACAGTTTTCAACATTCACTATAAGTATTTATTTATTTAGGTGGCAATTAGGGCTAAGTGACTTGCCCAGGGTCACATTGCTAATAAGTGCCTGAGGCCAAATTTGAACTCAGGTCCTTCTGACTTCTGGGCTAATGCTCTATCTACTATGCCACCTAGCTGCCCCTGAGTGTCACGTTTTAGATGGGACTAAGCTATTATGAAGTAATTCTTCATTAATGCAGTTTGCCAAGTTACACTTAAAACAAAACAATCATAAAACCAATATGTAATTGTGATCTATTATTCCACATTGAATTGCATGCCAAAATACCTACATTTTCACATTCCTCACACATGACTGTGCTAGTCAATTCACCAACAAAGATCCTATCTATGAAGTTCATCTTCACTCCCTCTCTTCCATATGCTGCAAAAATAGTGCTTTTTTAATTTAAAACATACATAACATCAATAATAAAAATAAAACATTTGATTTCATTCAAACATAATCAGAACAGTGTAGGTATTTACTTTATATACTAAATATATATACGATATTCTTCCTCCTCCCATATTTGCTCCCTCCCCTCAATTTTCACAGAATCCTAAACCTCTGAAGGGTTAGTTACAACCTAAATCTATTTGCTGAAAATAAATAGTAGCATTAATCACAATTTAGAGTTACTGCTATTCCCAAACTTTCTGAATTTCTTCTCTATTTACCAGTTTAAGCAGTAAAATGCTCAAGTACAATTACTATTTTATTAGGCACTAAAATATGCAATTGACTGTTACTATTTTGTATTTACTTAGCAATCTAGGAATATACATTTTAAAAAATTATAGGCATACTTCTCTACCACTCTACTCTTCCAGGACTCACACCTGTCATATTTCACATAAACCTTTAAAACAATGTCATATCATGAAAATAAACTTCTTTTGGGATAATTCTTTAGAAAAGGAAGAAACTCTAAGGAAGATGAAGAAAATTTATGTTTGTTACATGAGAAACCTATATAAAAACAGATGTCACATATATAAATTATTTATGTAGACATACACACAGAGAAATACAAAGAGACAGACATCTAAAGAGATAAAATGACAGAGACAGATAAAAGAAACAGATATACAGAGAAAGATATACAAAAAGATGGGTTGGCAGAGACATAGACTTGGTCTAGATCTGCAATTTCATTAGTGTAGGCGATTCCTTTTGTGGAGATTCCTTCCAAGGATACAGATTAGCAACTTTCCTTAACTTCCAGTCTTACAAAGTTGCTAAGAGCATTGGGAGATTAACTGATATGCCAAAGGATCATATAGCCAGTACTCAGTGGCAGAAAGTGAACTCAGGTAGAGAATAGCCCTGTCTGTCTACTATAACAGAGGCATTAAACTGGAAAGGTTGCAAGGAAGTGACCCAACTCTCCAGTGTACCCTGAACCAGATTAAAATATAACTGGGAAATATTTAATAAAATAAATAAAAATAAAAATATAATACAACAGAGATAATGTTAATTTGTGGCTTTCTAAGTCAATATGCAACCTGCAAGGATCCCTTTTTATTTGAGTTTGACAGTACTGCATTCATTACGCTATACTGCCTCTCAAATATACACTAAAGTTAATAAAATTAGGCCTATTATAATAAATCTTTAATACACGGGAAATGACAATGACCTAAATTGAATTTTAAAAACAAGTCATTTTATTTAGCAAACAAACTAATGCTGAAGAAAGAAGTAATAAATGTTTGAAGAACATCCAAGTTACTAACTACCATCTAAATCAAATTACTTGAAAAAATTCCTCAAAACCTGTGAAATTAATCATCATTAAATTTCAAATGTGAGGAAGATGATGATATTATGGGTTCATAAAGGTACAACATGAAATATTACAGAGAATAAATTCTGCTTGAGAACACAAAAAAACTTTCAGTTAAAAATGGGTTAAGAGAAAAATTAGTTTGAGTTATTCTATTCATACACTAGGTGGCACTACTCTAACACAAAAATTCAGCTAGCATAGAGATTTAGTCTTTACAATAATCATTTTAAAAGAAAATGTAAAAAAAGAAATTCTGAGGAATGCACTAATTGTTCTTAAGTTAAAGCTACAGATCATATAAATGTGACAGTAAAAGAGTCAACATACCTTTGATTTTTTTTCTAGTTTCTTCATCTGCAGTTTTAGTAGTTGGGTTATTAAATGCTTTTAGTATGCCAGTTTGTATTCTCTGTAAAAACAAGTCCAGTAAGTACTTTAAGAGAAAAAAATATAAGGCTTGAATTTCTTGAAACAGACACAGTTCAGTTTGTTGTACTACAGTTTATTCTTCTAAATAAAAATCTACTTCTTGATAGAGGCATCATTGTATGTCAAATCTGTCAAGAGATCTGTAAGCTCTCCAATCTGTTACCCACCTACAGTAAAAGGTGTCTCAAAAGATAAGTCACAACCTCTTGAGATCTCAATTTCCTTTTCTGCAAAACAGTAGGGTTAAGTTATGATTTTGAAAGTGAATCTTTAGCTCTAAATTCCATGAACCCCAGTTTCTAAAGGTGTATTCATTTCTTCAGATCCCAAAACCCCATTTTGTAAACCTTGTGGTTTAAAAATGTCAATGTAGTTCCAAAAACACAAGGAGCTCATTCTCTTTTTAATTTAAAAGTTCTGGGCTCATTATTTCAAAGTGATATATCATTCTTCAACCAAGGCTACAGAAAGTAATACATGTAGATGATGAAAAAAATTTAAACAACTAAATTTAAGACAAGTTATTTTATAAGTTTTCACTTCAATTCCTAGCCATATAAATTCTTCTAAAACAATCTTCACACTATTATGCTGATCAGCTCAAGCGAAGACCAGGATATCAACTGTCTACATCAAGAAAGAACAATTAAAAGTTTCACTAATCAGGGTTTAGTGTACACTTAACAG
The DNA here is from genome assembly GCF_900497805.2 of Vombatus ursinus. NCBI lineage: Eukaryota > Metazoa > Chordata > Mammalia > Diprotodontia > Vombatidae > Vombatus > Vombatus ursinus. The sequence continues at coordinate 25,314,591 of NW_020940360.1, forward strand.
TTGTGAATAATCATTTGTTGGTGTTGAAATATACTGTCTACTTAATTAAAGCCACTGTTGGCTATCAAATAAACAATAATGTTTAAATTTCTACATATATCATATTTTCCACACTCACATCAATTTCAAGTATTAAAAACTCTGTTCAAGCTATAGGTAGAGATGAAGCTCTAAAGGGTCTAGGAACTCAGATGACAGGGTCCAGGTGGGAAGAAAGTCCTTATTTCAAGTAGGTGAGGTAGAGCACTTCAGCTTCCTGAGAAACTCTCGGGATGAGGCACTTGGCTGGCCTGTCGACAAAGGAGCTCTTAAAATGATCAAGAACTTCCCTGGCTGAATGAGGTCCATAAGACTCTCACATCTCTTCCCATCATCTCCCTCCCAGTGATAGCCTGTCCCCTTAAGCCCTTTGTTGGTCTATGATCCTTTTTCCAGTTGGCACTTGGGTCAAAGCCCAGCAGCCCCAGGTACATAGTTATAGCTCTGCAAGTTCCTAGAATAGATATTAATGTGAAAATACTGGCAGAGTTTGACTTGGTATGAAATATAGGATTTGCGAAATTCAAAATTACTTCTATGCTTGAAAATCATTTTTATTTAATCAGTTTAGTTATTCCATCTCTGCCCTGACACTCCAAGTTCCTGACCCAGAATCCTGATCTGACTGGTTCATTTCAATTATGTCATCTAGCCTAGATCCAGACTCATCTTGATACTCCCAAGCCAGTCTCCAACCTTCACCTACTACAGGCACTACAATCTCCCTCCCTGGCACCCTGGGCTTTTGATGTATGAGCATTCATCACATGTAGCTTAGACCTGAGCCACCATGCCTCTTCCCAATCATACTTATGCTTCTATGCTCCTGGCTATCACTTTCCTTTATGTGTTGTTTCCCCTACTATAATGTAGCTCTTTGAAGGAAAGGCTGTTTTGCTTACTTATATGGGCATCACCCTAGTAGTCGGTGCTTAATAAATGCTTTTCTAATCTATTCTCCTCCACTAATGAATGCAGTAGCTAGCAATTCACAACTAGCCCTCTTCAACCTGGGCAATTCAGGCCCATGTTTTCTCATACAGTAGCTACTCAATATATTGAAGGATTTCTTCTTATTGTGAAATTGAGTTCCATTTATGAATTGCTATCAATGGCCAACAACAGCAGATCTCACATAAATCTCAGTTACTAATTTCCTAAGAAGTATATTGAAGGCTATAACTATCTTTGGCTTATTTAAACATAATTCTAAATATTTATTATTATACTACCCAGGGAAGTCTTTATGTCAAAGAAATTTTCAAAACACTAAAAACCTAAAAAAATCCACAAAAAATCCAATACTAAAAACCTCATTAATATGAGCTGTTTCAATTTGAAATTCACAATAATTTAATGTGGAATGTTGCATGTATCAAAAAATTAAAAATATTTTTTACAATTCACACATTAATTTTTCAGCCTGTCCATTATCTAAATTATCATGAACTAGTTAAGATTTTATAAGCTGATCAAGACAATTAGCTATGTAAAAATAAAAATAATGAAAGATCTGAAATAATTTCAAATTAAATAATATGTTCACCTCTTGAGCTTGTGACTTAACTTATGAACTCCCTAATGCTCCCTAGCCTTGATCCTTAAAAACCAATAATACACAAAAAACTCTAATCAACAGGTAATTCACTAAGCTGAATAAATGTTCATAGACCTATAAGCAACCCTCTTTGTTGGGATTTGTACTTTTGAAAGTCAGGTTAAAAAGAGACACTGCCTTTGGTCAGAGTATTCTTAACAACTGTAACACATTGGTTAGCAGCAGGATCCAAACTACTTTAAAGCCCTGTATTTAAACAGTCTCTCAAGCACCAGAATAATTGCTAAGTATAATTTCAATTGAGTAACTGACAGTTCCTGATTTAAAAATATTCCTCATTTATAATAATACATATTTTCAGAAATCATAGAAATATTGAGAAAATGTTGAAAGCAATGATAGTAAAGAAATTACATCTATGATCAAAAACAAAGAAAAGTAGAAATCATTATTGAAAGAAAAATTTTAACACGAAACCCTAGCAATTTCAAATATAAAAAAAATTTAAAAATAATTGTAGTAGATGATATTTTTCAATAAACTTCAATACATTCTAATCTAATTCTAACAGAGCGACTTTTAAAGCCACAAATGATTTCTCTCAATTATACAGCTTATATGTTAAGGTTTTTAGTATTAGTGAGTCAAACAGAAGGCTCTACATGAACACAATTAGATTGTTCTGCGCAACTATTCTCCAAAAAACTGTTCCTACAATGCAGAAGCATTCACTTTATCTTTGTATTCAACAGGATTACTTTCCTAAACTTTACATTCACTAGAAGAGATTTTATGAAAATAGCCCGAAAGAAGGTCAGTAGCTGTAATTATTTCTAAAGAATTCTGGTGGCAGACATATTGCTATAGGCTTTTTTCAATCAAAAAACACATGGTAGTGACACTCTACAACAATAGCACGATTAACAGCTGTGGAGTTCCCAGGCTAGACAATGCTGCTACTGCTTGCGTACTCACTGTATCTGACTGGCACAACTGTCATTGCTCACAAGGCTGAATAGATCCTCAGACTTGACACTAATTTTGTCACACTATCTAAATTAAGAAAAAAAGAGCTTTTCCTAGTAATCTTGCTGAGCTGTTTGAGGTGATAAAGTCACACACACACACACACACACACACACACACACACACAACATTCATATGTGCACTGTTACGATAAAAGAGGAATTGTTTAATTGCAGAAGGAGATAGCACCAAATTTCATTAACCTGGTAGCACAAATGATAGGAATAAATATCTATATATCTATATTTGTATCATAAATGGACATTAAAAATTAAAAGTAAATCAGCTATTATAATTTAAGTTGCATTAAAGTGCCTGACAACAAACAGTAAATTTGCACTTATAAAACTAAGGACAACAGTTTCTTCTGTCAATCTGACTTAATTAGTTTTATTTTAACTGACAATTTCATTATCTATGGGGAAGTAGGCCTCACATTACTTTGACTATCTAGTATGTGACTTTCACAATTTCTCATTCAGCTATCCTTCCTCCAATTCTACAGTTACAATAATTACAGAATATAGCACAGTATTATAGTTAGGGATTTTACTCTGTGACAGACTTCATGCTTTGTCAAATAATTTAAAAAAATTGCTAGTTGCTAACTTCTGTGTAATAAATATTAAAAATAATAAAGAAAAGTCTACACTAACCACAGTTAGTACAGTTTAAAAATCTAATAAATTCATTAGGATTGTAAGCTGGCTGCAAAAGAAAAAAATAGTACATATTTGGAAAACACAGTAAGAATCAACTTAAAGACCTATTTACTGCTGTACATTTCACTCTGAAATATGTGAAGAATAATGTAGTACCTGATGCTTATATAGTGCTTTAAGGTTTGAAAAGCATTTTACACTAATCACCTTATGTGAGTCTCATAACAACAGACAAGATAGCTTACTACAGATGTTATTATCTCCATTTGGTAGAAGTAGTAACTGAGGTTCAGATAAGATGTGATCCATAGCTTGGATTTGAACACAGTTTTTCTGGCTTCAAATTTAATACTCTTCCTACTATATTATGCTGTCTCTCATATAATGACTCATATTTATGCAACATCTTAAAAGCATTTTTCAAAGCATTTCCCTCACATGAACATTATGAGATAAGAATTATACTTACCCTATTTTATAAATAAGAACACAGAAGCACAAAGAGGTTAAGTGACTTGTCTAAGGTCACTCTGCTATTACTTTGCATGGGTCAGGGCCTTGACTCCAAATCTATTGTTTTTCCACTCACAGTTGTTACCATTTCTGTAACAGCTATAGTTTAACATGCCAAAGCATATTAAATAATAGAAATCTTAATGAGGATTTTTTTTATGTTGGGAACAGAAAATGCATAGTGTAATCTTACTAAATCTCTCAGTTTATCAGAATATTTAAATAAATGATTAACATCCAACCAACTAGATGCATATTATTAACCCATTTAAATAAGAGTAAAGTAAGGTATTGAACAATTCAAATAGGAATCCTCCTCTACATCATTCAATTCAACAAACAATTCAACCATAAGCATCGAAACTATGTGCAACTGAGCTAGTTAACAGAAATAAAAATATCACAGTCTATCCTCAAGTAGTTTATAATCTAATGGGGAAAGATAGAAGAGAGATAAGAAAATACAGTACAATACAAAGCAGAATGTGATAAATGCCAAGGAGAAATACAAAACAATGCATATTAAGAATAAGTAGAGCATACTTTTCGCTAAGGTAAAATCAGGGCAGGCTTCATGACGGAACTAGCACCTATGCTAAGCCTTGAAGAAAAGAATTTTAATATGCAGAAATGTGAGGTGAGTTTGTTTCAGTGTAGCAAGTCCTGTGTGAAGTGTAGGATGTGTGTGTTTGGGGTGGGGTGGAGGAGGTGGGGACCAGAATGAAACCACAAAATAGCCAGTAGTCCAGTATGGTTGGAATGCTAGAGCACTCCAAAGTTTTGAGTCTGATTAACTGGGGAGGATATGACACCATCAATGTTGTGTTGTTACTGTTCAATTGTTTCAGTTTGATTTTTCATGACCCCATTTGGGATTTTCTTGGAAAAGATACTGGAGTGGTTTGCCATTTCCTTCTCAAGCTCATTTTACAGATGAGGAAACTGAAACAGAATTAAGCCCAGGGACATATAGATAGTAAGTGTTGAAGCCAGATTTGAACTCATGAAGAAGAATCCTCCTGACTCCAAGACTGGAATCTATCAACTGTGCCAGCTAGCTGCCTTGACACCATCCACAGAAACAGGTAAATTAGAAGGACAGGCTGTATACAATAGCACAGGCAGAATCTTATAAATGGCTAAATGATGTCACAGCAGGATTTTGTAATTACATGAAGTGGTTTAGCTAAAATAACTAATATAATATATAAAATAAATTAACAGTGGTTGGGACAATCTCAAGAAGTACATATGAAAACCGTTAGAAAATTCTAATCTTACCTGGTTTTCCTCTAATGGAAGTTGGGCAGGAAGAAAAATTGGGAGCAATAAAGATACAGAGCTGCACTATTTCAGTTTGCAACAGCAAAAATGGAAGAGTGTTAGGCTTAAGATATACTGATTTTTTTGTTTGAAGGATATGGCTACTCTATAGCATGTTACTTTTTAGCTTAAAAAGAGTATTAGTTCATGTGGCTATTTTGTAAAAATTTCATTCTACATGAACAAATAGAAAAAAAAATGACTGAAATGTAGGTTCTTTTAATATTGAAGTTTTGAGAAATCAATGGATTGCTTATGGCCAAAGGAAAAATTATCTTGATGGAGGAAATTAAAAGAACATTTATAAACTTGAGCTCTTCTGAAATTAAATTCTATAATGATGTTACATCTCTGCAGGTCATTATCTACACTATGGAAAATAGGCATACTGATATTTAAAAAATGTATATATATATATATATATATTTAAAATAATAGCCATAAGAAACTTCACCTTTGTTTCTTCTATCCTCATTGCATCCAGTAAATAATGGAGAAGTTCCTGACTATCCTGCTGTTGGAAACCTTTAAATCGTGGAGCCCTGTGATTTAAAAAAAAAAAAAAAAAAGGGTAGGGAGAAGAGAAAGAACAATGATACAAAAAACTTTGTGAGTATTATATAAAAATACTTGAAAATAACGGTATCACAAAATAAAGGCTTCAAGAAATGTAATAATTTTCACATAATGACTCAAACTTTTCCTTGGTATCACATAAAGGTAGATATGGGACATATGAATACTACAATAAATAAGAAACCATTAGGACACATTAACAAAAAATAGATAATGTTCAATTTTATAGTACCTAGAGAGAACTATGATAATGTGCTTACTATACTATAGACTCCAAAAGGGCAAAGATAGTAGTTTATTTAAGCTATGTTCCTTTTCTAGCACCTAGTATAGTGCTCTGACCAATAGGTCTTAATAGATGTTTGCTGAATGGAAAGTTTCCAGATTATCTCTTGCACAATGAAAAATATTTTCTTTAAAACTATTACTACACTGGATGACCTCTCTGTAACATCATTTGTCTAGGAAGGTGCTGTAGCTTAACGAAGTTAACAAAAGGACCTAAAAAGCAGTCTGATAGTATGGACTTCTTCAGAGGACAATATTTTCATGAGGCTACACTGTTAAAAATGGAAAAGTTAATTGTTTCCCAAGACAACTGAGGAATTAAAGTCACAGATGTTTTGAATAGGTGCAATAATAAAGAATTTGCATGAGTACTTGAAAACTCTTGCTATCATACCTGGAATTATTTGCCCATCTAGACTTAAAAAAGATTAGCTAGCTCTAGAGCCTGAAATATTGGAACAACTGCATGTTTTAATAAGCTAATTCTTTTTTCTTTTTGTCGTGATACAATTGGGGTTAAGTGACTTGTTCAGGGTCACAAAGCTAGTAAATGTCAAGTGTTTGAGGCTGGATTTGAACTCAGGTCCTCCTGACTCCACGGCCAGTGCTCTATCCACTGCACCACCTAGCTGCCCCTTAAGAAACTAATTCTGAAGGTTTCTACTTTTTAAGTTTAAAAAGTAAGTGGTCAACAAGCATTGACTAAGCATTTGCTATGTGCCAAGCACTATTCTAAATGCTGGGAATACAAATATAAGCAAGAAGAACACAGTCCCTGTCCTCAAGGACCTTACAAATATTTGAATAGGGGAAGACAATCAATCAGTTAATCAAACATTTATTAAGCATCTACTATATAATGCCTGGCACTATGTGAAGTGTTAGGGATACAAAAAGAGGCAAAAAAAAAAAAGTCCCTTCCTCAACGAGCTTACACTCTAATGAGTGAGTTAACATGTACACAAATATATAGATACAGGATAGATAGGAAATAATGGAGGAAAGGCACTGGGGAAGACTTCCTAATCCTGCTGGAAACCTGTAAATCCTGGAGCCCTGTGATTTAAAAAAAAAAAAAAAAAAGAGGGTAGGGAGAAGAGAAAGAACAATGATACACAAAACAGGAAGGCAAGATTTTAGTTGGAACTAAAGTCAGAGAGGTCAGTAGTCAAGAGTGTAGGAAGGAGAACATTCCAGGTATGGGAGACAAGCAGAGAGAATGCTTGGAGCTTGGAGATGAAGAGAGTCTTATTCATGGAATAGTCAGGAAGCCAGTCACTGGACTGAAGAGTATGGGGAGTAAAGTATATTAAGATTAGAAAGGTAGGAGGGGACTAAGTTATGAAGGCATTTGAATACTAAATATAGTGGTTTGCATTTGCTCCTGAAAGTAATAGGAAGCCACTAGAATTTACTGAGTGGGGGATAACGTGAGGTAGGGTGTGTGTGTGTGAGAGAGAGAGAGTGATGAATGGACCTGCTTTTTAGGAAAATTACTTTAGTGGTCAAATGAAGGATGGACTGGGTAGGGAGAGCATTGAGGGAAGTAGATTCCCAAAACAGGCTGTTGAAATAATTTATGTATGAGTTGATGAGGGCCTATACCAGAATGGTGGCAATGTCAGAGGAGAGAAGGGATGGATGTATCTGAGAGATATTGTAAAAGTGAAATCAAAAGGCCTTGGCCAACAGCTTGGATATGGAGATAGTGTGAGGTGTGCGAGATAGTGAAGAATCAAGGATGACTTCTAGGTTGTAAGCTTGAGGGACTGGGAGGACGGTGTTGTCCTCTAAAGTAACAGGGAAGGTATGAGAAGGGGAAGGTTTGGGGGAAAAGAAAATAAGTTCCATTCTGGACATATTGAGTTTAAGATGTCTACTGGACATTCTGAGTTTAAGGTGTCTACTGGACATCCAGTTGGAGATGTCTGAAAGGCATTTGAATACACGAGACTGGAGTTCAGCAGACAGACTGGGACAAGAAAGGAAGATCTGGAAATCATCAGCACAGAGATAATTAAATCCAAGACAGCTTATGAGATCACTAAGTGAAGTAGCATAGAGGGAGAAGAGAAGGGAACCCAGGACAGAACCTTGTGGGGCACCTACAGTTAGAGGGTGTGATACACCAGGAAGACCCAGTAAAGGAGACAGAGGACCAGCAGCCAGATAGGTAGGAGGAAAACCAGGACATTGGTGTCCCAAAGAGAGAGAGAATGAGAAAGAGAATTTAGGAGGAAAGAGTGATCAAACGTGTCAAAGGCTGCAGAGAGGTCAAGGAGAATGAGAACCAAGAAAAGACCACTGAATTTGGCAAGAGATCATTGATAACTTTGGAGAAAGTAGATTCAGTGGAATGATAGGCTTGGAAGCCAGATTTTAAGAGGTTAAGAGAGTGAAAGGAGAGAGAGCGGGGGCACACATCGCGGACAACCTTTTCAAGGAGTTTAGCTACAAAAATGCAGAAGAGATACAAGATGATAGCATGGTTAGAAGGGTCAAGAGAGGTTTTTTTCAGGATAAGAAAGACATGGGCATGTGTGTAGGCAGTAGGAAATGAGCCAGTAGAGAGAAATATTGAAAATAAGTGAAAAAGTATGAATAACAGAGGAAGCAATCTATTGGAAGAGCTGGGATGGAATAGGATCAACTGAACAAGCAGAAGGGTTAGTCTTGGTGAGGAGTAAGGCCACTTCATTATGTGAGACAGGGGTAAAGTGGCAGAAGGCACCTGCATGGCAAAAGATGAGGAAAAGGGAAGAACAGCGAGTTCATGGCAAACAGTCTCAATTCTTCTGTAACATAAGAGGCAAGGTTCTCAGCTGAGAGAGGGGGGGAAGGGCAATCATGGTAGGTTTGAGGAGGGATGAAAAGGTTTGGAAGAGTGGCTGTGGAGAATGGGATAATAAGTTGATAAGGAAGATATAGTGGGATTGCCTAGTACCAGTGGGCCCAACTAAGATTATATAACAAATTTATAGTAGATCCAGTTCAAATGGTGAGGTGATTTCTCCACCTTCATTTAATCAAAACAACCCAGGTTTTACCTCAAATCTAGCACACTGGAAAAGATGACAAAAGACTTGAAAGGTTTAAGACAAACAGACAGACATAAAGTAGTTACATCATAATACTGGTTAAGTTGTGAAATGGTCCAGCCATTCTGGAAAGTAATTTGGAATTATTCTTAAAAAGTGACTATAAAATGTATATACTTTGACTAAAGATCCCACTCCAATATACATACTCCAGGGAGGTAAACAAACAGAAAAAGTCCCATACATGTCAAAATCTTCAGAGTAACCTTTGTAGTAGTAAAGAATTGGAAACAAAGTAGACACTCATATATCATGCTTAACTCCTCATTCTCTTTTACTCCTCCCTCCCCCAACCAAATGCCGTGACTCATTGTTTCTATCTTTCCAATAATATCTGTTGCATATGTCCCATTCTCTCCTCTGACAATGACACCATCCTTGGTGTAGAATACTTGACCTACTGCAGTAGGCTGCTCCCTGTTCTTCCTGTCTCAAGCCCCTCCCTGCTCGGCTGTCACAATGATCTTCCTAAAGTACAGGTTTGACCATGTCATACCATTTAATAAACTCTACTGGCTCCCTCTTGCCTCCAGGATTAAATATAAAATCCTGTTTAGCTTATAAAGCCCTCCCCAACCTACCAGTCTTTTTAACCCCTAACTCACTCCCATGTACTCTGTGATCTAGTGACACCACTGGTCTGCTTGCTGTTCCTTGCATACAATATGCCATCTCCTGACTCCAGGCATTTTTTTTGTTTTTTTTTTTAAATTAATAAAGTTATTTATTTTTAGTTTTCAACATTTACTTCCACAAGATTCTGAGTTCCAAATTATCACCCCATCTCACCCCTCCCCCACCCCAAGATGGCATGGATTCTGAATACCCCTTCCCCTAGTCTGCCTTCCCTTCTATCTCCCCCCCCTTCTCTTATCCCCTCCCCCTTCTATTTTCCTGTAGGGCAGGATTGACTTCTGTACCCCATTTTCTCTATTTCTTATTTCCCAGTTGCATGTGAAAATATATTTTTTTTAAACATGTGTTTTTAAAACTTTGGGTTCCAAATTTTCTCCCTTCCTCCCTCCCCACACACCCTCATCGAAAAGGCAAGCAACTCCATATAGTTATACATGTGTAGTTATACAAAACACTTCCATAGTAGACATGCTGTGAAAAATTAACATTTCCCTTAATCCTATCCCCCCACCATTTATTCTATTCTTTCTTTTGACCCTGACCCTCCTCAGAAGTATTTGCTTCTGATTACCCCTTTTCCCAATCTGCCCTCCTCTCTATCATCCCCCTACTCTCTTGTCCCCTTCTCCTCCCTATTTTCCTGTACGGTAAGACAGATTTCCATACCCAACTGAGTGTGTATGTTATTCCCTCCTTAAGT
>NW_020940360.1:25325109-25333718 GCF_900497805.2 Vombatus ursinus
GTATCTATCTATATACACATACATACATATAATTTTTTCCCTCCAGCTACCCTAATACTGACAAAGGTCTCAAGAGTTACAAATACCATCTTTCCATGCAGGAATATAAACAGTTCAACCTTAATAAGTCTCTCATGATTTCTCTTTCCTGTTTACCTCTTCATGTTGCACTTGAGTCTTATATTTGAAAGTCAAATTTTCAATTCAGCTCTGGTCTTTTCATCAAGAATGCTTCAAAGTCCTCTATTTCACTAAATGACCATTTTTTCCCCTGAAGGATTATACTTAGTTTACTGGGTAGGTGATTCTTGGTTGTAATCCTCTTTCCTTTGCCCTCCGGAATATTATATTCCATGCCCTGCGGTCCCTTAATGTAGAAGCTGCTAAATCTTGTGTTATCCTGATTCTGTTTCCACAATACTTGAATTGTTTCTTTCTGGCTGCTTGTAATATTTTCTCCTTGACCTGGGAACTCTAGAATTTGGCTACAATATACCTAGGAGTTTTCCTTTGGGGATCTCTTTCAGGAGGAGATCAGTGGATTCTTTCCATTTCTATTTTGCCTTCTGGTTCTAAAATATCAGGGCAGTTTTCCTTGATCATTTCTTGAAAGATGATGTATAGGCTCTTTTTTTTGATCATGGCTTTCAGATAGTCCAATAATTTTTAAATTCTCTCTCCTGGATCTATTTTCCAGGTCAGGTGTTTTTCCAATGAGATATTTCACATTGTTTTCTACTTTTTCATCCTTTTGGATTTGTTTTACAGTGTCTTAATTTCTCATAAAGTCACTAGCTTCCAATTGCTCTATTCTAATTTCTAAGGAAGTATTTTCTTCAGTAATCTTTTGGACTTCTTTTTCCATTTGGCCAATTTTGCTTTTTAGGTCATTCTCGTCCTCATTGGCTTTTTGGACCTCTTTTGCCATTTGGGTTAGGCTATTTTTTAAGGTGTTATTTTCTTCAGTCTTTTTTTGGGTCTCCTTTAGCAAGCTGTTGAGTTGTTTTTCATCACTCTCATTTCTCTTCCCAGTTTTTCCTCTAGTTCTCTTACTTGCTTCTCATAATCCCTTTTGAGCTCTTCCAAGGCCTGGGACTGATTCCTATTTTTCTTGGAGGCTTTGGATAAAGGAGCTTTGACTTTGTTGTCTTCTTCTGGTTGTATGTTTTGATCTTCTTTGTCACTAAAGTAAGATAATATAGTCTGATTCTTTTTGCAGGATTTGCTCATGATCCCAGCCAATTACTTGAGTTTTAAACTCTTTGTTAAGTTAAGAGTCTGCTTCCAATGTGGAGAATGTACTGTCCCAAGCTTCGGGGGTTTGTACAGCTGTTTTCAGAGACACTTCTAGGGACCTGTAAATTTTCAGTTCTTCCAAGGTGGTATGACAAGGGGCGAGGTGTTTCCTCTCCACCGCCACAACAAGCTCCACCACACCAGCATTCCTCCTCACCTGAGGACAGCCCCTCAGAACTGTGACCCAGAGCCAAGCATGGGCAAAGCAAGAGATTCCTGCCTCAGCACTGGCAAAGAGATCCCTGCAATACCCCTCTGATCAGTCACTCAATTCCCCCTCAGGCTGTGGGCAGGAAGCTCAGGAGGCAGCTGCTGCCCTGACCCATGCTCGGGACTTGTGGCTGAGACCTCGCTTCTCTCTCACCTCAGTCACAGACTTTTTCCACTGACCTTCCAAGTTGTCTTTGGTGTTCATGGGTTAAGAGGTCAGGAAACCACCACAGCTGCCTGCCATTCAGCCCTCTGAGGTCTGCTCCAGGTTCGCTGCAGCCTGCGCGCCCATGCCAAACTGTGCTCCTCTCTCAGCCCAGCGTGATATACCTTTCCAATCAACCATCCAGGTTGTCTTAGGCTGGAAATTTGTTTCACTCTGTCTTTTTGTGGGTTCTGCTGCTTTAGAATTTGTTTAGAACCATTTTTTTACAAGTATTTGCAGGGGTTTGGGGGAGAGCTCAAGCAAGTCACTGCTTTCACTTGGCTCCACCCCCTCGACTCCAGGCATTTTCACTGGCTGTCTCTCATGCCTAGAACTCTCTCCTTCATCCTTACATTGTGGCTGCCTTCAAGTCTCAGCTATAACTTGTACCTTCTTCAAAAAGCCATTTCTAATCCTCCTTAATCTTAGTGTCTTCCCTTTGAGATTATCTTCAATTTATGTATCTTGTTTCTAGTCATTTGTATGTTGTCTTCCCCCATTAGACAGTGGGTTCCTTGAGAGCAGGGACTGTTTTCTGCCTTTCTTTGTAGGCCTTAGCACAGTGCCTGGCATATAGTAGGCCATTAAAAAATGCCTGTTGTTGACTAAACCATTGTAAATAGAAAGAGAAGATAACAACAAAGTGAATTCTGTAATTATAATAACCCAGAGAATCGAGGACTAAGACTTGGCTGATGTGTTGTATGGTTTTGCTGCTCTGCTTTTTCTGCTTTCTTTTATTCTTTGTTTAGAAATTAAGGTGAGATAAAAATGAAAGATGACATTTTAAAAAAAAGAAAGAAAATCCAAGGAATTAGAATATCTTTTTATATCATGATTTGAACAAATTCTTTTAGCTGTTCTTGTGGCCATTACAAAATTCAACCTGCTCTCATACTTCATTGCTGGCACCATACAACAGGTTTCTCTATATGAGGACTAGCTTCCATATGTCATCACATCTGTGAATGGTCAACACAATTTACCATCTTAGAGTCCTCCACTTTTGCCAGAAGCATATTTTAGATAAGACAAGGATATCTTTTAGTTGTCAGATCTGTATGATCAATATGATCTAATTTTTCTTTATTTTTATAATTGTTATTTTTCCCTGATATTGCTTTGCTTTCCAAATAAAACTACAGTGGTTTTTTTGGGGGTGGGTGGGGGAAGGTGAAAGATGGGGAAAGAATGGGAAGAATGTAGTTAGGAATGAAAGCTCACTAGGATTACTTTTATAAATAAGAGAGCTGCCCTCAATTTTTTGGTAACAGTGCTTTGGTATTGTATGAAAATTTCTCAGAAACGCATGGAATGTCACATTTCCAAAAAACAAAACAAAACAAAACCAAAAACCATTACTCACATTTATGTAGCATTTTATAAGTGACAAAATTTTACTTTATAAACTATTAAAATACTGTAGACAAAGTAGTTTTGTTTGTATTTAGAAAGTGCCATTTCTACTTTTGCAACATCTGTTACACTACCATAGTCCTTTCTCCCCACTTTTGCAGCAGCCACTTTATCATCTCCAGTTTATCAGCCTTCTAACTGGTCTATCTCAAATCTTTTCCTACTCCTTTCTATCCACCCAAACAGCTGCCAAAGTGATTTTCCTAAGACATAGTTCTGACCATGTCACATGATCTATTAATTAAATACTAATGATTCCCTACTTCCTTCAGGATCATATAAATGCTGGTTTGTTTGGCATTTAACTTTGCTTCACAACCTGGCCCCTTCCTATATATTTAATATTCTTATACTTTTCTCCTTTCCATTCACTGCTGTCTCATCTCCCTGGCCTACTTGCTTTTTTTTCCTTCACACACGAAACTATCTCCTGTCTCCATGCCTTTGCATTTGCTGTCCTGAAAATCTAGAATTCTCACTCTTCACCTCTGCGTTTTAGAATCCCTTGCTTCCTTCAAGATTCAATTCTAATGCCACCTCCTCAGAGCAGGACTTTCCAGGTCCCTCCAGCTTCTAGTATCTTTCCCTCTAAGATTATCTCATCTCACTAATCTGAAAGTAAGGAACTATTTTTTTTGCCCCTTTTTTTTGGTATCCCCAGCACTTAATACAATGCCTGGAACACAGTGCTTAATAAATGCTTATTGATTAACTGGTTTTCCTTAAATACAGATCTGACCAGGTCTTTCCTCTACTCCATCAATTCCAGTGACTTTCTCTCAACTCTAGGATAAAACAGGAATTCTTCTGCTGTTTAGCTTTTAAAGTCTTATACAACATGGTCCCAACCTCTTTCTAGCTTCACTGGACAAACTCCTTCTGCACTTTACAATCTAGCCAAACTGGCCTTCTCTCTGTTCCTCCGACCATTTATCTCCAGTCTTTCTCTCTGGTCTTCCCCCATGTCTGGAATGCAATCACTTCTCATTTCTGCCTCATGGACTCCATTCTCCAAAATGAAACTCAAACACCACCTTCTATATGAAATTTTTCTTGAAGCCAATTATTAGTGTCCTCCCTCTATAATTACCTTGTGCTTATTTTGTAAATACTTACATATGTACATACTGTCTCTCCTGATAGAATGTAAGCTCCCTGAGAGTACAAATGGTTTCGTTTTTTTGTTCTTTGTATCTCCAGCATCTAGCTTAGTGCCTGACAAAAAAGCAGTCACTTAAATAAATTCTTGTTGACTGATAAATGAACCTATGCAGATCAAATCTTTACATCCAGTTCTAGTCTTTCTCCTGAACTCTAGCTGTACTTCTCTGTTTATTAAATATTTCAGACTGAATGTCTTGTAGGTGTCTAAAATTCAAAAAGTACGAAACTGATTTCCACCATCAAACCCAGTAGCAAACCCTTAATTTCCATATTTCTGTTGAGGGCACCACAACATATCTAGTTGCCCAGATTTGCAACCACACTGTCATACTCCAGTTTTCACTCTCCTTCACCTAAATGTTAAATATTTAATCAGTTGTCAAATCTTTCACCTCCACAAAAACCTTCATATTCTCTGTACTCACAGCCCATTATAGCTATGGCCTCCTATTTGGTCTCCCCTCCCTCAAATCTCTCTCTACTCCAGTTCATCTTCTACAAAGCCATCAAGGTAATGTTTCTAAAGTGTAAGTTTGACAATGTAAATTCCTCACTCAATATATTACTTCAATGGCTCCCTATTACCTCTATGATAAAATATTAACTCCTCTGTTTAGTTTTTAAAGCCCTTTACAACTTGGACCCAACAGATCTTTCAAACACTTTTCCATTAATGACTCCCCCTCAGGCAATCCACAGTTCACCAAACTAGTCTTCTTGCTACTCCTCACACACCACATCTCACCCAACATTCTATCACCTTCACGCCTTTGCAATGGCTGTAGTGCACTTGTACCTCACTGCTGCCTTTTCGTATCCTTTGTTTCCTTGAAAACTGTTAAAAGAAATTCCACCTAAATCTATTCTTTCCCTGTTCTTGTTAGCAACCGGTTGCTATCAAATTAGCACATCAGTTGCTAATACCAATGCCCCTGAAAATAACTTTGTATATATCTGCATTTACTTCTCTGTATAAATGTTGTTTTTCCCTAGTAGAACACAGGGAAATGTTTCATTGCTGTCTTTTGCCCAGCACCTTGGAACAGGGTCTAGTATATACATAACATGGCTCATTGAATCATTCTTGAATGACTGAAGTTTGTTCAAGATTTGTTCAGTTCAACAGCTGTAAGCAATAACTTTAGATACAGTGAAAAAAAAAAGTGTATGGATTTCATTTATAATGGTATTTCTAAGACAGTAAAACAAACTTTCGGCATTCTGTAGAACTTTTCATGCGGCTCAATCCATCCTCCTCAATCTCAACCTTTTGACATCTGAAGCTAAGAGTTTTTTGGTGGGTACGTTTCCTAGTTTCTGAGCCTTATACTATCCATTTTTATGCAGAATAATCTTTGCCAAAGAGGAGTCCCTTGTCCTTGCCAAGATCAACCTCCTTATATGTACATTTGAATTCATCCTCTCCCATCTTCTCTAGCAGATTCCACCTTCAATCATCCCCTACCGCTCTCAAATCTTCAACCTCTCCCTCCCTAATGCCCTCAAAAATGCCCAAGTTCCCTCCATCTAAAAAAAAAAAGAAAGAAAAAAAGAAAATAACCCTTCCATAGAACCAATCATCCTCTCAAGCTAGTGTCCTACAGATCTCTCGTTCCTTTCTCAGTCAAGACCTTGAAGAAGCTGCTTACACTTGCCGCCTCCACTTCCTCTGCCTTCACTCACTCCTCAACCTTTTGGAATCTGGTTTCTAACCTCATCACTCAAAGGAAAATGTTCTCCCCAGTTACACATGATCTTTTAATAGCCCAATCTGATTATCTCTCATTATTTCTCAGTTCTCATCCTTCTTACCTACATGACACTGGGGACCAAACCTCTCTTTTCAGAAACTCTACTGTGTTTTTGTAACCCTACTCTCTCCAGTACTTGTTTGACCACTTCTTTTCAGTTTCCTCTGTTGGCTCATTATCCATACCACACCTTCTAACTGTGGGTTCTTAGTCCTTCTTTTCTCCTTCTATATACTCTATTGGTAACTTCATCAGCTCCCATGGGTTTAACTATCATCACTATGAAGATGATGGAAATGCATCAGCATTTGTCTCTCCCCTTAGGGTTCTGTCCTATATCACCAATTGCCACTTCAAACTAGATGTCCTGGAGACATCTTAAATTCAATATATTCAAAACTCATCTTTCCCCCCAAATACAATGTTTCCAGACTTTCCTATTTCTGATGAAGATACCCCCCATCCTTCTACTCTCCCAGTTTCAAAATATCTGCATGATCCTGGTCTCCTCACTCCATACTGAATCAGTTGTCAAATCCTTCACATCTATTGACCTATCAATTCTTGCCTGGATTATTGCAATGGCCTTCTAATAGTATTTAATTTTTTCTCCAATTACATATCAAGACAATTTTTGGCATTCATTTTTACAAGATGAGTTCCCAAATTTTTCTCCCTCCTTCCCCTCCCTTCTTCCTAAAATGGTAGGCAATTTGATACAGGTTATGCATGTGCTATCATGGAAAACACAATTCCATATTAGTCACAGTTGTGAAAGAAGAAATAGATCAAAAGGAAAAAAAAACCTACAAAAAAGAATTAAGTGAAAAAAGTATGCTTTGATCTTCATTGAGAGTCCATCAGTTCTTTATTTAGATATACAAGCATTTTCCATCATGAGTCCTGTGTACTGTCTTGGATTATTGTGTTACTGAGAAGAGTTAAGTCATTCATAGTGGATCATCATACAATGTTGCTGATACTACGTACAAAGTTTTCCTGGTTCTGTTCATTTCACTTTGCATCAGTTTGTACAAGTCTTTCCAGGTTTTTCTGAAATCTGTCTGTTCATCATTTCGTATTGCACAATAGTATTCCATTACATTCATGTATCACTTGTTCAGCCATTCCCCAATTTATAGGCATCCCCTCAATTTCCAATATTTTGCCACCATGACAAGGGCTGCTATAAATATTTTTGCACATGTAGGTCCTTTTCCCTTTTTTATGATCTCTTTGGGATACAGACCTAGTAGTGGTATTGCTGGATAAAAGGGTATGCACAATTTGGTTGCCTTTTGGGCATAGTACCAAATTGTTCTCCAGAACGGCTGGATCAATTCAAAACTCTACCAACTATACGTTAGTGTCCCAATCTTCCCATATCCTCTCCAACATTTACCATTTTCCTTTTTTATCAAATTAGCAATCTGATAGGTGTGAGGTGGTACCTCAGACTTGTTTTTATTTGCATTTCTCTAATCAAAAGTGAGTTAGAGTACTTCTTCATATGATCTCTGATGACCCTTCTAGCTCTTCACCCATAACCCTATGAGCCTCTGAGGAATCAAAATTACAGGTGAAGTAAAGAGCACTGAAGAGATACATGGTAAGACTAAGTAAACTGCAGCATATTTCCAATAGCAACTCAAAATAAGATGTGGCATAAGGATCATCCAATAAATGTGTCATTAGAAAAGGAGATGTATTGGTCATGAAGCTATGCTAAGCGATAACAAAAAGGAAGTCCAAATGTTGCTCTGGGATCCATGGGATGAAAGACAGACTATAGAAAGCACACTGGATAGATTTTCTATGAAAATTTATGGAAAGACATGGGCACAGATGGCAAATGAGGTATTGATGAGTTATGATTTGCATAATCAGAGAGAAAGCCTACACTAATAAGATAAAGAAGCAACCACAAAATATGATATATTACTACCTTATCACATGTTGGTTTAAGTTATAACTTTAACTATAAATGGATAGGTGTTTTCTTATCCTTTCTTTCATAACCTGATTTAAGTGATACACTTGTTACTGTTACAGCTTAAGAACTTACCCTTCTCAGATTAGACCCTTCCCCTGTATATGAGTTATATTAAGTTCTATTTCTTCTCTTTTTGATTTTCTATAGGCTAATAATATTGTGGGACTAAACATATAATTTTACTTATATCCTTCCTTCAAAAATTATTTCAATTTCCCTCTTTTATGTACCAGTTCCCCATAGAACAAGACTTAAGTCTTACTTTTTTGTAAGCCTCCATACTACATCATTTAATGTTTTGCATGACTTGGGCCCTCATTCTCTTTCTAAGCCAACATCATTCTTCAGGTTGTACTTATAATGTAATTCTTCAAGTTAATATATCTCCACTCACTAGACACTAAGAATAGAGACAGAAAGTCTGGTGAACTTGGAGCCACAGGACCTGTTTTTTTTTTTTTTTTTGGTTTGTTTTTTTTGTTTTTGCTTTTTGGTGAGGCGATCAGGGTTAAGTGACTTGCCCAGGGTCACACAGCTAGTAAGAATTAAGTGTCTGAGGCTGGATTTGAACACA